>NC_065542.1:21024727-21343060 GCF_932294415.1 Quercus robur
ATTCCATTCTACTGTAAAATATCTTTCTGCTCATGACTCTGAAATCAATGCCTTCAATAATTATTGGAAATCTAACCTGATATTCTTACCAGGGTGTTTCACGAGCATTAGTTGATAATTCCAGAACCTTGAGATTGCCTACTCATTTGCATGAAAGGTTGGGTTTAATCAAGAATGCAAAAATTAAACTTCAAGAGAAAGGAATAACTCCTTCAATTGATGTAAGTTGATTATCATTATCAGATAAGCAACAACTTTCACTACATTTAATCTTTGGCACACTAAAATATCAGTGAACATGATTAATGCAACCTATAATAACTTATAATCACAAACTGGAATGTTTTACCTTTTTGTCACCTTGCCTGTGAGTCATCTTTTTGTTTCCACCTTTGTTTCAGAGAATTGCAGAATGCCTGAACATGTCAAAAAAGAAAGTCAAGAATGCCACAGAGGTACTACATGTTCAAAATTGTAAATTGTCTAGTACATTATGCTTCTTGGTTTAGTTGCGTAAACATGCTTATTGTATAATGAAATTTTATGTAGGCAATCAGTAAGGTCTTCTCTCTTGATAGGGAAGTGTTTCCATCTTTGAACGGACTTCCAGGAAAAACTCATCATAGTGTAAGTTTGGTTGTTGCAAGTTTTTTCGGTTTGTGAAAAGTTTTTTCCTCATCATTTTACACTTCTTGCATATATTATTTGTTAACTTTTTTTTCTTTATTACTATTTCAGTACATTGCAGATAATTGCCTTGAGAACAACCCATGGCATGGAGTAGATGAGTGGGCGCTGAAGGTAAAAGAAATAATTAATTGAAAATATAAGACTCAAATGTGTGTTAGCAGGCAGTATTTCAAAAAACCATTTAATGATTCCCTTGAAAGTGTTCCTAATCAAATGAATTAGTTTGTATTAATTATTGTTAGCTCCAAAATAGTTCTTTGGGGCTCACCTCAAACCTTATGACTTGATTTTGAAGAATGAGTCGCCCAAGGGATCAAGGTCTTGACACCATGTTTCACATTCCTCATGCTTTTACGTAGGAGCTTCTTATGGAATTTCAAGAAACAATTTGTACTGTGTATTTTTTCTTAAATAATCTGAGTTAATTCTTTTTACTTTAATTTTTTAGTGCTATTTGTTTTTTTAATGAATTTTACAGGACTCATGATACCTGTGTTGTGATATCTCATGTTTATGGCAAGATTGACTTTTAGCGATAAAGACCTCTTGAAATAGCATAGGCCAATGATCATGGAACCCATTTCTCAACTAATCATGTGCTACATCTAGCATCAGGAAATTCACAGATGACCTATTGCTGAGTTCACGACCTTTTGTGTATTTTTGTGTGCTTAACTTGTTTCCTGAATAATGATTGTCTGACAACTCTTTACTCTGTATTCATGTTTCTGGGCTGGTGAAGAAATAATAAATGTTGCCTGTAATACATTTGCAGGATGAAGTAAACAAGCTCATCAATATGACCCTTGGGGAACGGGAAAGGGAGATTATACGTCTTTATCATGGTCTGGATAATGAATGTCTTACCTGGGAGGATATTAGTAAACGGTAACTGCAAACTACATAGTACTGAATTCTTAGTAAAACCAGATGTGATGCTTTCTTATAAACTCTTTAGATGCATGAGAATGTTTTTTCAAAATAAACTAAACATGTTTACCTACACTAATCGTAAGCTCCTATGTTATATCTCGTGTGCCTTCAGTGAAATTTTTTTTAATGGATATCAAACTAAATATATGAATAATTTTTTATTCTACTAAATAACATTTATGTGCGCGTGTCTTTAACAGGATTTATTGTATACGTTATTTTCTCAGGGTTTGGCTTACTTCCAATATTTTTTTAACTAGAGGTCTTATTTTGTTTTAAATACACAATGAAAAGTATTAGTGAATTTTAATCTCCACATTTTATTTAGTTAGTAGATGATGTGACAGTTTTTTATTAAAACAAAAGGAGATTACATTTAAAAAAGTACTGGAGGTAAGTCAAACCTATTTTCTCAAATACATGAAAATTTCATCAAGTTTTTTTATATAATTCAAGACAAATATTTTCGTTTGCTAAGTTGTGTAATTATCCTTTAAATTAATATTCTTTAAATATATTTGAAATTGAGGTTTTTTTTTTTTTTTTTCCTAGTTAAATAAATAAAAGATCACACATTAGAGAATAACAATAGTTTCAAACAAAAAACTCTATACAAATCAATTAATTTCAAATAAATTAAACTCTTTGATAGAAAAACTTTCAGCTTGATTTTTGGTCATGATAGTATTTCAAGTGAAAATGTGTTCTGCTAAGTTTTAAGGTTGTCTTAAGTTAACTAACTGCTATGTTTGACTCTAAACATTAAAGGTTGGATCATGTATTGGTTGTGTTTATTGACTTTATGCTTATAGGATCCTTCTTGCTTGCAGAACTGTAATAAATAATTAGTTTTATATCTTTTCTTCTTCTTTTTTAACAATTCTATTGTGCTTACTCTGCAGCATAGGTTTGTCCAGAGAAAGAGTCAGGCAAGTTGGGCTTGTTGCCCTAGAAAAACTAAAACACGCCGCAAGGATGAGGGAGATGGAGGCTATGCTGGTGAAATACTAATTTGCTGCATTTCATCAAAGACCCCATGATTGTATATATACAGAAAAGAAAACTGTATCTTCAATTTGTTTTGCTAATCAAAAATAGTTATAGAAGATTATGTCAGGGTTTATGACCCTAACTTTCTGTAACAAGAATTAAAGAAAACACTGATTAAGAGCCTGTAAGTTGGAGCGGAATTTTTTTCATGTATCATATGTTGGGAGGGACAGAATCTCTTATGTGAATCAGATCTCATTTTCTTTAGTCACAGTACTGAACCAAGAAGTTTCCTTCAGGACCTTGATGTGCAATTAGCCAACACTGTTTTGAAGTTTACATTCAACAAATACATAGAAAAACAAAAAACGGAACTAAATTTTTTTAACATAAACTATCAGGAATGCTTTTCAGTGTGGGAGTTTTAAATGAATGGCAAGAAAGCTCAAAATACCCTTTATCGTCCCATCAGAAGCAAGAATTGAACGTGGTTCTTGATTATGCCGATTTTGAATGGAATAGAAATAGTACCTAAAGAGATTAGAGGAAAACGTATCTTTTATTTGGAACAACAAAAGTTTTACAAAACAAGTTATTGTCTTCTATCACTATAACATGATTAAAAATGAAAGAAACTGCTTAGGTCAAATACATCTGGCCCAGGCCATGTATGAGATTTTGTATTGCCTTCCCCCTCTATCCCCTGGCTTCAGGCGTTCCAGACTTCCAGTGCACACAAGAACCATGAATTAAAGAGGATTCATGAATGTTACCTGTTGAACTAGAAATTTGGGTGAGATTATACAGCAGAAATAAGTTGTCATCAACTACAAGCCTCAATCAAGTTTAGAAAATTCAATGGATTTTAAGTACTAAGATGCAAATAGAATAAGAGTGGGTTGGTCATATTGGAATAGATACAGCAGAAGCATCATTTTAAACTTTAGACCTGTTTCTGAAGGTTTTGATGTGTAGGCAATTGCTGATTCTGACGTATCTATCAAGCATGTTTCATGTTAACCAAAAATAAAATAATAAAATGAAGGAGAGATTTATGTTTCTAAAAACAATATTTTTATAAAGATAAGCAAGTGATAAAGAAGTATAAAACTCAAGCATTCTCCTCTTTTAAAATGAATGATTATTTACTTATATAAAATAAATAAATGATAATAAAATTAGAATTTACCAGAATGGCAGAATCATGATTCTGGAAAGCTATCCCAGCTTTCTAGGATCCATGTTCCTCCAGCAAAATATTAGACCACCCTAGTAAGGATATCAAACAGTTGAAGCTGTGTAGTGTAAGCATAACATAAAAAGTATAGCTTGCCGTCCAAAATGCATTTCCACAGTAGCATCTTTAGAAATGTACCGTCAGTATATACAATAATCAAATAGTATACCAAACCCCTTTTTTTTTCTTTTTTCTTTTTTTATGAATAGAAAACTTAATAGTACACCAAACTATTATCATCATTGTTCATGCAAATCATTTTATGGTAATTATAGCCAACTAAATGCGACAGCAGAGTTCTACTATTCAAGAAGCACAAATCATATCTTCACAATGAGAAATTAGACAAATTGTTTAGTATATGGAAATTAAATCTTTTTTGTGTTTTATCTAACACTTTAAAAGGAAAGAATGTATAGAATCAACATTCAAATGTGGCAGCCCTGATTTTTTTTTAAAAAAAAAATTGATAAGTAAATAATCATTTTATTAATAAGAAGAGCATCAAAAACTATCCTTGGCATTAAGGGCTTTTACTTCGTTGATTGGTTTATTATGTGTCGTTGTTTTGGGGAGACAGTAGATCACTTGTTATTACATTGTAGAAAAGCTTATCGGTTGTGGTGCTTTGTTTATAGTACCTTTGGGATTTCATGGGTCCCCTCTGATACGGTGTTAGATCTTCTTTTTAGCTGGTGGAATTGGTTGGGGAAGCATTCATCTCACATTTGGAATTTAGTTCCATTGTGCTTAATGTCGTGTATTTGGAGGGAATGCAATCGGCGGACATTTGAAGATTTGGATAGATCTGATGACCAAATGCTTGCTCTCTTTTCTTATTCCCTTTTTGATTGGGCTAGGGCTTAGAGACTCACATCTAGTGATTCTCTTCATTTCTTCCTTAGCTCTCTTCTTCTTTGTTCTTAGTGTTTTTTTTCATTTATGTTCTTTCTTTTCTTGTACGTTTGATATGCTAGTGCTTCTTTGCATTTAGCAATTTTTTGAATATACATGTTTCTTACCTATCAACAAAAAAAAAAAAAAAAGGCATCCCCCATTAACTCGAAAAACAAAAACAAAAACAAACACAAAAAACAAAAAGAAGAAGAAGAAGACTAATGACCAAAGTCCTCTTACCATCAAACAACAAAGAAGCAACAACATACGTGTTTCTGCATTCTTCTAGCAAATACAACACCAGTTAACTATAATCATACCCTTCTCAAGAAGATTGTCCCCTGTCAAAATGATCCCTGATGCAGCTATCCAACCAAAAAATCCTATCCTGTGTGGAACCCTTTTCTTCCAAACATTCTTCCATGGAAACCCAAAATCCCAGTTTCCTCTGAAGACTTCATAATAGGATCTAGTATCAAACTGTCTAGAACATGATGGCCTCCAACATATTAAACCTGATATTACCATTAACAAAGCAATAAACTAAATGCAAGAGAAGTAATAAGGCTAAACTTCTTTCCACAAATATGCATTGCTTGATGCTTTGATATGTCATGCAGAACAGTAATATTATTTACCTGAACAGCGGTAATGTCCCAGTTGATAGACACAAAATAAAGAAAAAAAATCAAATGAATATCACCATCCTACATCTATATCAACTTGGCCCCTTTTTGTGTTCTTTGAACTAATGCTGTAAAGTTCAAGACAAGGAGATTACAATTATAGAAGTACTGTTCAGAACTTCAGATACGCCAGCAAATCAGGCTTTCTGTGGCTCCGTTTCAGGGCCTGTCTTTCCACTCCAATAGTTCAACCAGCAGGGCGTGTTTGTAAAGCTTATGCTGGAAGGCAACAAATAACTTAAAGCAGACCAAAAGAAATCAAAAAACAAAACTTAGTGCTAAAAAGAAGAAATATAGTAAAGATTTGCCCACAGAACATTCACAAGGAACTAAGAGCTCCATATTATATTTTGTAGTTTACAAAGGGAAGTGCCATTCACTGGATCCAAGAGAGCAAAAAATAAGACCAAGGCCAGAATAGAGCATGAGAGGAGCTCCTTGATTTTCTGTTTCTCTTTACTTTTAATTTTTGTGCATGGTCACAAAATACAGTGTGAGAAATTATTACCTTTGATTTGACATTTATGTTCTACTCAATGAATATTTTGCCCTCATTCTTTCATATAAGAGTAAAACCAACCTCTATTTCTGGTTTGAAGCTTTGACCAGTAGTTTAACATTTCTTCCTTTCCTGTATTTCCCAACACTCTGGAAAATGGAAATGCCATTATGTTTATAGATTGCCAAAAAGGGATGAAGAACTTCTGCAAAGTAAACATTACAAAAATATTGCTACTTAAATGTATCCGGGCATTGCAACTCAGTAGTACAAATTGAAAGGATTCACCAAGTCTCCAAGACCCAAACTCCAGAAACCATGGCTCTTTCAACTGTAATACATAAAATCTACTTTATAAATTAAATTAAATTAAATCACAGATCATATCAATGGCTGGAAAAATCAAGGAATCAACTAGTAACCAAACCAAACACCTCATGACAGAGATCAAGAATTGATGTTTTTTCTTGAAGTATCAAAAAAAAATTACGATGTGAGAGAGAGAGAGAGAGAGAGAGAATACTTTCTGCAGATGTTGAAAGAATGATGAAGAAATCATGCACCAAGACTTAACAAGAATAGTCATAGTAATGGCACCTCCCTAGAGCTAGAATGATATAATTGACAAAAAAGAAGACCAGAAACATAAATGAGCCCCCCATGCTACCAGAAGATCTACAAGTTATAGGTTGCAGTGCATAAATAAAGGTTCTCTATCAGATCATATGTATTGATTAAACTTATGAATGCAGTTTAGAACCCCCTGAGTTCAAAGCGAGGATTTACACATGCAAGTCCAGAACAGGAAGCTTTCAACCTTATTCTCAGTGTTAATCTAGCAAAGATGCTCAGTAATAATGGCTAATGGCTGAAATCTAATGCTATTTTCATATAGAAACAGACTTTAATCAGTTTAGTGAATAGTAAGGTATGAGATATGAATGACACAGACCAAGACCAAGGTATCAAAATTGCATACGATATTTGAAGTACTTCAGGGCAGGCATCCAACTGGAGAATTGGAATGTTGCTGTAAAACATACTTTTATTGGTCCTTGAGCAGCTGGTTATCCATAACAGAAATTCCCTGCGTTCTGCTTTTCATCCCGTCTCTCATATGTTCTTTTCTCTTATACAGTTCCTTCAAAAGCCTCCAAGCATTGACCTCCTTTCCTGGTTTAGAAAAAGCAGAATTGTTGATATATAAAAGGGTACTTTCACAAGGGATGAACCCTTTCTCATTGTGTATGATTTTTTTGCTTCGGCTCAATTTGACACTTTCAATTTTCTGTCCAACTCTGGTCACAGAGAGCCACAGATTAGTTTGTTGTAAGTTAATGAATTAGGGGACACCCCTCTCACTCGCATCTCATTTAGAAGCTCACTAGCCTGGCCCATTTTTCCCACCTTACAAAATCACTAATAAGCACATTGTAGGTGTTAGTTTTGGGAACAATGCCTTAAGTTACCATTTCACTATAAAGTTTTACTGATTCCTTTTATTTCCAATCTTACCATGTCCAGAAACCAAAGTATCATAAGTAGAAGCATTAGGGACAAATTCTCTTTCCTACATTTCACCAAATATTTCGTCTGCCCCTCTCATGACATCAAGTGTGTTTATTTTCTAGTTTTTCTTGTGCGATTAGTCTCCCTTCTTATATATATATATCCTAGATGAAAAGATAATACAACAGTTTAGTAATGAAAATCGTTAACATGAGATCACAAGCAATTTATATAGCTCTTAGGAGGAAGCTTTGGATTCCTACTCGGAGGAAGCTGATCAGCCCCTAG
Organism: Quercus robur; assembly: GCF_932294415.1. Taxonomy (NCBI): domain Eukaryota; kingdom Viridiplantae; phylum Streptophyta; class Magnoliopsida; order Fagales; family Fagaceae; genus Quercus; species Quercus robur. The sequence continues at coordinate 21,032,457 of NC_065542.1, forward strand.
TTGTTGAGCCAATTGCTTTTTCTCTACCTTCAGCCATGGCAGAACAATCTCTTGTAGATGAGAGAAGTGTGGTGAGTACGGATACTTCACAGAATCTTGAACCTCATTCTGATTGGTTTCAAAAGAGATTCAATAATTTTCATAGTTTCCTTGGCACGTCCCTTGAGGGTTTAGAAGATCAAGCAACAGAATTTTTACTGGCTGTTGAAGCTGAATTATTTCGAAGGGCTGAGGTGAATAAGAAATCATGTGGTTCAAAAGGTTCGGGGGTGAAAGGTTTAAGAGAGTTGAAAGGGTTGTTTAGTTCCATAAATTATGGCTCTTCATCTGCTAGGCGTTGTGGTATTAATCGGAATCGGGTTCTTTCCATTGATCAATGAATTTGAAGCTTTTTTCTTGGAATGTCAGAGGTCTGAATGAAGCTGGCAAGAGGCTTCAGATCCGCAACTTGTTGCGATCCTGGAAGGTAGATATTGTGTGTTTGCAAGAGACCAAACTAGAATGGATTACGAGAGGTATTGTTCGAAGTATATGGAGTTGTCCATATGTAGATTGGCTGTACTTGGCCTCAGATGGTGCTTCTGGAGGAATTTTATTGATGTGGGATAGTCGAGTTGTGGAAAAGGTGGAGGAAGCGGTGGGGCATTTTTCGGTTTCTTGCAAGTTTAAAAATGTAGGCGACCAATTTGAGTGGGCTTTTTCAGGCGTCTATGGGCCAAATTTGAACAATAGGCGTAAGTTGATGTGGGAGGAACTAACCGGGTTGATCACTTGGTGGGATTTGCCTTGGTGTCTAGGAGGGGACTTTAATATTATCCGTTTCCCTTCTGAGCGGTTGGGGGCTGCTACCTTCTCTAGGGCTATGTTTGGATTTTCTGATTTTGTTTCTTTGCATGGGTTGATGGACATTAATATGGAAGGGGGCCTTTATACCTGGTCCAATTCTTCCTCTGCTTCTCGGCTAGACCGGTTCCTTTTCTCCCCTACTTTGGCTGATCACTTCACTCAGTTCACCCAAAAAAGGATGTCTAGAGTTCTTTCTGACCACTTTCCTATATTGTTGGAGGGTGGGAGGCAGCGAAGAGGAAAAATTCCTTTCCGTTTTGAAAATATGTGGTTGAGGGTGGATAATTTTGTCGACAAAGTGAAGATGTGGTGGGCTTCCTACTCGTTCCAAGGAACCCCAAGTTTTATTCTTGCTAAGAAGTTGGCTGCCTTAAAGTTGGATTTAAAAAAGTGGAATGAGACCGAGTTTGGCAATGTCACTTTCAAGAAACAAGACCTTTGGAACAAACTGAATGGTTTGGATGCTAAAGCGGAGACTCTTAGTCTATCTGTTGAGGAGAAGTTAGCTCAAACTAATCTTCGTACAGATATTGAAAAGTTGACTCTTATGGAAGAGACTAGTTGGAGGCAAAAGTCTAGGGTGTTGTATTTGAAGGAAGGGGATGCCAATACCAAATTCTTTCATAGAATGGCTAATTCTAACAGAAAAAATAATGGTATTGAAAGCCTAATGGTTAATGGTACCTTGTCTTCGGATCAGGGTATAATTGCTGACTACATTACTCATTCCTTCATGAATCTATACTCTGAGCAGCAGGTTGGGCGGCCATTTCCGGATTCGTTGGTTTTTCCAATGATATCTGGTGAGAATGCGGATTGGTTAGAGAGGCCTTTTGAAGAGGCAGAAATTTTTGATGTCATTCAAAGTTTTAATGGTGATAAAGCCCCTGGTCCAGATGGTTTCCCTATGGCTTTTTTCCAAGCTTGCTGGGGGATTGTTAAGCCTGATCTCATGGCTGTTTTTCATCATTTTCATGCCATTGGTCAGTTTGAGAAAAGTTTAAATGCAACTTTTATTACTCTCATTCCTAAAAAACATGCGGCTAATGAGATTGGAGATTTTCGGCCCATTAGTTTGGTTGGAGGGGTTTATAAAATTATTGCTAAAGTCTTGGCTAATCGTCTCCGCTCGGTGATGGGGGATTTAATCTCAGCTTCCCAAAATGCTTTTGTGAGGGACAGGCAGATCCTTGACCCTGTTCTTATTGCTAATGAATGTCTTGACAGTAGATTGAAGTCTGGGATGCCGGGGCTGATTTGTAAGTTGGATGTTGAGAAGGCCTTTGACCATGTAAACTGGAATTTCCTGCTGCGGATGTTAGAAAGAAGTGGTTTCTCTGCCAAATGGAGACAATGGATCCTCTTTTGTCTATCCACTGTCCGTTTCTCCATCTTGATTAATGGCTCTCCTTGTGGATTCTTTGGTAGCACTAGAGGTTTGAGGCAAGGTGATCCGTTGTCTCCTTTCTTGTTTGTCTTGGTGATGGAAGCTCTTGGAAGAATGTTGGATAAAGCTGTTCGTGAAGGTCGCATGTCGGGTTTCAGTGTGGGTAACTTGGAGGGAAGATCCAAGGCGGTGTCTCATCTCCTTTTTGCGGATGACACTCTAATCTTTTGTGAGGCTGATTTAGATCAGATTTTGATTCTTCGTATGATTCTTATCTGGTTTGAGGCGGTGTCAGGCCTAAAGATTAACCTAGGCAAGTCAGAATTGGTTCCAGTTGGGGTAGTCAATCATTTAGACCTTTTCTTGGTTGTTCTGGGCTGCAAGCAGGGCTCTCTCCCAATGAAATATCTTGGTCTTCCTTTGGGTGCTAAATTCAAGGATAAGACTATCTGGAATCCAATTCTGGAGAAAATGGAGAGGAGATTGGCGGGTTGGAAACGCTTATATTTATCCAAGGGAGGTAGAGTCACCCTAATCAAAAGCACCCTTTCTAATTTACCCACTTATTTTCTGTCTCTATTTCCTATTCCTGCTAATGTGGCTAACCGAATTGAGAGGCTCCAGCGGAATTTCTTATGGGGCAGTTTTGGTGATGATCCTAAAATTCATTTGGTTAAATGGGCTACTGTTTGTTCTCCTATTTCTTCGGGTGGCTTAGGGATAAGGAAGCTTAGACTCTTCAATGAAGCTCTGCTTGGGAAGTGGCTTTGGAGATTCGGGATTGAGGAAGATGCCCTTTGGAGGGAAGTGATAGAGATAAAATATGGATGTATGTGGGGGGGATGGTGTACCAGAGCTGTGATTGGCCCTCATGGTGTTGGTTTATGGAAAAATATCCATCAGGGATGGCCTTCCTTCTCTAGCCATATTCTATATGATATTGGTGATGGGTCTAGAGTGAAGTTTTGGCAGGACCGGTGGTGTGGAGAGACTTCTCTTGCTGTTAGTTATCCGGACTTGTTTAGATTTTGCAGGAATAAGGATGCTAGTGTGGCTGAGCTTATGATGTCCACCAATGGTGTCCGCTTTTGGGATGTGAGATTCGTTAGGGGTGTGCATGCTCGGGATCTAGAGGCTATGTCTGATTTCTTGGAAACCATTTATGGTTCTTCTATAAGGGGGCTAGGTGAGGATAAATTGTGTTGGATTCCTAGCAAAGTTAAGGGTTTCTTGGTTAGTGATTATTATAGAATTTTAGCTGGCTCCGCCTTCTTTGGTTTTCCTTGGAAAAGTATTTGGAAGCAGAAGATTCCCTCTAGAGTTGCTTTCTTTGTTTGGACTGCTGCCTTAGGGAAATACTTGACGATTGATAATTTACGTAAAAGGAAGGTATGGATTTTGGATTGGTGCTACATGTGTAAGAGAAATGGTGAATCGATTGACCATCTATTCCTTCATTGTCCTTTTGCTTCGGATCTATGGTCTATGGTTTTGGGTCTTTTTGGAGTTTCTTGGGTTATGCCACACTCTGTTTTGGGGCTACTGCGTTGTTGGCAAGGCAGCTTTGGTCGTCATCGAAATGGTTTTATTTGGTCTATCATTCCTCATTGCTTATTGTGGTGCCTTTGGAGGGAGAGGAATAGTAGATGTTTTGAAGATTCTGAGAGATCTATTCCGGACCTCAAGCTTCTCTTTTTTAGAACTTTAAGGGATTGGTTGTTTGCTTTGCAAAATAAATCTTTCCCTTCTTTTATTGTTTTCCTAGACTCTTGTAATTTTTGTATTTGATTTCCTATCCCTTGTTCACTTCCGGTGCACTTGGGTGTTTCTTTTTTTCAATATATCTTATTACTTATCAAAAAAATTTATATAGCTCTTAGTAGCTATAGTGGCTAGAGGCTTGGTTTCAGTGAGAATCACTCTAAGCACTGATTACTTCATAACTCCATTATGGGAGAAGGGCCAGTTGAGATATAGCTCATTGGCTTTTCAAAATTAAGATTTCTTTGCACTCCAATCAAAACCAGATTATGTTATCACAGGAAATTCTTCAAGGTCAATATGGTTGGCACAAATCCAATGGAACCCAATCTGAGTTGGGTCCCAATTTGAATGTAAACTGCAGAGGATTTAGAATTTCCATGCCAAGAATTCAATTATACAAGTTCCCAAAAGATAACTGCAAAGATGAATCACAACTATGTATGCACTTCAATAAATGTAATTGATATTACAGAACAAGCTACCTTTCAGTGCCAACTATCTAAGTGAAAAGACCTAATATTTTTAACAACATATAAGGGCAAGACGTATTTACAGAACAAGAAAATAGGAGAAAATAAAAATGGAAAACTATGTTAATGTCAAGGAAAATTAAATTTCGATATCAATTCTTACAACAAAAATTCCAGTCATGACAGGCTGGAACAATTAGGACAAGCTAACCTGTGACTTCAGAATCTGAATCTATGCCTAATGAATACACTCTTAAAACCAGAAACACTGCTCCATCTCAACACAGAGTTCATCGTCTCTTTGAAAGAGAACCATGCTGCTTATCCAGTAAGTCTTGAAAGGATACAAGGGACCACCCTTCCTCAGTTTGAGCATACAACTTTTGATTTAAGTGATCAACAATAATGCTGACGTTCCCAAATCCATATATCTGGTGCCCATTGTGCATCCTTCCCACCTTGGGCTTAAATAGTAAGCCATGTTGTTGGGCATGGGCTTCAATAACTTCTTTCAAGCTCATCTCAGCACCACTCGTATCATCCACATAGGTTGCACCACTGAAACTCGCAGCAGCTTGTTGTGCTGCTGCTTTCTGCTGAGCCTCAAACTGTCTTTGCTCAAGTACCCTAAAATAGCTAATGTTCTCTTTCAAACCAGGTTGGACCACCTCCAAACCTTCAACAGTCTGGTTCATCATCTCAAGACCACGATTAAGCTGATACCGGATACTTTCATTTGCAAGAAGTTCCTTCGGAAGAAGTTCTTTCCAACCCAAATACCATTTTGTTATCTCCTCAAAGTTTGGGCTTGCTTGTAACCAATGATACAAGACCTGTAGCCACTTGGAAAAGAAGAACCTCTCCATCATATCAACCATAAGATGAATTGGTACATCAGAAGCCCACTTCATAACCCAATAAAACTCATCAAGCTTCTGATTTGCGGGGTTTACTTGAAACTCTTGCAGAACAAGCTGCAACTTAGGAACTATAAATCTACGCATAAGCTGTTCCCAACTCGCTGAATCAAACACGGTCTTCCAAGGTGACAATATGGTATATGCAGACACATCACTTGGATGCCAAGCACCAAGAATTTGACTCAACTTAACACGTATCGTTTGATAAATACCCTCCAATTTGTGTCCCAAATACGGTAACCATGGATGCACCCAAACATGGATTGGAACAGTTTCCCGTAATGGTTCCCAAGAGCCCACTGCAGCAGTCAATTTAGGCATTACAATGTTATCCAAAATAAAATGGAGAACTGATGGAGGTAACAACTTTTCCCAAGAATCCATAAACCGAAGCATTGGTTCCGGGTCCCTAGCCTGCCAAGTGTTGACACCAGAAATTCTAACGGCCGGTAACACAACCTCGGATATCAATTGGGAATAAGGCGAAGCAGTATCCCAGATATCATGACATTCTTCACCCTCAAGTACACTCTTCCACAAAGATACAGCCTCTAACCCGTGAAAGGGATTCTGAAGAGGATCCCATCCCTGAAACACTCTAATAAACAAAGGCAGAGCATACGAGCAGGCAATGCAGGACAAGTTACACAACTTGTAATCCTCAGCAAATTTACTCCTCAACGCACTGAAACGCTCCGCAAGTGAATCCAATGTCAACTTCCCCGCCGAATCCTCTTCCCCCAATTGATCCAACACACTCATTATCTCTCCCATACTATACAACTGCTTCTTCTGCCTCTCAGCCTCAACTAACAACCTCTCCTTATCCGCCTTCAATCGCTCTGCCGTGGCCTCCTCATTCCTCAAATCCCTATCAATCTTCTCTATTTCAAGCTCTGCCAAGTCCACAATAAGCTTCACATTGTACTGAAGCTCCGGCATTGGAACATCATCCTCCCTCGCCTTCTCCTCAGCATTCAAATTCTCCAAATTCGTCAACACCCGGACCTGCGGTCCCCTCATATCATACACTTTCTGAACAACCTCAACCTTCTCCCCTTGCTCCGCCTTTCTCGCCAACAACTCATCCGCAGTAAGAAACTCCTCATCCTCCTCCTTCCTCTTCCTAGCCTGCTTCAACCACCGCTTCCCTTTCCCTTTCCCCGCACTCTCACTCCCCAACAAACCCTTCTTCTTATCCACCTCCAACTCCTTCATTCCCACCGGAGCCGCAAACTTCTCCGCCTCCTTGTAATCATTAAACCCCATGCCCATTTTCTTCGGCCGCAATTTCGCCTCAATGGGGGCCACAATCCCTTGCGCATTCTTCCCAAGCCCACCACCTTTGTACCCCATTTTCTCCAACAATTTCATACCAATCCCTTTCGTGTGCTTCTCAAACCCACCAACAGAATTACCAGTACCACTCACAAAACCTTCATCTTTCGCTCTCTTCCCCTTATCCAATTTCACCTTCTCAGCCCTCTCCTTCTCTCTCCTCATCGCCCCTTCCTTAATCCTCTTCCCAAACGCCGTCGGCAAAAACTCCTCCTCCTCCACCTCCGCCTCCTCCTCTTCGTTCCGGCTAACTCCATTAGTCCCCGAACCAAACCCTAGACCCGACCCGGAGTTGAACCCGAGGCCAAGACCGGGCCTATCGTCGGCGATATCTTCCTTCGAATTTTCTTCAATCTCTTGGGTGGGCATGACGGTACCGGTGGAGATGAAACTGACAGGCTTTGTGAGGTCGGGTTTCTTGTGAAGATCGCGATTTTTGCGACGCTTTTTGGAGGACGAGTAGTCATCGGAATCGGAGGCCGAGTCCGCAAAAACGCCATAGAGAACATCATCCTTGGTTTGAGAACGCTTATCCTTGCGCTTCCGGTAGTAGAACTCGCCATTGATCCATTGTCCGTCCTCGTAATCGTTCTCCATACCGAACTTCTCCATTTCTTGATAATCATCCATCTTCAACAACAACAACAACCAAAAACTAAACACTAGGGTTTCGAGTTTCGAATTTGCAAGAAACCAAAACCGAAAAAACACACTAGGGTTTTCGAATTTGTAGTAATGAGACTTAGAGAGCTAACCGTGTGGCAGTAGTACTTGGTGTTGTTTCAGAAAACAACAGTTCGGACCCAAAGCTCGCAATCGGGTGCGAGTCCGAAAGTGCACAGAACAGAAGAGAAGACCAGAGATTCGAGCTTTTGAATTTGATTACTAAAAATTTATGTTTAGCTTAAAAAAACAGACCCGTTGAGCCGACATAACTCATGTGGGTTACAAAGAGAAGCCCAATATAATAGTATTAACCAAATAGGGCTGGCCCAAGTCCTCCGAAAACAAAAACGTTCTCACCCTTTTAAAAAAAAAAAAAAAAGCCTCCAAACCAACCCCATTTATGAAGAAGCCCAAAATATTTATGGTATAATTTTTTTTTCCTTTTTTAAGGTTGTGAACCATTTTTTTCATGAGTGATGTTTGAGATACTAAAAATTTTATTATATAAGGCTTATAAATTGATATGAAAATTTCATTAATTAGATTTTTTAAGTTTGTTAATCACATTCATTATTACATTTTTTTTTTTTTTAGAGTCATTCATTATTACATTAGTTTATAAATATTTTGTAGTAATTTTTTAGTTTTCCTTTTCTCGATTCTTACAAGGCCTCCAAAATATTAGACTAATAGAAACATAACTCAATAGCTTGAAACTTTATTTTTTGTAAACTAATATCCTATACGATAGACTATTAACATTAGCCATCTAATCTCTCACATAACCACACACCAAACAATTTCTAGCTCTTACTTAACACCAAATATACATTTAAAAATTAGATTGCAATTTTACTTAACCATGCATTATCTTATATCCAAGATGAAGTAAACTTCTTCTTTAAAAAAATTATAAAAAAAATACTTTTTTTAAATTGTACTTGAACTATAATATTTAATTATCTATATAAATATAAATTGATTTAGTTAGTATTAATTCATCAAATTAACCTTAGATTCATTATTATTAAATTAATGTTTAAATAAAAGTCCACTCTTCAACTTATCACCTTAGGTTTCAAACTATACCTAGCCAACCCTGTATCCAAAAAAAAAATCATATTTGTTAAATAGGTCATATTCCATTAACTCGAGTACTAGAATAGCCAATCCTCAATATGACACAAACATAACTCACCAACAAAAATTGCCACTCATAACCCAAAGAGATGAACTTAGATTAGGTGAGTGTTTTGACATCAATGAGTGGGTGTTAAGATATTATGTATGTTCATTTTCTTTTGTTGTTTTTTTTTTAAGATAGAATTTTTAATATGGATAAAATGTTCCTCCAATTCATTACGTGACAATTTGAAAAACAATCTATGTATACCTTTAATCATCTGACATATTTTAAAGTTACATGACTTTTTAAAATATTTTAGCAGATCATGTCATTAAAATACACTATTGTGCGAGGCCAAAATAATTAGCCCTATTGGGTTTGGTTCAAGGAGCACGAAGGCCCAACCATCAACCCATTTAATCCAAGTAGGGCTAAGCAAATCAAAGAGGAGTTTTGACCAAAGGAACAAGTAGCCTGAGGAAGGCGTTCGGACAAAAACGACTTGAAGAAGGTGAGAGGAAAACTACATGAGGGCGAGGGTTATGATACGAATGAGGAAACAATGACTAGTGTAGACAAGAAAAAGAGGAAACGTCTCTAAAAAGCTATCATCAACTCTGCATTAAATGTACTACAACAACCAAACCTACTTCATTAATGACTGAATAATATATGAATAGTGCCAACATAGCCTGTTACTTATTCAGCATGGCCTCAAAAGGAGGGATGAGACAAGTATCTTGAGGGAGGATCGCATGGCCTCAAAAGAAGGGATGATACAAGTATCTTAAGAGAGGATCAACAACCCTCCACGTGGAGGCTTAAGACCGAAGCAAAAACACTATAAAAGGGAAGAGATCCTGACTGAACATGGATCGGATCTCAAATATTAGAAAAAATGATACTCATACTAATATATCCTTTAGTGTAAAAGGTTCCTCGGCCATTCCGAGGAAGATAAGTTAAACACATTTACCCTTAACAACAATCCTTATGCTAATATCTTGTCATATCTTTATCTTTAAATAAAAATTGTTATCCAAAAGTTCAACCGTTAGTCCGAACACCCATATTTATAAATTAATTATGGTGGGCCTTAATCCAAGCCCCATTACATCCTGAGCTTTTAGATTTTTAGCCCATATAACTATGTATTATTTTATAAATTCCCATGTAATTACTAATTAGTAAAAGGAGATTTCTCCAATCCAGTTTGGAGGGGAACGTTTTTCTTTTAAAAATTGCTGCCATATAATTTTAAATCATTATATCGTTTTTTTTAATGGGTCAATTATCACATATGTAGATCATTATATCATTTTTTTTTAAATGGATAAATTATCACACATGTAGACAAAATGACTATTTAAAAATTGTCTCAAACATAATTACAACTTACAAGAAAAATCAAAAGAAAAAAATTATACAAATGGAGGACGAAAATGAAAACATCTCAAACCAACCATATAAGTCAGAAAGTTTTTTTTTTTTTTTTTTACCAGAAAGTAAATATTTACTGTAAGGACTCGATTTGTAACGACCCAAAAAGGATATTGGGCTCGCACGTAAACAGGCCCAAACAATATAATTTGTAGAGCGTGGGTATTAAGAACTAGATTAACTTTCATATAATGAAAAGATTTACCCTCACGTATATTGAAGGCTCAGAGCTGGCACAACAATCGGTTTTTTTTCTTGTAATAGATACAGTTCTTTTGCTTTTTTCCGTTTTTCTTCTTCAGTCTTTGCTTTTCTTCTCCTTTTTTATGTTCCGATCCTCTATTCTGCATGTTCTTCTTTCAATTTATATATCACCCTCTGTATTCCATCCTTACCACACACGTGTAGGTTGGGTTCGGGGGATTTTTTTCTGTCCCATCTAGCGCCTCCTGGAACTTCCTATGGGCAGCTGTAAGGCTGCCTCATTACTGTTCAGGTATCACCTCCACATTAATGCGGCCAGAGAGTTGGTTAAGAGGCAATTAATGCGGAGGCAGCTGTAGTTATAGATATTTGTTTGTCTTTTCTTTCTTACCCTTGGCCTGTTATCCCATCTTTAGTGGTGACATAATTCCGAGGTTCGATTGTAGCAAGACCGCGTCCTGATCGTCTTCGGACGCATACTGCCGAGGAGTATGGTGTCCTCGGACGAATACGGAACTCTACTTTCGTGATACTGACTACCACCCCTCGGTAGTTACCCTTACAACCTGACTTGGGCCTCCTCGAACGGATATGCATCCTCGGATGGGCCACAGGCCCAACGATCTTGACCTTAATGGGCTTGTTGATTGACTGGCCCCCACATTTACTATTTCAAAAGTACAATGATATGATAATATCTCTTCTCACATAATAATAATAAACATATTAATTAAATTCATAAATAAGATTAGCAATTAGAAATGAATATGAAGTCCTTATTGCCAAGGATTAACTAATAATTTTTCTGAAATTAAGTCAAAGAGTGATAGGGAGAGAGACATATATTCTCTAGATTTTTTAAGGTACTTTATCAATAAATTTCTTTAAATCTTAACAATTCTTAAATGATTTAGGCCGTGTTTGGTTCCCGTAAAATATTTTCCAGAAAATAAATATTTTCCGGAAATGCTATTTTCGGGAAAGGAAAATATTTTCAAGTGTTTGGTTGCATTATGAAAATTGTTTTAGAAAATATTTTCATGTGTTTGGTAACATTCTGAAAATGCTATTTTCAACCACCACCTACACAAAACCAACCACCACACAACAAGAAAACCACCAAAACACCACCACCCACACCACCACAACAACAATAAAAATCAAAATCACACAGAAATTAAAATCACAAAGAGAGAGAGATCGGTTCGTGGGTTTTCGGCAAAGTCAAAGGCTCTGGGTTGCTGGTGAAGTCGAAGGCTCGTGGGTCGAAGGCTCTAGGTCGAAGATTGGTGGGTTGAAGGCTCTGGGTTCGTGGCGTGATCTGAGCTCTGGGTTCGCCGGCAAAGTCGAAGATTGGTTCGTGGCGCGAAGGCTCTAGGTTGCCGGTGAAGTCGAAGGCTCGTGGGTCGAAGGCTCTAGGTCGAAGATCGATGGGTCGAAGGCTCTGGCTTTAGGTTTGTGGCGTGATCTAGGCTCTGGGTTCATCGGTGAAGTCAAAGATTGGTTCGTGGGTTCGTGGCACGAAGGCTTTGGGTCGCCGGTGAAGTCGAAGGCTCGTGGGTCGCCGGCGATGGGCTCTCTCTCTTTGCACGCGAGCGCGATCTCACTCTCACTCTCTCTCTCTCTTTGTGGTTTCCGAAAAATGAGATTTGAAGGTAAAATAAAAACGGAAATGATTTTACACCCTAACACACGGTCAACTGAAAAGTATTTTTGGAAAATTTATTTTCCATGCGCAATCAAACACTCGCATTTAAGGAAAAGTATTTCCAGAAGTGATTTGAAGTCAAAACAAACACAGTTTTAATAGTTTAGATTCTACCATGTCAGTATTTTATTAACAATATTATTAAAATAATAAAATAATATTACAAACAAAATAATTAAGAATATTATTAATGAAATGTTGATATGGCAAAATCTAAATTATTTAAATTATTAAAAAATAATTAAAATTTAAGAAAATTTATTGGATTGAGTACCTTGAAAATTTAGAGGATGTGAATACCAGGCGGACAGCTCACGAGCTTGGGCGGTGGACAATGAATACTCACTTGGATTGGATTTCGGATCCAGCGAAGTCTCTGGCTTCTCGTACTTCTTCTATTCTAGTTGATGCATTAAATATCTCACACGTTGCATCACATCTCAATGCACAAACACATGAAATACCCACCGTACAAATGCAGCAAATATCACTGAACTTTCCACGTGTCCTCTCCACACTCCCCACATCTCACACCACTCCAATCTGCACTGTAACACTTTTTCTCTCTTCCACGTTTCACCAAGTAAAGACACTGTCACTGCCACTGTGTTCTGAGTCCTATAAATCTCTTTGCTTCAAACAAAGCACAATCTCTTTCTCACTATCTTTTTGAGTCTTTTGTTCTGAAAGTCTTGTTGTTACTACAAAAGGTTGAAAAATCCAATCCTAATTCAATGGCTAAGTCTCTAGTAGTTTCCTATGGTTGTAACAAGGTACCACATAGTCTTCAACATCGTACTTTGTATCCAAACAATTGCCACTCTCTTCCACCACTGAAGTCCACCTTATCTTTGACCCTTCAAAACCAAAACCAAAAGCCTCTATCTTTGAAATACAATTCGCTCACTACTTTGATAAACCGACGAGTCAGTTCTCCGATTACTGCTGCTCTTGACTCGGATGTCCCACATCCACTTCACCAGGTATTTCCGCAATCCCATCTCTCTGTTTTAGGTATTATGATTGTTATTAACAAATTGGTGCTAGTTTCATTATGTTAAGTGTTTAACTAATGCTATGTTTGTCAGCTGAGAAAATAGTATGTCTTTACCAATTAAAGTAAGAAAACCCCACTAACAAGTTCTGGGTCTGCCAAAAAATGAACCAACAGACTAAAGTTTTGCTCTTTGTCGGTTGTGGAATTGTTGCACACTTTGTTGACTTGGATTTCACTTTTTCCAAATGATCATTTTGTTTTTTGTTTTTTGTTTTTTTTTTTTTAATTGGGGTGTAGAATTCTTATCCAAAAGATTCAATTTCTTGGCCTTTTATTTATTTTAGCAATGAAAATTCATTTCTCGTTATATGATTCTTAATCTCAAGAAATGCATACCTCAGCAAACTTCTGATTTTCTTTTTGGTGGTTGTGGTTGCAGAAAGGTTGGGGCACTTGTTTAGTTTAGGAACACTTATTTGACTTGGATCTTATATTTCAAAAGATTTCATTTCCCTTTCTCCTTTTTGTTTTTGTTTTTGTTGTCAACAAATGGGGCTTAAGGAAAAACCACACATGTGAATAGTATGACAATTAAAGCTTTGGCTAAATAAATTTTCCATTAATTTGGTCTTTGATATTTAAGTTTTTGGCCAGAGGAGAGCTATTAATGGACCAGTGAGAAAGAGTGAGTAGATTCAAGTTGAGAGAATGAAAAAAAAGGTAGAGGAAAGACCAAAGAGTAATGTTTGTAGAAGTAGTAAAAAGTGACGAGTTAATGACGAAGATAACAAAGAGTATGAATTTAGTAAATATAAATATAAAAATAAAAAAGATTATAACTTAGGATAGAATAGAATGACGGAAAATAATTCATGTGGGTAAATCCGACTAATCTATTAAGGGTTCATAACCAACCCCAAAAAATTTGGGACTACGGCTTGTTGTTGTTGTATATATAACTATTTAACTTGGTTCTTTGCTTTCTCTTTGGATCATCTATTGTCTAAGATTTCAATGAATTGCTAATCATTAATCCTGTCTTTTGTGGTAAATTATTTTGATTTCTTATATCTTGTGCTCTCTGGTTCTTAAAAGCTTGACTTCATTCAGCTGATTAAATACTTCAGAAGCTCAGTTAATCCCCACAATTCCGAGGACCAAGAACATTGTTCTCCTATAATGTCTCAGATTTTATAATTATTATTATTATTATTATTTTTCTATTAGCTTGCATAAGCTGAATTGTAAGCCCTTGGTTTGAGTTAAATGTACTGATGGATTCTTTTGGGGGTTTTGAAAGGGATCAGTGAAATTAAGGAGCAGTAAGAGCTTTGAGCAATGGGATTCATTGACAGCAAAGTTCGCTGGAGCATCAAATATCCCATTTCTGTTGATGCAACTGCCTCAGATCATCCTGAATGCTCGCAATCTTTTGGCAGGGAACAAAACAGCCCTTCTGGCGGTCCCATGGCTGGTACAGCATTGCTGTAGCTTCTTAATCATTTAAAGCAAATTTTTAAATTCTTTTTAATCTTTCGATTTATTATTGTTTAATGTCCTCAGTTTAGGCTCTTAGAAAACATTCAGGAAAAAGTTGAAATCAACAATATCAAGTTTTAGAATTGACATTCTTTTCTTAGGCTTTGTTGAGTGATGTTTCAATCCTCTTCTGTTTTTATGTTATGGAGAAAAGATTCAAAACTTCAAACTGTCCCCCCCTCTCCCCCCCCCCCCCCCCCCCCCCCCCTACTTTTTACTATCAACCAGACAACGCATTGCCTTTGGAACTGAAGGGACTGAATGTTGTTAATGCAGGGAATGTTCACTGGTTTACTTGGAAACCTTTCACTGCTCTCATACTTTACAAAGAAGAGGGAGAAGGAGGTGATTGTTGTGCAAACATTGGGCGTAGTATCACAATATGTGGTATTCCTGCAGCTTGCAATGGCAGAAGCCATGCCTCTACCTTATTTTTTGATTACTTCAGTTGTTGTCGCAGCTGGGCTTATATTGAATTTCACGAATTATTTTAATTTGCTCGATGCCGGAATCTGGCGCTTTTGGGAAGATTTTATCACTGTTGGCGGGCTATCTGTCCTTCCCCAAGTAATCTCCTCCAGCCTCTCTCTCTCTCTCTCTATTTGCATGCCCAAACACACACACAAACATCCATTCTAAAATTTATTTTGGTATTTAGGCAATGAAAATATTTATTTATATCTGGCACTTATAATTCTGATCCTTTTAAACATGTTTGGATGCAGATTATGTGGTCTACATTTGTCCCATATATACCGAATAGTATCTTGCCAGGGGCAATAGCTTTTGTTATAGCTGTCATGGCTGTTATTATGGTAAGCTTTACCTACCTGTGGGCTGTTTATCTACTTTTATTCATGTTACTCTGATAAGATATGAGTCCTAAATGTGGTGAAAGCATTAGAACATGAATCATTCAGTTTAGTTCTAGGTGCATAAAGTTTCCTTTCTCTCTCTTATGTTGGTAGATTAAGGGAGAATAGAACTGTAACAAGGGCAAATATAGCTGATGGGAACAATGTGCACAGAGTCTTTCAACATGATTAAAGTCTGTGTGCTGGATCATGGGTGAATCTCTTTATTCTAGGAGTCAGTATGCTTAATTACTCTCTGTAGTCAGATGCCTTTTGAGTTATTTAAAATAGTTTAGGGTGTGATGTCTACCTTGATTTTCACATTATTGAACCTCATTGAATAAGGTGCTCTTTGCAATGACATTCCGTAGCATAAAAATTCCTTATCTGAGAGAAATTTTAGATTATTGTTCACTGCATGCACAAATAGAATCACTAATAAATGGGGTCCTCTTGCTATTCTTATGTATTAGTTTCATGTCAAAGAGAACTTAAGGAAAATGCATTCTATAATTTCTCCAGGCACAGCAGCATCAGTGATTGCCTTAATTTTGGAATCCTTGGGCCTGAGCAGACCTATCAAAATTAATATTAGACAACTCAAGTATGTGTGCATTGTAGAAAATGATAAAGAAAGGTTGCTCTGTGTCAAAACATGGTCAATTTAATACAAACAATTACTTCAATAATAATAGAATGTTACAATTCATTTTATGTGGTTTTTCTTTTTTTGAACTTCACTTACTGAGCCAAATCAAGTCCATGCTTAAGTGACCTGGCCTTGTCATGTACAGTTCTAAAACATATCATTCAGGTGTATGTGTTGATCTTTACTTTTGTATCCAAGAGCACCAAAATTGATCTCTGATGATTTTTCTCTCTATATGTTTGCCTGATCCACCTAAAGGTCTCCATTACCTGAGTAATGTGGGATCAAGCTCCCACTATTGAGCAATAAAAGTGCTGATGTACAGGACAATTTATTCATGATATTATCGCAGTTCAAATAATTGAATAACATGCTGATGATTTTTAAAAATTAACCCTTTTTTTAATTCTAATCCTGCTATAGCCTTGACCAGGCACATTAAGTGGTAAGTCTCAAACCTTACTGGTTTTACATAATTCAGTGTGTTTGGATTGAGAGAAGTGGAAGGAAGAGAAGTGAAGTATTTCAAAGTTTTAATTACTACTTATGTTTGGATCTTTAATGAGAAGAAAGTGAAGACAGAAATGAAAGGAACTAGACTCTCATTGTACTTCAGTCCAAAATTGAATGGATTTGGTGAAAACTGTAAGTGTTCATGTATGTACAACATTTAAAGCATATTTACAAATTAATTATGACACAAAATCAGTAGAAACTATTTAGGAAAATAAAAATCTTCTCTTTTCTTCCTTCCAATGCTAAACAAAATAAATTACTACAAACTTCAATGCACTTCTTATCAATTTCCTTTGTGTCACTTATTTTCACTCTAAAATTGCCAAACTGAAGTGAAAAGATCCTATCCTTTTGCCTTCTGATCCAGACATAATTCATTTGTAAAATTGTTGTGAGATTAATCTGTTGTCATTAACATAAAAGTGACTAATTCAGGGTTCATTATCTGCAATAGATGCCTTTAAAAAAAACGTTTTGTCATTCTTTTTAATGTTTCTTAGATTAAGACCAAGAAATGGGCAGTCTGATTCAGCCTTTTTCCCCCCTAACATGAAGCTGCTAATATTTGCAGGCACGAATGGGTAAACTTTCTGAGGAAGGTGTCAAATTTGTTGGAGGAATATCTGGGTGGACGGCTACACTTCTCTTCATGTGGATGCCAGTTTCACAAATGGTAATCTAATCTTGTGGTGCTGTCTTAGAATTGTGACATTTTAAATAGGAAAATTTATTTTGTATGTGTTAGATCAATAGTTGAACAATCAAACTCATGTGAAGAGGAGATTTAGAATAATGGTTAAATGATACAAGATTAAGCTTCAAGTCAGCTGGTAGTTCACCGGTACATACACTGACAACAATTTGTGCTTCCTGTTCAGTGGACAAATTTCCTGAATCCTGATAACATCAGAGGCTTATCAGCTTTCACGATGTTACTCGCTATGATGGGAAATGGACTTATGATTCCACGTGCCCTCTTTACTCGTGATTTTATGTGGTAATGCCCTTGTCCTTCTATGCTCTTTTTGATTTCAATGTTGAATAAGATATTCATAGGTCTGTTTAACTTGCTAATGTTCCACAGATTAACCCTCTGCATTTCAACTCTAGAAGAATAAGTTTGTTCTAACTTGCATTTGAACGCCACATTGCCAAAATAATTATGTGTATCATCTATCATGGTATTGTTTCTAACAATGCCCACCATGCTATATACTGTAAAGTTTACCATCTAACTTAGTTCTTGGGTGAAAATAAGGTATTCCTATGAAGTAACTCTGATTGTTATCAGTTTCCATTATCAGAAGGGGTGTGGGAGGTGGAGTTGTCTGTCCAAGTGGCTATCTCCACTCACTAGAAATCTTCTATATAACATATTTATGACCTATACCAAATATATCTAAACATTTTTAGGTACGAATGGGAAGTATCATAGAATTCTTGAACATATATCATTTAACTTCCAGGGAGTTAGATACCAACTACTAAATTTTAGTAAACTCCTTACTGACCTGGTTTTAACATGCTTTTTGTTGACCTGATTCTTTGATGTTTTTGTTTTATTCATTGATGCTTTGATGAATTATTAACTATATATATTAGTAAAAAGTTGGTTCAATTGTGACTACAGGTTTCTTGGTTCAACTTGGGCTACTTTGTTTTATGGATATGGGAATATTCTATGTTTGTACTGGTAAGAAATCCCTAATGAATAGTCCATCTCTACATATGTATATATATATATATATATATATTTATGTTTACTGAGTGACAATTTGATCTCAACTGAATCTGTGTTGTATTGTGATTTCAGTTTCAACGCCACTAGTAGGGAATTCTTCTTGGCAGCAACGATTGGTTTGTTTTTGTGGCTAGGTTGTCCCTCTATCCCCCATTCATGCTATATGTTGATTTTTATGAGTTTTTATAGACTGATAACCTTCAACAACACCCCCCCCCCCCCCCTCCCTCCCCCAAATCTTTGGGTTTCTTTTTTTAATTTATTTTATGTGCTTGAGCCAACCATCAAGTTTTTCTTGCTCTAAACTTGATTCTAGTCTTGAACATGGGAGAAAAAGACCCTCTAATATAATTTTCCTTACAACAGGAATGGCTCTGTGGAGAGACCCCCTAGCGTATGGATACAACTCACCTTTGAGATCCTTAAAAGAGTTGGTTTTTGGTTCTTGACTTGAAGCCAAGTTGATGCTGCAAATGGAGCTCAACTGATGTAGAAGTGACGTGGTCTCAGAGCATAAAATGCAACAATTCTTTTTCTGCTGGGATGCTGGTGCAACATCTGCGACAATAGTGTGCCACCCTACAAGCTTCAATCATACAGCATTTTCACCGTATTACCACTGCTTTTTATCTATGGAGGGAACGCGAAATAGCACATTGTAACTTTTAAAATGATAGTATAAAATCAGCTCCAAAATAGTCCAGCATGTAGCATAATCTCCTATAATAATTTGTCCAATTTTCATTCACTGCTTGTTTAATAGTGTTCTTTCTCTCTAGGATCAAATGCCCTCATTTGTTCAACTTATTTGTTATTTGTTCAAAAATAAATAAGGCTACAAGGGATGTTAATATAATCATCTCCGTTGGAACATTTTTTCTGATTGGTAAGTTGTGCATCAGAGATTTGAATCCATTACTTCATCCTCCAATTGGGCACTGAATTTTGAATCAATTCATCCTCCATCCCATTCTTAGGAGAGGAGGTTCTCCTTAATTTTTGGATGTTTCAATCTAGTAATTCAGCTCATTTCTTAAAAGGTTTGAACTATTACATGACCATTTTAAGCAAACCAACTAGTTTGAAGTTTCACATTCAAGAAGTATACAGAAAAACAAAAATGTATGAAAACCTGGGTATCCGGAAATGCTTGTAAGTATGGGAGTTTAAAATGAACAGCAAGAAAGCTCAAAATACCATTAATCATCCTAACAGAATCAAGAAATTTTAGAATTGAATGCGCAGTTTTTGATTATGCCGATTTGGATTGGATTGGAATGGAATGGAAATAGTACCTAAAAAGTTAAGAGGAAAACATACACTTTACTTGGAACAACAAAAGTTTTACAAAAAAAGTTAGTCTCCTATCAATATAATATGATTAAAAATGAAAGAAAAGCGCCCAAGTCAATTATATTTGGCGGGGGCCATGTATAAGATTTTGTAGTGTCTTCCTCTCATCTCTTGAAACAAGTCTTCCAACATTTTGGAAAAAGGGAGCTCCAAGCCTTCAACATGTCACTTATATAGGACCAGAAAAAGTCTCAGGATTCTCTCTCTTTGGTCCAGGTGCACTTAAATGGAAATCAAATTTCTTCAAAAGATATGGACATGTGGCTATTGACGTTTTAACAAACTTGGAACGCATTTAGGAACATTTAGGTCCCGTATCTCTTGAACAAACAAGTCATGGCTTTTCCGTGCATCAAACTTTTCAAGACCTTTTGATCTTGGCCCAAAGTGCAAAGTAAATTGATTCTGCAAAACAACGCATGTCAAGCTAAAATATATGATGCCAAGCAACATCCATGGATGCCTAAAGTGATACAGAGAGAAAATATGAAAAAATAAATTTGAAGATTGAAATTATAAGTTCATATAAACTCAACTGAACTAAGATTTAATCTTAATTATAAATTTACAATAATGATTTGAATTTAACATGAGTCAGTGGATTTAGTAAAGTCTTGTTATTATATTGAGGATTAGCTTTGGGTGTCCCGGTGCACTTAAGGACTGTGAATTAAAGAGAATTCATGAATTGTGGAGAAGATTTAATAAATTTTTCCTGTTGAACTAGAAATTTGGATGAGATTATTCCACAAAAATCAGTTGTCATCAACTATAAACCTAAATCAAGTTTAGAAAATTCAATGGATTTCAAGTAATAAAATGAAAGTAGAGAATTAGTAATTTTATTAGGAAGAGAAAATAAATTGGTGAGGGAAGGAAAGATAGAGTTTCTTTATTGGTAGAGAATCAGAAGATAGAGTAGGTGGTTTGTCATATTGGAATAGATACATCAGAAGGTATGCAAGAGAAAAAAACAGGATTTCCAGTTTTTAATAACCATTTTTTAATAAAGGTATGCAAGTGATAAAGGAGTATAAAACTCGAGCATTCCCCTCTTTTAAAATGAATGATTATTTATACAAAAAAAGTGATAACATATTCAATTTCAGTGAAGTTTATTATTTTTTAAAAAAAATGACAACATATTTAAAAGTTACCTAATTCATGATTCTGGAAAGCTCTTTCAGCTTCCTAGCATCCATGTTCCTCCAGCAAAATATTAGACCACCCTAGTAAGGATATCAAATAGTTGAGACTGTGTAAGCATAAGATAAAAAGTAGAGTTCACCTTTCAAAGAGCATTTCCACAGTAGCATCTTTGCAAATGTACTTTCAGTAATCTATAGTATACCTGATTTATAGCCAACTAAATGCAACTGCAGAGTTCTACTATTCAAGGAGCACAGATCAATATCTTCACATTGGGAAATTAGAAAAATGGATTAGCATATGAAAATTAAATGTTTGTTGTGTTTTATTAAGTAACAGTTAAAAGGAAAGAATGAATAGAATCAATGTTCAAATGTGGCAGCCTCGTAGATTTTTCTGGTAAGTAAATAATCTTTGTACTAATAAGAGGAGCATCAACAATTGTCTTTGGCATCCCCCATTTTTCTCCACCACCCCCCCCCCCCCCCCCCCAAAAAAAAAAGACTAACGACCCAAAGTTCTCCTACCACCAAACATTGAAGTAAGAGGCAAAATACTGTATCTGCACTTTTCTTGCTCGTACAACATCAATTAACTATAACTATACCCTTCTCAAAAAGATTTTCCCCTGTCAAAATCATCCTTGATGCAGCTGCCAAAAAATCCTATCTTGTGTGGAACCCTTTAATCCATATATTCTTCCATGGAAACCCAATATCCCAGTTTCCTCTGAAGTCTTTATAATAGGATCTAGTATCAAACTGTCCAGAACATGATAGCCTCCAACATATTCACCCTGATATTGCCATTAACAAAGCAATAAATTAAACACAGGAGAAGGGAGAAAATAATAAAGGTAAACTGCTTTCCACAAATATGCATTGCTTGATGCTTTGGTATGACATGCAGAATAGTGATATCATTTATCTGAACAGCGGGAATGTCCCAGTTGATAGACACACAAAATCAGGCTGTCTGTGGCTCCTTTTCAGGGCCCATCTTTCCACTCCAATAGTTCAATCAGCAGGGCATGTTTGTAAAGCTTATGCTGGAAGGGAATGAATGACTTAAAGCAGAGTGAAGAAATAAAAGAACAAAACTTCTGAAGTGCTAAAAAGAGGAAATATAGTAAAGATTTCACCAGGGAACATTTACTACTAAGAAATTAAGAGAGATTATATTTTGCAGTTTACAAAAGGGCATTGCCATTCACTGGATCCAAGAGAGCAATAAATGAGACTCTTAAGGCCAGGATAGAGCATGAGGGGAGCTCCTTGATTATCTGTTTCTGTTTACTTTTATTTTTGTGCATGGTCACAAAATACAGTATGAGAAATTATTACCTTTGATTTGAAATTTATGTTCTACTTATAAATATTTTCCCTTCATTATTTCCTACAAGAGTAAAACCAACCTCTCTTTCTGCTTTGAAGCTTTGAATAGTGGTTCAACATTTCTTCCTTTCCTGTATTTCCCAACACTCAGGAAAATGGAAATGACATTATGTCTATAGATTGCCACAAGGGGTGGAAGAAATTCTGCGAAGTAAACATTAAAAATATTAGTACTTAAATGTAACTGGGCATTGCAACTCAGGATTAAAATTGAAATGATCCACCATGTCTCTGAGAACCAAACTTAAAGGAATTAAAGAAGAAATGGCTCTTTCCCTGTACTACATAATGTCTACTTAATAAAATAAATAAATAAATCACAGATCATATCAATAGCTGGAAATATCAAGGAATTAACAAGTAACCAAACCAAACAGACACCATATGGATTGTACTCCAAGCCTCATGACAGGGATTAAAAAATTGGTGCTTTCTTCTCTGAAAGTGAGTAAGTATCAAAATAAATTACACAGAGAGAGAGAGAGAGAGAGAGAGAATGCTTTCTGTGGATGCTGAAAGAATGGTGAAGGAATCATGCACCAAGACTTAAAGAGGCATAGTGATGACGCCTCCCTAGAGCAAGAATATTATTATTGAGAAAAAAGAAGATTAGAAATGTAAATGAGCCTCTTATGCTACCACAGGATCTACAAGTTGTAGATTTCAGGTCATAAATAAATGTTCTCTATCATATCATAAATAATGATTAAAAACTTACGAATGCAGTTTAGAACCCCAAGTTCAAAGCAAGGATTTACACATGCGAGTCCAAAACAGGAGGCTTTCAACCTTATTCTCAGTGTTAATCTGGAAAAAATGCTAAGTGAGAATGGCTAATGGCTGAATTCTAATGCTCTTTTCATATAGAAACAGACTTTAATCAGTTTGGTGAAAAGTATAGTATGAAAATATGAACACCACAGGCCAAGACCAAGGCGTCAAGAAAGCATACCATATTTGAAGTACTTCATGGCTGGTATCCAACTGAAGAATTGGAATGTTGCAGCAACATATACTTTTATTGGCGCTTGAGCGGCTGGCTATCCATGATAGAGATTTCTTGTCTTCTGCTTATCATCCCATCTCTCATCTGTTCTTTTCTCTCATACAGTTCCTTCAACAGCCTCCGAGCATCAGCCTTCTTTCCTGGTGTAGAAAAGGTGGAACTGATACATAAAATAGTACCTTCACATGGGATGAACCCTTTCTCATTCATCTCTGTGAATAAACTTTTGGCCTCAGCTCGATATGAAGCTTTCAATGTTCTGTCCAACTCTGGTTGCAGAGATAGATTGCACCAGCCACAGACTAGTATGTCGTAAGTTGAAGAATTAGGGGACACCCCTCTCACCTGCATTTCATTTAGAAGCTCTCTAGCCTGGCCCATTTTTCCCACCTTAGCAAAATCACTAATAAGCACATTGTAGGTGCTAGTTTTGGGAACAAAGCCTTTAGTTACCATTTCACAATAAAGCTTTACTGATTCCTTCTTATTTCCAATCTTACCATGTCCAGAAACCAAAGTATCATAAGTAGAAGCATTAGCGACAAATCCTCTTTCCTTCATTTCACCAAATAATTCATCTGCCTCTGTCATCAAACCAGCAGCTGAAAGACACCCTAGAAGGAGATTGTATGTAGCAATATTTGGAGAAACTCCTTCAAGCGTCATCCGAGAATACACATCAAAGGCCTTATTTACATTGCGGTTTATGCTATATCCCCGTATAAGGGCATTGTAGGTAATAGTATCTGCTAAAATTCTGCTTTGTTTCATATCTTTCAATACTGAAGTGGCTATCCTGGTCATCCCTAGCCTGCATAAGGTAGTGATTAGAATGTTATAAACTGACTGATCAAGTTTAAGCCCCATATCTAGGAGTTTCTCATGCATTCGCAAAATTGCATCTGCCCTGTTACTCTTTGAAGATGCATCAAGCAGAACTCTATAAGTGGTTAAAGTAGGATGAAGCCCCAGAACCAACATTTCACTCAAAATGTCCACCGCAGTTTTAGTATCACCAACTTCACAAAGCCCTGTAATCAGAATGTTACAGGTGATTAAATTTGGCAGAAAGCCATGGTTCTTCATCTCATTCCAGAGTTCAAAAGCTTTTTCCAAGTTCCCTTGTTTGCAGTATGCATTCATCATGGTGTTGTACGTAGCATGGTCTGGAGACAAACCCAGCTCTCTCATTCCAGTATAAACAGATTCTGGTTCATATTTTCCTAACCTCAATAGACCGTTTATCAGAGCGTTATATGCAACAACATCAAACCCTATATTTCTCTCTGTCATTTCTTGGGCCATCTTAAGAGCAGCTGACTCCTTTCCAAATTTGAAGAAGCCATCCATTAAGGACGTATAATTAACACGGTCAGGCAACAAGCCCCTAGACATCATATCTTTGACCAGTCCCTCAGCCTCCTCCATGCTTCCTCCTCTTTTCATGTTGTTCACAAAAGCATCAAGGATAAAATTGTTTTCCTCTAATCCTCTGATTTTCATTTCATTATATAGATCAAGAGCAGTTGCTTGCTTGCCTGCCTTGAAATAGCCATTAATCAGTGTTACATATATAAAAGCATTTGGCAGGATATTTCTTTGCACCATCTTCCTCAGTAAATTGACAGCTTCATCAAGCATGCCTTTCTTCACATAGCCATTAATTATAGAGGAATATGTAATTGTTGTTGGAGAAACATGCTTTTCTTCCATTTCTTCAAATACAGACTCTGCAGTATTCATGTCTCCTAACTTGCAGAGCCCATCAATTAATGCAGAATAGGTGATATAGTTTGGAACTAGATTAAGTTTTGAAAATGTTCTGAACATGACCTCAGCCTCATTAGCTTTCCCAACCTTAAAAAGTCCATCCATAAAAGCAGTAAGTGTGACCACATCAAAAACAATGCCACGAACTACCATTTGGCTTTGAAGGATAAAAGCCTCAACAGCTCTCCTTGCCTTAAATAAGGAATCAACGAGGATGGTATATGAAACATGATTAGGATCCACACCCATCTTCTCCATCTCCCTCATAAGTACATTTGCTTCAGGTAATCTCCCATGCTTGCAAAGGCCATATATAATGGAATTGTATGTAACTACATCGGGAAAGAACCCACTCATAACCATTTCCTCATACAAAGAAAATGCTTCCTCCAGCCCTTGCTGCTTACAGTATGCACTAATGAGGGTAGTGTGTGTAATAAGGTTTGGTTTCAAATCCACACTATCATCAATATTCAGAAGTGCATGATCTTTGTCACTCCAAGACCCAAAAACCAAATCCATAAGACTCTTGGCCTTAACAAAATCACCCGTCTTGCAAAACCCATTTATCAAAGTATTATAAGTAACAATATCAGGCAAAAAACCATCATTTCTCATACTCTCCATCAATTCGAGTGCACGAGTCACTTCCCCAGCTTTGCAATACCCATTAATCAATGTGTTCAAACCTATAACATCTCCACAAAACCCCCCACTAACCAAATCATCCATAATCCACTCTGCATTAATTACCAATCCAATTTGGCAAAACCCATTAACCAAAGTATTGCAAGTAAAAGAATCTATACAAACACCCTTCTTTACCATTTCAGACAAAAACCCAAAAGCCTGATGAGCCAATCCTTGTTGACAAAAACCCCAGATGACAGTATTATAGGTAACAGTATCAAATTCAGCATTCCTAAGCAAATCCAAAGCCAAACCCAACTGACCCACTTTACATAAAGAATGAACCAATATGTTGGTTGTGAAAACATTGGGCAGAACCCCACAAGAGAGCATTTCATTGTGAAGAACCCATACCTGAGAAACTAAGCCAGCAGCATTGAATTCGTATAGAAGACGATTCCAGAGTGGCAAAATGGGAATAATACCGTGACTTCTCATATGGAAGAAGGAGTCTGAGGCTTTGGAAAATCTTCCACAGGACAAGTAGAGGTGGATGAGGGTGCAGAAGAATGAGGCATAGAGATGAGACTTTGGAGGTGGGAAAGTGATGGCATTGGTTTCATATTTTGGATGGGAAGAGGTGTTTGTGAAAGAGGGAAGAGGGTTTTGATGGGGTTTAAGGTTTAAGAGATGGATTGGATTTGGATGCTTAGTTGAGGATGAGAAAGTGAAGGACTGGGAGAGAGATGTGAAGTGAAAGAGGGTCTTCTTTGTTTGCTTCTTCAAGTGCTGCATCACCTTTCAGGTAAAGCTTCTATTGACTGCTTCTATCTGCAGTCTGCTCCCTTAACTATTTATGCTTCTCTTTTCTGTTCCACTGTCTTCTTCTTCTTCTTCTTTTTTTCCCCTGTAACCGGCTAGTTCCGTAGATTTTGGGACTTCTTTTTTTCACCTAGCTCAACTGTAATCTCTTATTATTATAGAGGAACAAGTGATATATGAAGTTTGAATCTAAAATGACCTAATGATAAAAAATATATAAAAAATAAATAAAAACCGAATGTCATGAGTTAAAATCTTATTACCAATACAGAGGTGGCGTAACCGGCAGAACCAGAATTTTTACTTTGAGGCGTAGGAGACTAAAACTATCACATTGATTCACAATTCAAGAAAAGTATCATATACACATAACTCATATATATCGCATACAAAAGTTATATTTCTAAACATTTTATCTTATCTGAAAGCTTTACATCTTTCTAAACTCTATATTGAGTATGCAAAAATTTTCTAATTCACTCCACAGAAATGTCATAATTAGGGGCCCAATTATTTTGTTGGGAAGGGAGAGTCTATATATATAAATTTGGTGAGTTACATTTACCTACTACTAATTAATATTTAAAAATTTTGTAGGGGCCATAGTCTCCCTTAAGTTAGACATGGTTCCATCCCTATGGCTCAGTGATAGAATGCCTTTGGCCTTGTTTGAATTTTCCCAAACTGAGTTAATAAATCCCAATTTTGTTAACTCATAACCCAAAATCGGTGGGGGCCACGGGTAGCATGCTTGTTTGGATGAATTTCCAAACCATTAACTTAGTGATGATATCTCATAATTTTGAGTGATGGGTGAGCAATTTTGGAAATACAGTGAGACTATTTTCAAGTTAAGAGTTTTGAGTTATCAGTGACAATTTTCTAAATTTCTAGCAAACATGGGTCCCACAGCAATGTCTCGTCCCATCACTACAGGCTTTTTGTGAGCAACTGATATTTTTCCTTATTACTTTTCCAACCACCAGACCATACTCTTCTTCATCACTTTCCCTTTTCCCTTCTCCCAACCCACAACACAAGCCATTGTAGTGCTTTTGTAGTGTAATCAATGCTATGTGGGACCCAATGAGTGACAGAAATGTGGGTTTTTGAATTTGAGATAGCTGTGAAAATCTTCAACCAAATGAGCATGAGAGTGAGTTATGGGTTTTATTGAGTTAGGATTGCGAGATATTAGGATATAAATTTGAGTGAAGAGATTTGAGTTATGAGTGTTGGGATATGAGTGAATGATAAACCAAACAAGGCCTTTATAACCCATCTTACCTGCAAGCCTAAGAGTTATAGGTTTGTAAGTTGAAATCCTATCACTAGTGGCTTAGTAATAGAAAACCTTTGTGACTCATCTTACTTGTAAGTTCAGAAGTTATGAGTTCGAGTAATGGCAAACCTCATTATTACATGGATGATCCCATATTATGCATAAGTTAGAATTTAAGTGAGTTAGGTACAGTAATAACACCACGAATCAACCATATCTTGAGAGCACCTAATAATCACTCCTAATAACTTACCATTAACTGTTTGCCGGCATTAAAAACTAATGCTTCTCTTTTCTACCCCAAAATCTGCCCTCTATCTCTAGTTTCCACACTTTTCTCTCGAGTCTGTGCCTTAATAGTAGGCCCAATTTCTCAGGCCTAAATCATGTGATAGGAAGTCCATCTAGATTCTAGATCCACTACGTGATGTATTGGGCCATGAATTAAAAATAAAAAATAAAAAAACCAAAACCCTAACCCCTACTTCAAAATTTTCTGTCATTTTCTCTTACTTTCCTTTCCTCTGGGAAAATCTCAGGCATTTCTTCTGATCCGCATTTCCATTGCAATGAAACAATAACAACAGCAACAATAACAATGGCCACCAAATCACAACCATTCTCATGGTCACGTCTCCTCCTCAACTATCAATTCCTGAAAAAACCCACAAAACCCCCACTCCACTTTTCCCGGAAAATCTCTACTTTCACACACTTTCCCACCTCCCAAACACCGAAATTCTCATTTCTAACAAAGACCCATTACTCCACAGCCTCCGAGAGGGTGGTCCATGACCTCCTTGCCGAGGTGGAGAAAGAGAGGCATAGAGAAAGAGAGCAGAGGAAAAGGGCTGGCTTGGACACCAAAGACATTGATGCTGAGGATGACGAAGATTACATGGGTGTCATGCCATTGATAGAGAGGCTTGAGAAACAGAAGCTTAAGGACACTGGGGAATTGAACCGCTACGAGGAGCGTTCGGACTCTGATAGCGACGATGATGACGAGAGGTTTAGCAATGAAGCAGTGAAGAAGAGGAAGGATGAGTTTGATAGGAAGTTCAAGCGGCACGAGGAGTTGCTTAAGAACTTCACTGAAGCTGGTATTGAATGCCTTCCACTTGTTTGTTTGTTTGCTTCTTTGGATGATTTGTGATGTTGAGTGGAATTGGAGTGATATGTTTGGATGCTTGAAAAGTGTAGGAAAAGACTAAAGAATGACTTTTTAATACTGGGTTTATAGTTATCTCATGGTTTTGTTTGTAATGTTGAGTAGAACTGTAGAAGAGTTTGGGATGATGTGTTTGGTAGCTTAGGAAGTATGGGAGTGGGAGAAGTATAGAAAATGGAATTCTTTTTATCGGCAAGTTTGCTAATTTTTACTAAGAAATTTTAGCTCAAGTGAGTAAAGTGCAGCTTTTTAAATTACAGTTTTGCACTAGAAATGTAATTATCATTTTTTTTAGGTTTTGGGGTGGGGATTGAATGAACATTTTTGTTCTTCTTAATAATTTAATTTATTTTTGAGTAGCATAGGTTTTTTGCAACTAGTGGGTTGTGGGAAAAGGTACATTCAGCAGCTCTCAATTGATATGATGACAGTTGAAGAGCTTTGTAGAAGATTATCCATGTTAGATAAATATGAGTAATTAAGGATAATCCCATCTTTACTATTAAAATGAGAAGAAAAGTTCTAACCTCAAGTGTTCGTAGTGCATCCTATTGGATGTTATGTTCGATAGACTTCTGAGTTTGGATTCTTTACAATTGGGTCAAGGAGCATCTTTTCAACTTTGGAAGATTGCCAGTAACCTCCCTCTCGTTGCCATTTTGATATGGTAATGTCATCACAATCTATAGAAAGCCTAAAACAATATATGTATGTATTCACATTCTAAAGACTACATTTAACTTTAATTGGTTATTGTATCTAAGGTGTTCATACTACTGCATATCTAAGGTGTTCATCTCGTGAACACTTTGTATTCTTTTTTCTGTTTATCATCAATAATATTTCTTTCTTACCTATCAAAAAAATAAAATAAAAATGATAGTGGAAGAGATGTTCCCAACTCCATCTAAGTTCTGTGTGGATAGAAGAGAAGGGGAGCTGCGGGGGGTGGCGGAAGGGGACATTAATTTGTTTTTCTGACCCTGCAGTCTTCACAGTTGTTGGGTTTTGTTTTGCTTGACAGCTCATGTGCACCCAGCACACACACTCACGCTCACCATGCATACAGGCAGTTACATAAATTAATATACGTTTGTATGTCATTCTGAGTTGCTTTCTTTTTTTTATTCTCTGGCTTTTTGGCCATTCTGTAAATTGAGGGAGCACTAAATGTTGCTGAATTACAAAGATAATTCAATTAATGTCTTCTCTGCAGTCTTTCCCTTCAGTATGGGCTTTATATGAAGTGCTCTTTGTAACTCAGCAGAAAATTTTAATTTAGTTAATAAAAATTTCCTTTTCTTTCGCAAACTAATGCTCATGTCCAATATTCTATTAGGGTTGCTATGTAAGGAAGAGAAACTGTAAAATTTTTGAAAAAAATGACTTCGAATGTTGACATTTTTGTTTCAAACATTTTTATTATTATTATTTTTATCCATTTCTAAGTTTCTGATCAACACAATGGAGGGTTCATGTTCTGTATTTGTGTTTTCTTCTTTTGACTCCCCATAAGAATGGGATGGAGGACAAGGTCATAGGTTGAACTCTTGTAGAGTGTGTGAGTTACTTACTATTAAAAAGAAAGTGTTGTTTTATATAAATTGATGTGAGATTCTTTTTGGTATATCTAACAGATACACTTGATGATGCATTCAAGTGGATGTATAAAATAGACAAGTTTGAGCAAAAGCATTTCCGACTCCGCCTTGAGTATCGGGTCATTGGTGAGTTGATGAATCGTTTGAAAGTAGCAGAGGGAAAGGATAAATTCATTCTTCAACAGAAACTAAATAGGGCTATGAGGTTGGTGGAATGGACGGAAGCTTATGATCCTAACAATCCTGCCAATTATGGAGTTATTCACCATGAACAAGTTGGGGCTTCTGCTGATCTCTTGGACCAACCTGGATTTGAGAAGGCAAAGCAATTGATACAAGGGGATGACGATGATGAGGAAGAGTTTGATGACATGAAAGAGAGGGATGACATACTGATAGCAAAGATTAATTTCATTGACAAAAAACTTGAAGAGAAGCTAGCAGAGTTGGACCATACATTTGGAAAGAAGGGGAAGCTTTTAGAGGAAGAGATCAGAGATCTGGCTGAGGAGAGAAATGATTTGACAGAGAAGAAAAGAAGACCTCTGTACAGGAAAGTAAGTGCATGCATCATCCTGCTACGTTTTTCATTTTTAATTGATAAAATTCAGCATACTTGAGGATTTCTGATTTTTTTTATTGTACTAAATATTCAAAATTCATCTGGTTAACATTGTGATGTGAGAATGGGACAAATTCTGTAAGTTGTAGCTTTTGTTCTGTTTTTTTCCCTTTGCTCTTTTCTTTGTCATGCAAGTATTGTACAATTTCATTTGGTTTTGAGTCTTTTTGTGGAGAAGTTTCTCTTGCTTTTCTTGGTTTTTCAATTCATAGAATTAAATATGACCATAATTGGTAGCATCTTGAAATGATTAAAATTGTCATTTTTATTGGTAAATTACACTTGTACCCAGTGGGTCAAGAACCCAGGATTTCACCTTCTATCCCATTATTATGGGAAGAGGAAATGCCATTGAGCTTTAGCTCATTGGCATGATTATAAATTGTCTAAATTTAAGCTCATTCCTCACTAGTCATATCAAGGAAAATCATGTATAAAGGGTCATGCTAATGAGTGCCCTTTGGGCATTGGTTAACAATCCATTTTAGAAAAGTTTTGACATAACTTTTATGGGAAATGAAAAAAGCTGTCAAAACATTAATTGTTTTTTTTTTCTTTTTCTATAAAAACTTTCTTTAAATGAATTATTAGCTAATGCCCTAAGGGCAATCATTAACATTTCCCATGTATAAATGCCTAGTTGGCACCATGTTTGCTTCAAAAAATTCTTTGGGACTTTCTTATCAAAAAAAATAAAAAATAAAAAATAAAATCTTTGGAACTTCAATATGAACTTGAGCTTGTAGGTTAATGCCTACATTTCTTAGATTGATCTTTGTTTAATAGACCATTACTTAAAAGACGAAATGTATTTCTGATACTTGACTCCCGTTTCCTCTACGTTCAGTGTCTCTTTTCTTGAAGGAACTTGGTTGATGTGGAAGCCGGTTAGAGGTCAAGAGTTCAAGTATTGTCATGAAACACACAACACACACACACACACAGCGCATGGCGATTGCCTTGTCCTGAAATCTCTATGCTGATTTGCCTGGGATAAATTGTTCTTTTTTACTCAAACCTTTTATGATTTTGACTATACTTAACAAAGTTTGTTCTTCGTGTAATTACTTTTATATTTAATATTCTGCAGTTATCTTCATTATAGATATGTTGCAGTGTTTTCTGGCTTTTTTCAATTAGTTTTATATTTTTCTCCATGCAGCGTTTGTTCTTGGTTACCTATGTTCCTTCATTCAATGAGCTGTTATCATTTAATTGCAGGGTTTTGATGTGAAATTGATTGATGTCAATCGAACTTGTAAAGTTACTAAGGTATTGACTCCCTTTTTTAATTTCTTGTTATTGAAAATAATGTCTATATAATTTTTATTTATATCTTAATCATATGTACTGTAGGGTGGGCAAGTGGTCAAATACACTGCTATTTTAGCATGTGGAAACTATCATGGTCTTGTTGGTTTTGCTAAAGCCAAAGGCCCTGCAATTCCTATTGCTCTTCAAAAGGTATTTTTATTGGTTCTATCAGTTCTTTTATGAATTTGGGGTCCTTTTTGTTTATCTTCTGCTTTCTAACTTCTTACTGTTTCAAAATTACTTGATTTGATTACCATATTACATTCAGGATTTGGATATAAGTCAAACTATGAATAATATGCAATATATGTTGTACAATACATAGATACTCGTGTTCATGTTGTACAATAACAATACAGTATAATAAATATCAAAACGTTTTTTGATGCAGTTAGTTCTTGATACCCATGAGATTGTATCTGTTTTATTTATTTATTTAATATTATCTAATCTAGTCTTTTATAGGGAAAGCTCCAACATTTTTATCGTTTCAGCTGATTTCCTCTCATGTCCGTTGGTGCTACATGCAAGGACTGAGCTTCTTGGGAAATGCATATATATATATATATATATATATATATATTATGTTGCCATTTACATTGCTCTATTCTTATTTCAGTGAAGCCCACTTTATTGGCGTTGTTTCTTGACTGTCCCCTTTCTGTAGAACAAAGTGTAGTTGGTTGCATAGGATCATACACTCATACTTAAGAAGGCAAAATTATTAAACCCTGTGAGGGTAGTAACCATTGCCACCCCTTTTCACTTTTTGAAAATTTTAACCATGCTTCTTGCGTGCAAAATTTGTATTTTGTGTGTTAGAACCTAAATGAATGAAGAATTTTGATTTCAATCCCAAGAGACAATGTTGTGGTGGTTTGCAAGTGCCCTCTCTTATGTTACTCACATGATATTTTTGAATGCATTAATTTTTTGATTTAAAATCAACCAGGCATATGAGAAATGCTTTCAAAATCTCCACTATGTGGAACGGCATGAGGAGCATACAATTGCACATGCAGTACAAACAGCATATAAGAAGACCAAGGTATCTGTGTTTTTGGTTATTTCAGTTTCCATGTCTTTTTCTATTTATAGTCTCTGTTTCTCTCTTTCCTTGGTTTCTTTGTGCAATTTCACCTTAGGTTTAACCTGCATAATCTTTTAGGTATATCTCTGGCCTGCACCAACTAGGACGGGTATGAAAGCTGGAAAAACTGTCCAAACCATTTTGAATTTAGCTGGTTTTAAAAATATCAAGTCTAAGGTAATTAACTACCAAACTGAATCCAAGGATTATATCATGATATCTTGGTATTTGCTCTGACAACAAAAACTCTTGGCAGGTTGTTGGCTCAAGGAATCCTCACAACACTGTTAAGGCTCTCTTCAAAGCTCTGAATGCAGTAAGCTGCCCATCTTTCAATATTATGGATGCTTTCCTGTATATTCTTCAAAAATTTCTTGTTGATTTGCTCTTATCTGTGAATTTCCAGGTTGAAACTCCAAAGGATGTTCAAGAAAAGTTTGGCCGGACTGTTGTTGAGAAGTACTTGCTGTGATATGGTTGCATTTTTGGGTCGACTCCAATTCTTACAGTTTTGTACTTATGTTTCCTCAAATCTAAAAGAAGGTTGTATTCCTTTATATATTAGATGATGAAATGGAAATTTTTTTTAGTTGTTCAATTGCTTTTTTTTTTAACCCTTGTATGTGGTAGTTATTTTTCGCCACTACTGTTACTCTCTCTATTTTTGTGTTGACATTTTTACCAGCAAGATAGAGGGGTGCAATGTTGTAGACTTATTGTTGCAAATAAAATGATAATAGACTCAATTTTAACTTCATCCAGCAGAATTGAAAAGAATATGGTTTGGTTAGTGCATGTAATGCCACAAGGGAGAAATTACACTTTACCACCTTAAACAATACCTCATATTACACTTTACACTCGAAACTCTTTAAATGCATGTTTTGCACCCTAAACTATGACTATTGTTGCACTTTGCACTTCGATGTTAAGTTCCCTGTTAACTTTGATGGAAATTCAAAGTTTAGGGTCCAATTAGGTCCTTTCACATTGTGCTATATTTTTCCATCTAAATTAACGGTAAACTTAATATCAGGGTGCAAAGTGTAACAAGGTCATAGTTTAGGACTTTAGGGTGCAAAGTTTAAGGTACAAAGTGTAATTAAGGGTATAATTTAGGGTGGTAATGGAGAACAAGAAAAGTATTCATAGCCTCATTAGATAGGCTGGGAATGGTGATGTTTGGGGCAATCTTTCAAATCTTTTTTCCCACCACTTACCCTTCCTTCAAAAGACTTGGATTTTTAATGGTATCACTGTTGTTAAATGTAAGAGTAAGAATGGTTGTGAAGTGTGTTTTTAAGATACCTTTTAAATATCATTAAGCACAGGCCTTGTTAAATTGAAATTGTAGGCTTTCAATAGGAAATTTTAAAAAAGCCTATTTGACTATCAAGTTCTGAAAGGCATGTTGAATCTCCCAACAGGAAGACCTCTCCAGATACAATGTTTTGCAGCTACACCCACATTGCATTCTTCACTTCAATATTACTTTAGGCTAGTTAATTTCCTCAGAACAATAGATTTTCAGACCTTGGGGATAAATAATTATAAATGATTTAGGCAACAGGAGGTTTAGCTGGTTTCTTGGTAAAATGCCTGGTAAAATAATATGGATATTGTTAGCTTTAGTTCTTGTAAACACAAACACTTAACATTAATTATGGACGATCATATGTGAATTGGCTCACCTATCAATCACACGTAAGTTGTAAAACATGTGCATATGTATTATTGTTTTTTTTTTTTTTGTTGTTGATAATTTAATAGTTATAAGTTACAACAACGGGAGGAATAATTTAAATACGGAGACAATGCCATTAAGCTAGAAATATGTTTTTTTTAGTAATGCTACAACCATAAACTATATTATAACATTTTTACAAATTGTTAATGTGACTAACTTTTTATTGGTTTTCACTTAGACCCACCATTAGCATTACTTTTTCATTTACCAATAACTACTCACCATATCAACATTTGTAAAAAAATTGTATCTCTAGTATTACTTTTTATTTATTTTTATTTTTTATTAATGGATAGAAATATGTATTATTAATGGCCTTGAGCAAACTTGTTTTGTAGGGTCACGATTCGCGACGAACCGCAGTAGAGTTGGGTCCGCACGTGAATGGGCCCAAACAATACCATTTGTAGAGAGTGGATTCGAAAGGCTAGGCCTTAGTTACCCAGTGGTGGTTCTGGTGGTGTTCATATGTGATTTAAGCGCTTTCACCCTTGGATCCTTTCTTCTGGAGGTAGACCGGGAGCCTTTCTTTTTTGGCCAGTAGTCCCAGCCCCCCTTCTTAGATTACTTAATTTTTCTTTTATACTAGTCTGCATTCACTTTCCTTCGTCCACGTGTAGGGTCGACATTTCCAAGACTGATACTTGTTCTGTCAATCCAAACCCAAAGTTGTTGGGAGTGGTTAATAAAGTTAAGGGATAAGACTCTGTTAGGCGCAGAGATACGCATGGGGAACATGGTAAAAGCAGCCTTTTCTAGATATTTTAGATTTCCCTTCAAGCATGTCCCCTTACCGTTTTGCCCCTCTTCCTGGTGGTTCTTTGGGTCAGCCGAGGACTGCACTGTCCTCGGCCGCTTCTCCGGGCCAATTGGGCCTTATTATCCTTGAGCTCGGACCATGTCCTTTTTCGGCTTAGGCCTTTGAACTCTCCATCAGCAAGTGGGCCTGGCCCATCAATTATTGGACCCCACAATAGCCCCTCAAAACCCTGTTGTCCGACGTCATGGTTGGAGAGGGGGGTTTTGGTAATACCGAGCCTTTATTATGGTTCATTTAATTCATCCCTTGACTGGTGCTGGCGAATCTTCACCTGCCCAGAGAATGTACCGGCCTACAAGACGTTTCCCTTGATTTGCGCGCGATGCGTTTATGCCGTTTGGTTATCTGAAGCGCGCCTTTAATGTCTTCCCTTTACGAGGCCTCCCAGATTCAACGGTTTTTGATGGCGTGGGGGAATGAAACGGACGCATTCATGTTTACAGATTTCCTTGGAGATCTGAACGTATTATGTACTTTTTTCCTCGTCCCCTATATAAAGAGAGAAGACAAAAGCTTACTTTCTCATACCTGAGTCCCTCAGATTCCTCCCAGAGTCCACCTCTTCTCTCTGATTATACCTTATTCGATAGAAAGTTCACCACAGTAGTCAGCCATGAATAAACCACTTCACTTCCAAAAACACCATGTCCCAATAAAGCTCGAGATGGCTCGGTCAGGGCAAGGATGGCGGAGACTCAAGATTCGTCTCCTCTTCCTTTTAGCCAAAATCCGAAGCAGGGACTCGTCACATCTCACTTTCGGTGTGACCGAGTCAAAGACATCCATTATCACCACCCTCCGCTCTGTCATGAGCATATCTAACATGGCACCAGTGTGTTAGGAGTCAGGACTGGGGCAGGGACTAAGTGCCCCTGCTTCTTCCTCTCTTCGTTCACTGGCGCCTCCTTCTGCCTCTCTTTCTTCTTCTTTCCACCACCAGATCCATCCTGGTGCTTTTCCTTTTCCCTCTTTTTCTCCTCCTCCTTTTACTCATGTCCTCCATCTTCCTCATTCATCTCCTCCATCTTCTGCTCATGTCCTCCATCTTCTTCTTCCTTTGCGCTCTTTGATGACAAGAGATTGCTGAAGTGCTTCCATGTGTTCCAATTCTTCTTCCTTCTCCTTTATCTTTTTCTAAAGAAGGTTCTTCTCTTGATACGAGCAGTACTGAGGCAGAGATTGGAGAAACTTTGAAGGCGAGTTTAAAAGACACCTGACTGTTTACTTATCTGTATTGCGGATGCTATTGTTGCTTTGGTAGTTCATCTTTTGTATAGGCTTGTTTAAGCCCTTCTTTGTACGTTGTAATAATTTTTCACATTAATAAAAGTTGTTGTTACCTTATTTCGTATGTTATGTTTTTATGTTTTTACAAGTTTACAAACGCTGCTCGGCACCGTAATATAGCATTTGAATCAATGATAACTAAGGCTAAAATGTTTGCTAATAAAAAGGTGTCACCATAACTTCAATAAGATTATTTAACATAGCAAAGCCGACCAGTGAGGAACGAAACTCACCTTAAAATTAGCCAAGATGAGGACTAAGTGCTCGATACGGTGTAGGAAGTAACTATCCGAGGACATGTCACTCGCCAAATGGACAGTTTCCTTAGGTTAATGAAAGTTGGGTCGTTTCGCCATCTTCTTAACACACTGGCTTTAACCTTTTACAGTATTTGAGCCGAGAACCTTCCCCATTCGAGTAGTCGGTTTCCCAAAAGGCTTGAGTCCGAGGACTTCGTAACGCCTGAGTTCTGTCTAAAACTTAGATTTTTTCTCAGTATTTGGTTTCCCCATAGGCTTGAGTCCGAGGACCATGCAAGTCCTAGGTTCTGTCCAAAACTTTTTGAGTTCAGTTTCTCCCTTTCCTCAGGTATTTCACGAGGTGCCGAGCAGGAAGTTGTCCTCGGCAACGGTTATTCCTCGGTGTGGGCCATTGCCCCTGGGCCCCCATGCAGAACAGGCCTGGACCGCGAATTCACTTGGCCCACAACTTAAAGGGTATTTATGTAGTTTTTGGTTACGTAGTACTTTTTGGCGTCCCAATGTTCGAGGTGCACCTTCCAGAGACTCCTTTAATCCCCTGGTTGCAGGTGGCGTTGGAGATTGAGCCTAAGCCATCTTGTCTGTAGCGTTCCTTGGGACGCTGCGTGAATTAAATGCCACCACCTTATCTCTTTAAATAAATAGGAGAGAAAGTTACTTCACCCTCGCACCAATTCTTTAGTTTTCTCCCAAGTCACAGCTCCTATACTCAGTGCTGTCCTCCCTTAGCACAACATGTTTGAGGCGAGGGTTGGGAAGAAGGAACTCTCTCCGCCACGGAAGCCCCGTGCCCTCATGAGACTCAAAATAGTGAGGTATGGGCACAGGAAGCATAAGTTCAAGGGAATACTCCATTTCGATCGAGGGGAAAGGATGTCTCTCCCTCTTTTAGTCAAAATCCGAAGCAGGTTCTGTTCATGCCAGAATTTTGGTGTGTCAGAAGAAAGATTCTCCGCCATCAGCGCCTCTGCCTTGTGGCGGACAAATATTTAGAGAAAGCCCCTCAACTTCCAACTCCTTGCACCTTTCCTTCAGCGGTGTCAGGCTCAAGTTGGGTCTCTTTTGCTGTTTGAGTTGTGGGCATGTGAAAGCATTGAGGAAGAACAAGGTCTTGGAGCTGTAGCCAACCTCTCCTCTGATCTACTTCCTCGGCTTTACCTTATTCTCTTGTACCTTCCTTTCTTTTTGGTTATGTAGTGAGTTTTGACACAAACTGATTCCAGTTTTTCATTGTACGCTGTACTATTTCTTTGCTTTAGTAAAAAAAAATGGAAATTTCTTTACTTGTTTTGAATGCTGTTCCTTTGACAACACTACTTTGTGAATGGGTGTGCTCCATGTGTGTGTTTCTCCTCGGTGGTATTTAAAGCAAGAACTCTTGAAACACAATCCAACTAATTCTAATCTACCGACACTATCAGGCATAATAATAATAACTCATAGTAAGTTAAACTTAAGAAACTAACCGAGATAATGGTTGAACGTTCTGTAATAAGCGCTAGAATACTGTTTGAGAACGACAAATCCCAAATAATTCATCAGAGGGAGTGACCGAGCATTGCACGACTTTGATTATGCTTTTGGAAACACGTTGCTCCATTCCATACTGGTCCCTTTAGTGTTGAGGATCCGAGGGCAAACTAGAGAATCCATGTAACGCAGTTTTTCCTTTTAAGTAGTTGGTTTCCCCAGAGGCTTGGGTCCGAGGACCATACAGGGCCTTGGTTCTGTCCAAAACTTGTATTGTCTTTGTAAGTAGTTGGTTTCCCCAGAGGCTTGGGTTCGAGGACCATACAAGGCCTTAGTTCTGTCCAAAACTTTTATTGTCTTTGTAAGTAGTTGGTTTCCCCAGAGACTTGGGTCCGAGGACCATACAAGGCCTTGGTTCTGTCCAAAACTTTTTGTCTTTTTAAGTAGTTGGTTTCCCCAGAGGCTTGGGTCCGAGGACCATACAAGGCCTTGGTTCTGTCCAAAACTTTTATTGTCTTTGTAAGTAGTTGGTTTCCCCAGAGGCTTGGGTCCGAGGACCATACAAGGCCTTGGTTCTGTCCAAAACTTGTATTGTCTTTGTAAGTAGTTGGTTTCCCCAGAGGCTTGGGTCCGAGGACCATACAAGGTCTTGGTTCTGTCCAAAACTTTTTGTCTTTTTAAGTAGTTGGTTTCCCCAGAGGCTTGGGTCCGAGGACCATACAAGGCCTTGGTTCTGTCCAAAACTTGTATTGTCTTTGTAAGTAGTTGGTTTCCCCAGAGGCTTGGGTCCGAGGACCATACAAGGCCTTGGTTCTGTCCAAAACTTGTATTGTCTTTGTAAGTAGTTGGTTTCCCCAGAGGTTTGGGTCCGAGGACCATACAAGGTCTTGGTTCTGTCCAAAACTTTTTGTCTTTTTGAGTAGTTGGTTTCCCCAGAAGCTTGGGTCCG
Organism: Quercus robur; assembly: GCF_932294415.1. Classification (NCBI taxonomy): domain Eukaryota; kingdom Viridiplantae; phylum Streptophyta; class Magnoliopsida; order Fagales; family Fagaceae; genus Quercus; species Quercus robur. The sequence goes on from NC_065542.1 coordinate 21,072,359, forward strand.
AGGACCATATAAGGCATTGGTTCTGTCCAAAACTTTTATTGTCTTTGTAAGTAGTTGGTTTCCCCAAAGGCTTGGGTCCGAGGACCATACAAGGCCTTGGTTCTGTCCAAAACTTTTATTGTCTTTGTAAGTAGTTGGTTTCCCCAGAGGCTTGGGTCCGAGGATCATACAAGGCCTTGGTTCTGTCCAAAACTTTTATTGTCTTTGTAAGTAGTTGGTTTCCCCAGAGGCTTGGGTCCGAGGACCATACAAGGCCTTGGTTCTGTCCAAAACTTTTTGTCTTTTTAAGTAGTTGGTTTCCCCAGAGGCTTGGATCCGAGGACCATACAAGGCCTTGGTTCTGTCCAAAACTTTTATTGTCTTTGTAAGTAGTTGGTTTCCCCAGAGGCTTGGGTCCGAGGACCATACAAGGCCTTGGTTCTGTCCAAAACTTGTATTGTCTTTGTAAGTAGTTGGTTTCCCCAGAGGCTTGGGTCCGAGGACCATACAAGGCCTTGGTTCTGTCCAAAACTTTTTGTCTTTTTAAGTAGTTGGTTTCCCCAGAGGCTTGGGTCCGAGGACCATACAAGGCCTTGGTTCTGTCCAAAACTTGTATTGTCTTTGTAAGTAGTTGGTTTCCCCAGAGGCTTGGGTCCGAGGACCATACAAGGCCTTGATTCTGTCCAAAACTTTTATTCTTCTTTATTTATTTATCTTCTGAAGGTTTAGCTCCTCGAACAAGGTGGGGGAAGCTAGTCTGATGTTTGAAGCCCCTAGACTTGTCCATGCCATCGACACTGTGAGACGTAGCCTCTAATGGGAACTTATGTTGGAATAGCAACAATGTGTCGCCGGTCATAAAGGCACCCTCATAGACCCTTGTTCGACAGAAGCTCAACTTCACCACCGCTCGAGCTAACACGCAAGCCTTCTCCACAGACGGCGCCAATTGTAAGGTCACGATTCGCGACGAACCGCAGTAGAGTTGGGTCCGCACGTGAATGGGCCCAAACAATATCATTTGTAGAGAGTGGATTCGAAAGGCTAGGCCTTAGTTACCCAGTGGTGGTTCTGGTGGTGTTCATATGTGATTTAAGCGCTTTCACCCTTGGAGCCTTTCTTCTGGAGGTAGACCGGGAGCCTTTCTTTTTTGGCCAGTAGTCACAGCCCCCCTTCTTAGATTACTTAAATTTTCTTTTATACTAGTCTGCATTCACTTTCCTTCGTCCACGTGTAGGATCGACATTTCCAAGACTGATACTTGTCCTGTCAATCCAAACCCAAAGTTGTTGGGAGTGGTTAATAAAGTTAAGGGATAAGAGTCTGTTAGGCGCAGAGATACGCATGGGGAACATGGTAAAAGCAGCCTTTTCTAGATATTTTAGATTTCCCTTCAAGCATGTCCCCTTACCGTTTTGCCCCTCTTCCTGGTGGTTCTTTGGGTCAGCCGAGGACTGCACTGTCCTCGACCGCTTCTCCGGGCCAATTGGGCTTTATTATCCTTGAGCTCGGGTCATGTCCTTTTTCGGCTTAGGCCTTTGAACTCTCCATCAGCAAGTGGGCCTGGCCCATCAATTATTGGACCCCACATGTTTCATATTTTGAAATGAGGTTCCAATAATTATTATTTTTAGGAGAGTAAAGTGAGTATGAACAAATTTCGGAAAGTTTTGCTTGGTTGTCGGTGTTGCTGTTTTAGCAGAAAAAGTTAATTCCGAAATATTATCTTTAATCTGATTAGATCGCGAATCAAACATGAGTCTCAATCCATGCATAGAGCGTGTGTTTGTGGATGTACATAGATATCAGTTTTGGACAACTGTTATTTGGTAGTCGGTATGGACTGGCCTACTAGGTATGGTTCATATGTAAATTCAATCTGTGTATGAATATTGGAACTTAATAAATTGGACCTTGGACGTGTCATAACCTGGGCTGGGGTCTGCTCATTTCACTTCACATGGCTACAATGGAATCACTAATCTGTTACCTTTTCTTGAACATTGAGTAAAGTTCTTTGTTTTGTACTGAAAAATAAAAATAAGATAGGAATATCGCTTTGGGTAAAGTTCTGTGGGGGCTTTGGACTTGTATATTATACTCTTCACCTCACCTTTTATCATCCATCTTTGTGACTATTGCATTCGTTATTAGACCCCAAATTTAATGTGGAAATCACCTAGGATTGCTAGCTGTAGTGCTGAACCACCATTATAAAGGGGATATTCCTATGTTTTCTATACATGTGACAGAATATTCTTAAATTCAGATCTATTCCTTTTTATCTAATTTTTAATTTAATTTTTTTAGAAAATCATGATATTTCATTTCATAATGTTGAATAATTAACCTCTCGTTATAGTTGAGTCTTGTAATTCAACAAATATTTCCTAAGTTTCTAAATGAGACATCCAAAATCTAAATTCCTCCCACACCAACTATCGTTATATTAAAAAAATAAAATACAGTTATAAGTTCAAAGTCTAACTCAGTAATAATAACATTTTTTATGATATCAATTCTATTTCATAAATCATCTATTACCATTTTTCTTTTACGAAAAATCACAAAAAAATAATTAAATATAATATTTTTAATAAATATGTTCAAAATTAAAAATTTTCCTTTAAAAAAAAGTATACATAAATGTTATCTATTTATATAATTAAATACATTTTATTTTATAGATATAATACTTTTACCAATTTTTTTTTATAGGTGAGTGTCCAAAGCTCTTTCTAACTAATCCTTTCAAGTGTATTTGGGGGAGACCCCTAGATGCATACTAGAGAGTTTAAAATCCAATATACAGATCATGTCATCGTGAAGCATGGGGGGGAATATGATTAGACCACCTTTGAGTCAATTTCTTTTGTCATGTAAAAATCAGCAAATTCATTCTCATCTGCAATCATCATTTCCTTGCAACATATCATTATCATATAAAAATCTTTATTAAAACAAAAACAAAAACAAAAAAATATCAGTAAAATATCGAACCTAGAGAATATTCTACATACACCCAAAATTTTTTCCTTTTTTTTTTTTTTGGACATATTGTACTTCTACACGTAACTAATAAAAGCAAAAGATTCAGCGTGAAGCAAGAATCAGCAAAACAAAAATTCTAGGACAAGCCAAAAAAGAAAGTCACGTCACCAGCACTGACAACACGTGGCACTCAACAACTCCACCAAAAAAAACACTATAAAGCCACTACTAAACTAAACTACAAACACCTTCAGTCCCAGATTCCAGAACCCCCTTTCGAGTTTTTTAACGTTATACAGGTCTCGCCAGCAGATTCATGGTCTCGTCGGATCGTAACAACGAGAACCCGACCCGGACAATTCTGGGGATCGGGTTCTTTGTACAGGGTTTCAGGTGCTTTCCATGGATGGCTGTGAACTTTTTTCTCAAGGATGGGCTCAATGTGGACCCGTCCACTCTTCAGCTTCTTCAAAACTCGGCCAATCTTCCCATGGTCGCTAAGCCCTTCTACGGCGTCGTTTCTGATGCGGTGTATATCTCTGGTCAGCATCGCATTCCCTACATCGCCATTGGAGGTAGGTACATCAAATTATATATAATAAAATATATATATATATTATATATATATTTTTTTGCCATTGTCGAGGCCTTGTTATTACGGTAATACCTCTCTGAATTGCTGAGATTAGTGAATGTAAATTGACTAAGCTCTACTTTATTTTGTTATTCTGAATTTCCCAATATGACTTTGAATATTTTGTGCTGACACTAATAAAGTGGTGGCATTTTTTAAGATGATGGAAACAGTGATGGTGATTTGGATCTGATAAAAATGAATTTTAGTACTCTTATGAATTCTTAATGTTCTTGGTTTTTTTTTTAATAAAAAAGGTGGAGGGTTTTTGATATGTGATACTATTTAATGTTTTTTAAAGTTTGTACTATTTTCTGCTCTGAGCAAAAGCAAATGTAGTAGAGATTCAATAATGCCTGAAAGCTGTTTGCTTTATTTGTGGAAAGCACATTATTCTTATTCTTTTCTTAACTCATAAACCTTAATCGTTTATCTAGTATACTAGTTGTTAACTCTTTAATTGTTGTTTGTAATGTCTATGTCTGATTTATTTAATCTTAGTCAACATTTGTCTCAAATTTTCATTTCACACTCGTTACTTGCTTACCATACTTGGGTGTGAAAGCTATGCGCTTTTATGGCCAATTTGGATGGAAGGGGGAGGAGACTAGAGTTGGCTGTTGGTTATGTGGTTCCTTCAAGTTATTAGGGTGGTTATTAGCAGTATCTTATAATTCAATCAACCCATTGTGTGGACACACGCATGCAAGGTCATTTGAGTGCATGATGTTGCAAAAATCTAAGAGCCATTAGCTCACATTTTTGTAAGCACCTATTTTATGAATAATTTTCCTAAGCCAAAGGATTGGATACCATTATGTTCTATAGGACATTACTGTAATTTTTCTTTAATGTTTAGAGAAGCAAGGTTGATTAAATTAAGTAAGTTACACACGCACCACTGAGGTTTAAACCCACACCTTACCTTCTATCCATTCTTATTAAAGAGAGTGTTGTTTGAGCTAGAGCTCATTGACAACATGTAGACTCTTTTTGGCCCTTGGATGAAGAAAATCCTGGAATTCATAAACAATGGGAAAGGAAAAAAAAAAAACACATTACCACATTTATTGCAGCAGAACAATACTTTATTGATAAGATGCCTGCATTTGTTCAACATGCTGCGTAAAAGCTTCTTTAATGGAGTGCTTCTTGGGTAGCCATTTTTTAACAATATAGGAAACTTTTTGGTGGAGCGACTGACTTCATTCAACTGATTGTGTTGTAATTTCATCCATTAGTAAAAATAAGCAGGCCTAATTTATCATCATAAAAATGACTTTCTTGATTTCTTATGCAGAATTGATTGGGCCATAGCATTGTCTAATACTTCACAAAAACAAATTTCATTAGAACTTATCGAAGAAATTTGATCTCCTCTTAAGTTATCATGTGTTTTCTCCAATATCTAGTTCAATTTGTACTTCTTTTTCACTATCCATAGTTTTTTTAAGCAATCCAATAAATTTCTTGCTTGAAAGAATTAATCTCATGTATCCTTGTCATTTTTCATGTTTGCTTCCTAGGCTAATTCTTTTGTTGCATAAAAACACGAAACAATTAGTTAATATACTGTCTTGTGCCTATTTCACATGTTTAATATTGCTAACTCATCTTGGTTTCAATGCTATACTGGCTGATGTGAAGTAGGTACAAATTTATGTAGTCTTTCCTTCTTTCAAAAAATATTTGGTGAAAGTCTGCATGAGTTATACTTTTACACATCCATAGAGCTCAAATTTGTCAACTTAAAGTCTCAGAATTTTTATTTATTTATTTTTTTTGTATCAGTAAGTAAAGAACTTTATTAAAGAAAAAAGCAAAAGAAGGCCGAGCTGAAGTACACAGGGAGTATATTAAGGACACTCATGAAAAACGAGAATAGAACAAACAGGCAGCACAATTAAGCCATAACCAGCTGCCCAGAAGAGCTAGAATATCCACATCTGACCCTACAACTGAAGCTATTTGATCTGCTTTTGTTTTTAAAGGAAAATGAGAATTTGATCATTAGAGAGAGAGAGAGAACTCTTAGTCAGTCAACTTTTGACACATTCAAAAGCTATTTTGGGCTTGACTTGTTGGTCGCCTTTCCTTTTATGAGGAAATGAGAAAATTGAGCAATATGGGTCAGAATTTGGTGAGTTTTGGAGCTGCGTTGCTCTCTTTATGGTGTGTTTGGATGGTAGGATTTGGGCACATGGATTTGGATTTGGGTGATTAAAATCCAAATACCTTGTTTGGATAGATTGCAAAGGGTCAAGGATTTGTATTTGACAAATCCGTTAAGATCCTTGAATTTGAATAACTTTTTAACCTATAGAATTTTAGAAATCCGTATAACATACTTAAATATTTGGATTTGTAATTAAGACATTTCAAATCTATTACTTGAAAATTCAAATCCAAATTCAAGTATCCAAAAGCAACCTTATAAATTTTCTATAAAGCTAGAGTTTGACACCGAGAGAAAGGGATGCTTGCAAGAGATAAAGTTTAATACCTTTAAAAATGATTATCTGAACTTACACCCAGCTAATTTGCTTGTGCTTGTAGACATAAGGTCTGATTAATATTATGATCCCTTATAATTCAGAACTAAAGAGTTCTAGATGGATGTACTTGACTTTTTTATTTCTCTTTTAATGTGTCCATTTTTTGTTTCCCCAGTGCAATATGATTCTTTTATGGTCTCTTACTAATCCCACAATTTTGCTGTTGCAGCTTTGTTACAAGTAGTGTCATGGCTAGCTGTAGCAACCCTCTCCCCATCAAGCATGTCAATCTACACGTTCTCCCTATTTCTACTTCTTAGTAACCTTGGGGCATCAATAGCTGAGGTTGCAAATGATGCTATAGTTGCAGAGGTAGGTAAACAACCGACTTCCTCTTCCAAAAGTTCTCAATCATCTTCCTCAGGAGAGCTCCAAGCGTATGTTTGGATGGCTTCCTCTGCTGGTGGAGTCCTTGGAAACCTATTAGGTGGTATTGTCATAGATAGAACCTCCCCCCAAACTATGTTCCTATTTTTTGGCCTTCTCCTTGCCCTCCAGTTCTTTATAACACTTACAGTTCGTGAAAGCTCTCTTAACCTTCCCAAGAGCACAGCTAATGCTGGGATTATAAAACAACTTTCAGAGCTCGCAGTTGTATTAAAAAAACCCGAGATTGCTTACCCAATAGCATGGTTTGCAGCATCTTATGCCATAATTCCAGCATTAACAGGCACCATGTTCTTTTACCAGATAGAACATTTGAAGATTGACTCATCGGTATTGGGTCTCTCTAAGGTGTTTGGTCAGGCAGCAATGCTTCTATGGAGCATCATTTATAATAGTCACTTGAAGTCGGTCCCACCGAGGAAACTGATTTCAGCCATTCAGGTGTTGATGGCGGTACTTATGATATCTGATGTCTTGTTTGTAAAGGGGTTTTATCGAAATATGGGTGTGCCAGACTCTCTTTATGTTGTGATTTTCTCAGGCTTTTTGGAGGTTCTCTTCTTTTTTAAGATTCTGCCATTCAGTGTTCTGATAGCGCAGTACTGCCCTCCAGGATGTGAAGGATCTCTGATGGCATTTGTGATGTCTGCCATAGCCCTTGCATTCATAGCGAGTGGATACTTTGGTGTAGCACTTGCATCATACATTGGGGTTACAGGAAATAATTTTTCAAGGTTTCCAGTTGGCCTTCTAATACAGGCAGTGTGCACGGTTTTGCCAATCTATTGGTCATCATGTATACCTGATGATGTGAAATCCAAATCGAGGAGGAAAAAGGAGTAAACACTTGATTTGAAAAGAGATGGAGGTTTATCCAAGCAGCTTTTTAAAAATGATTTCTTTTTTAGGGGGGCTTATCTGTTATTAGTATGATTTTTGTAAAACTATTTCTTTGTCAATTGTTTCAATATATATAGTCATTATTCATACTAGTGGTATGTCTGTAAGGATCAAATGAAAATTACATGGAAATTAGCTACGCTTGTATAATTGAAATGGAAGAACAAAATAAATGATAGATGATAAAACACTGTTTAGTACTAAGGTCCACCATTGAAGGGGACCTAGTGAAAGCATATGACTGAATAAATTGGAAAATTCTGCTATAATAATTTGGCTGTTGTTGGTATTCCTTTAAAGATTGATTGGTTAGATCGTATCTTGCATCATTTCTCCAAAGTTTTTAAGTAGTAATTTATGATTATTTCATAAATAATTTGAGGTGGTAGGGGGCCTTAGGAAGGGTGAACCCTTTAATTATCACTCTACATCTTTATTGTAATTGTGGAAATATTCCATAAAAAAATATTGAGTATTTAAATTTCATCAGATGTGATTATATTAAGGTGGCACTCTCTCACAGATAATGTCATGCTTTTTGCAGCAGTAGATGAAAACTTTATTCAATCTGTCCAGGATATCCTTAATCCTTACGCAGTTAAAAGGGAAAAAATGGTATAGCTAGCTACATAAGTTATTTCATCTTTGTCTTTTTCAAAGGAATTTATATAGCAAGGGAAAAATTAATGAATATTCTAAAGGTATTGGTTTATTAGTTTATGATAAATTTTTTGAAAATTTATATATATATATTAAAAAAAAAAAAAAAAAAAAAAAACTAGCTTTTTGATAGTTTTATATATTTCTTATTAAAGTGGTATTAAAAGTTTCCTAAAATGGTTCATTAATTTTATATATTTCTCATAAAAGTGGTATGCTTTCTAAAATGGTTCATTAACAATTAACAAATGCCTTAAAGGTATCTGTTAACATGACCTATAAAACAATTAGCATAAACATTCAATGTCTAGTATTTTGCTCAACAAACAGCAGAAATTGATATAGCATCTCATCATCAAAAAGTAAAGGCAAACATATTTTAGCTTTATGAATCAGTGACATAATGCTAACCATTATTGCCCAATTTGAATTGTTGTGTTTTAAACTTGTGGAGTAAAGAGCATTAACTTAGGTATGCCTTTTTTGGTTGGTTACCTTAATCAAACACCATAACATACAATGAAATAGCAAATTAGCCAAAACTACCCAAAGCATCTTAATCCATAGACATATTCTCAAATGTTTTGACACACACAAGCAAAGCATAAGCATATATTCCAGGCTACAATTGCAAAACTTGCAACATTCTATGCTTTGCTTCAAACTATCAATCACTCAATCCAGCACACAACTAGCAAAAGCAATGAAAACCATAATCACAAACATGAACTAAAACAAACCTTAATTAACACTACCAAACTGTCTAGCAAATCAAAGCATACAAACATCATCTAGAACAGAACAGAACAGCACAGCCAGAGGCTGAACCTTCAACACTTTGAGATGAAACAAGCAGCACCACTACTTTCAGTCAATACACTACCTACTACATTGTGATACCATAGCACAAAGAACACATTATATCAACATACTAACATCTATATGCGGCCATCCCACAAGCAATCCGACCGAGCTTTCCCGGCTTTCAAAAGGCCCTCGATCTCTTCAGGAGGGTTCAAACCTAGACTCCGAGCGCGCTCCCAACGGGCCAGTCGAGTCATCCCAAGGCACGGTCCATATGCCATGTTCATGTCGAATTTTCGCAACATGTCCTCATTCTCATCATAGTCATCTATCACCCCCCCAAAAAACCAAAAACATGAACACATTAGTACATTTGAGAGCAAAACACATTGCTTAATTAATAATCCTACATAAGGAAAACGAATTTAGGAAACAAAAAAAAAATTACCGGTACCAAATCTTTGATCGTTTGAAAATAAACCAATAGAAAAGAAACAAATTAATTATTCTTTTTTCAAAACGACGTCGTACTCAGTATTTATCACATAGAAGAATCTTCATGTTTTCGGGGGGCAAAAAAAGCAGATTTGAAACCCTAACGAAAGAATATGTATAAGAATCTGAAACAAAACCCTATAAATTTATGAGAGTGAGAGAGAGAGAGAGAGAGAGACCTTTGAGATCAGGGGAGCCGTGAGAAATGAGAGCCGAAGGTTGGGTGATATCGGAGCCGAAAGTGGCAGCGTTTTTGAGCGATTTCTTGGTGGAAAGCTTGGAGTTGGAGGGCTTTGAAACGCCGCTCTTCTTCCTCTGTCTGTAGAATTCCTTGATGTTTCCTGATGTCGTTGCCATCTCTCTCTCTCTCTTCAAATTTTTGAATTTTGAATTTTGTTTCTCTTTCTCTTTCAATAATCCCAAGGGAACAAGGCTATGCTTATATAAAATTTGAATTTTTTTTATTGCTTTATTTCGTTTTTGTCCTTGTAATTTTACATATTTTCATTTTTGTCTCCCACATTTACTTATTTTACATTCTTAAAGTTAATGCATTGTATTTATCTCTAACTAAGGGTATATTTGAAATCTGTTTATTTTGTTGAAATCGAAATTTTTTTGCTGAAAGTACTGTAAATAAAGGTAAATGTTAATTGAAATAGTATAGTGGAACCCATGAATAGTACTAAAAAGTGCAGTGAGACTCATAAATAGTAGTAAAAATAAGCTAAATAGTAAATTAAGTTGGCAAAAAATAAACTAGCCAAACAGACCCTTCTGTTTGGATACCCCTTATTGCTAAAAACTGAAAATTGAAAATACTATAGCAAAATAATTTTTAAATATATGAATAGTGCCGTGGGACCTAATTTAGAAGTTATATTTGCCAAAAGAGGTACTTGTGGGTCTCGTGAACAGTACACTAGACCCACCCAAGGAAACTTAGACGCAGATAGCAACGCAAACATGTTGCTATCTAAACACAGCCTAAGTGTGAGTTTGGCTCCAAATTAAAAAGCCAATTTAGCTTATTTTTACTGTTATTCATGGGCTACATTATACTTTTGGTACTATTCATGAGTCTCACTGTACTATTTTATCTAACTTTAATCTTTATCTACAGTACTTTCAGCAAAAAGTTTTCGATTTCAGCAAATAAGCGAATCCCAAATAAATTCTAACAAAAAAAGAAAAAAAAAAAGGAAAAAAAAAATCCCACTTCTTCATAGCTCTGTTGTTGTTGTTGTTGTTGTCGTCGTTATTTTTATTTTTATTTTTTAATATTATATAAAGAAAGAATAATGATAGAGATACAAACTTTTTTACAAAAAAATTTACAAACTGTTAATGTGATGAGTGATTTTTGGTAAATGAAAAAATGATGTTAATGATGGGCCTAGATGAAAACTAGTAAGAAATTGGCCATTACAACAATTTATTAAAAAAGTTGTAAAATAATTTGTGTTTAAAGCATTACTCTTAAAAAAAGAGGGACAAACAAGCCAAACTTCCTCTTTTTCGTTGCCTTGTTAGCAAGAACACTTGCATCTCTCTATTTACACAAACTTAACACAAAAAGAGATTGATGTAATTTAATCTTATTTTAAACACAAGATGAGCTCAAACTTATTACTAAACTTGATTATATGTTCAAAATTTGTTAATTTTCTTGTCAAACAGGTTCAAATTTATTCACGAACTAATTTATTAATTTATTCTTTTATCAAATATTAGAAAAGCCATGTCCAAAAGTTGTTACTTACCATAAATCTATTCTAATAATTAATAATCAAATTATAATATACAAAATGATTTTCATTTATAAACTTATAAAAATTACATCTACATTCTACCAACCTTATATTGCTATTATATATCATTTCTACTATAAAATTGACTATTTATATTACCAATAAATTATAATTAATATTTTAATATTTTTAGTAGCTTATTTACAAACTTACACCATCCAATGTCAAGTTTGTATAAGTATATTTTTAAACATATATACATTTGATATGTATAATATTATATAAACTTAAATCGAGTCCCACGTTCATGAGTCTATTCATGAACATATTATTATGTTTGAATTGTCCTTGTTTAATAGTCAAGCCTAACTTTAAACTTGAGTTTAGCTTGTTTTCTAAGTCAACAAACATAAATAATTCTTTCCATGAGCCAAGCTCGAGTTAATCATAATTAGCTCACTTTTCATTATTATTATTATTATTATTTTTTATCATCATCATAATTAGCTCACTTTATTTGGAACCGAATGTACATGGTTCTATTTCAACCTGTAAATATATAATTGTTATTTAACCACTATTTATACTTAAAGCCCGTTTGGAATTTTTATAGAAAGGTATAAAAAGTAAATCTTTAAGCAATAGAACTTTTGATTTATACTTTATAACTTAACGATGAAGAATTTCAATTCAAAAGTTCTTTAGTTCTGGCAAAATACGGTGTTAAAGTGATTTGACTTTTGAAGTTGTTGCCCTTATCTAGTAATTAAATTGACACCGAGCTTAGAGCATTTGCAAATGCCAAATGTAAAGAAAATATGGCATTTCAAGCCCAAAAACCTCAGCATTTGAAATTGTAAAAGCCAACGATTGCATTTTTTTTTTTTGCAATTGTGCTACAGTGCAATTCTACATGTAGAATTGCACTGTAGTACAATTGCAAAAGAAAATATCAATATTTTATCTAAATATTAGTTTTCTCTCTCATTCACACGTCTCTCATCTCTGTCTCTCCATCGCTGATGCTTCACCAGACCGCAACCCACAGCACAGCCAACCTAGCACCATAGATCAAACAGCAACCCACGACACAAGCACAACCAACCACCGAACCACCGTTGTAGCCAGACATCAAACCACCATCACTACCCAGCAACCCAAGCAAAAAAAACCTAGCACCACAACCACGACCCATGGCCCATGGCCACACCAATGGTGACACCCATAACCCACGGCCAAACTGACGGTGACGCCATCAAGCACGACCAAACCCACAAATCTGACCCCCATAACCAACAAAAACCCATTGGAGCACAACCAACAAAAACCCACTGGAACACAACAACCAACAAAAACCCATATCACGAATTCATGATCCACGACCCACGATCCACAACCAGAGCACAGACCCATGATCTCATAGGCACGAATCAGAGCACAATCAAACCCAGATAAGTAACAGAGAAGTGAGATAGGGGAGAGAGAGGAAGAAATGAAAAAAATGAGAGAGGATGAATAATTTTATTTTATTTTATTTTTTTATGTTTGCTTTTTGGACTTAAAAAAACAATATTTTGATAAAATGGTAAAATAATAGATTTTTGGGATGTTGGAGGTATTGTAAAGTGGTATGGTATAATTGATAAAATGATTTTTTGGGATGATAAAATAGGATAGAATTGGAATTCGGGATGTGAATGCTCTTATAGCCTTGGGAAATGATATAAAAGATGTCATAATAAAAGTGATTTGTATTTTCGCACATGAATCCAAATACAAATCACTTTTATTTGGATGACAACATTTAGAGTTGGATTTGGATTTGAAATTCATTGATTTAAAATGCCTTAATTTGAAATCTCTTGATTTTAAAGTTCCTTGTTTGGGTCTTTTTAAACAAAGAATGATTTGAAATTCATCATTTGAAATTTCATTGTTTGAATACCTAAATTTGGATTTGGATTTAGATTTGGATTTAAGATCAATAAAATATATTTTATAGTTATTATTTTTCTTAATCCTTCCACATTTTAATTTTATTAACATTTTTAATAAATACATGACATAATATTGATAATTCAATTGACAAGATAATGACCAAATCTCTTTAGTTGTAGACAACTAAAAAAATATCTTGCCAACTATTGACAACTAAAATTTTTATATCAACTAGAGAGGAAACCCAAATGCATGGATTTCTTCACAACATTCAAAATCTCAAACTAAAAAATTATTCTTAAGTTCATAACAACTAAAAAGTTATATATCGAGAGAGACAAAATACCCAAAATATGTGCATTGTCTTCCCATTTCTATTATGTTTTTCAAATAATGCAAAATTTAAAATAAAAAATCATACATATATAAATATAAATATAAAGTCTCAAATAACATGACAATACCGAGATTGATATTCCTCAAACATTTCCTTTGCTAAAATATCTTGAAAGGTTGTCCACTTTTTCGTTGAATGGACTTATCTCTTCCATCATTGATCATTTTTGTCTCTGTTTATTTTTCAAAATACAAACAATAAGAATCTATAACTAATAAAAAGGTTATCAAAGAAAATCCATGAAATCACACCAAACAAATCAATGTAATTGCAACTACAAATATGAATAACAAATAGGAAATCCAGTAAAGTCAGCACTCTTTCCAGTAAGTTCTAATAAAACCTTCTCACCAGTCCACCTATAGTCAAATGAAAGACTGAAGCATCCCATCTTTTCAGTGTATTAATGATAGTGTTTGATGGATTTTTAAAGAATATAAAGCACAATTAAATCACAATATGGTGTTCTACAGGTCAGTAACTCCTTTCTTTATGTAAACTAGCAGGGGTTATAATGCTCATGATTGAATTCATGCATAAGATGTCTCACTAGGCAGAAGCATTGTTGTACAGTTATTTAAATATTTATCATGTAAATGCAAGAACATAATATAAGACCCACAAGTCTCTTTGCTTAACCAAAGAGAGTTGAATTTGAAATCCTTTAACAAAAACCAAAGGACAAAAATACATACCAATATGAACAGCTTCATTGTAGAAAATGAAAGAGAAAGCTTGGGGAAATTATATCTTCTCTTTGACGGTAGTCAACTATAGAGAATTTTCCTAGAAACAGATTCTCAGAAAGAAAGGCAGAACTAATTAAACGAAAGCCATCTGAAAGCAACAAGTACCATTGATATTGCTTCACAGCAGAGTGTCAAAAAAAGTCTGACTGTGCTTTAGGAATTCAACCACAGGAAACACAACTGGACGCACACATTGCAAACTGTATATTACTTGTTAGCTATGTATAAAGCTATGAAAAAATTAGTTCCCAATTTCTCTTGGACTTGGATGTTTTCCTTGTAATGTATGTACATCAAAGTAGCTCAAAATCTCAAACTAAAAACTCATGCATTAAAATACATAGCTCACAAGGCATTTCATCAAACAGTTCAATGCATTTCAATTATACCAACTTTGAACTCTAAAAAAATAAAATCTCCAACAATTTTTTAACAAAACTAAACCAGCCCATGCTTACCAGTAGATACAGACTGACGTAGAAAAATCCAAAAGAAAACCACACAACCCAAATACAAACAAAATCAAAAAGAGATACAGAAAATCCACAAAGAAGCTAGAATGCACGGACGCGGCTGGGAGGGCGCCGCACCAGAGTCCGACGCGGCGCGACGCGGGACGCGGCGTCCGACGCGGTAGACCGCGCGTCGGTGCCGCGTCTGCTTTTTTTTTTTTTTTTTTTTTTTCTCAGATTCGCGCCGACTCGGCTCGATTCGCGCCGATGCGGCTCGATTCGGGCCGAATCGGCTTCGATTCGCGCCGAACCGGCCTGTTTCTGCCGATTTCGGCCTGTTTCGGCCATATCGGTACATATCGGCCGGCGACCGATACGGCCGATACGGCCGAAACAGGCCGAAATCGGCCTTGAAACTCGCCGGAGAGGCCGAATTTCAGACCTCAGGTGCGTTTCTTGCCTTATTCTTTCTTTGTTTTGTGAATCAAGTATATTAATGTGTTTTTTAAGAATATTTTAATAGTAAAAATATATAAAAAATATAAATAAAAATATTTTTAATCATTTTTTATTCGCCGAGTCCCGCCGCACCCGCACCCTATTTTTTCAAAAATTGCCGAGTCCCGCACCCGCACCCGCACCCGCACCCGAGTCTCGAAACGCACCCGTGCTTCATAGCAAAGAAGTCAAAAAAAAAAAAAAAAAAAAAATACAAGACCCACAGATAAACACAAAATCCCATTGATATTTTGTTGAAGCAAATTTGGAATTGAAGGAGGAGAGAGATGGACAGGCTAAGAAGACGAGAGGGTTAGTGCGAACTTAGAGAGACAAACCTGAACACCATGGTGATTGCAGCTTCAACGTTGTTGACGTAGCTTGAGGCAGAGAAGGCTTGAGCTTTGTGTGAGAGGATTTTAAATTCCACCGTGTATGAAGGTATTTGAAATTCATGGATTTGAGCTTATCAAATTTTGGTGAGATTTAGAACCAAATCTAGATCCATTTCTTTTAACTTACCCAAACAAAGGATTTAGATTTGGCCCCCTCAAATCCAAATCCAAATCCAAGGGATCTAAATAGACCATAATTTAGGAATGGTTTGGATTAGTTGTTTTAACAATTGTGTTTTTTAAATATAGCAATTTTAGAAAGTACATTTAAAAAAAATGATTTCTAAAATCACATATACACATTTGGTAAAAATGTGAAAAAGTTATTTTTTTTAATCACAGTTAAGTATATGGATAATATTGATCTACAATTGCTCTTTTGTGTTCAAATTTCCAAAAAAGACTTAGACAATTATTATTATTAATGAAGTTACTAATTACTATTAAACTAGCATGTAACTCCATGCAAACACATTGATGCATTTAAAAATAAACAAAATAGAAAATATGTAACACATGCATTCATGTATATGTATAGATATATTTAAAATTAAACACAATTTTTATCATAAAATATAGATAATTTGTCAAATTATTTTTTAAAAGTAAATATAATTAGTCACATATTAAAATTCTTAACTAAATTTAATACTACTTATGATCATTTTTTTCTTCTTCTAATTTTTAATAAGATCAAACGTGTGGTGATTTTTATTTTATTTATTTTTTGAGAAACATGTAGTGATTTTTATTGAGTATATGTAATTATTATTATTTTTTATAATTTATAGTTCATTAATATTAGATTCTTAGTATTTTGCACTCATTAACTCACTTGACACAAAGATTAAAAAACTTAAGTAGACATACGGCATATACTTAGAGTCTATTTGGATACAACTTATTTTTGCTGAAATTGAAAACTGAAAATATTGTAGCAAAATAATTTTTAAATGTGTGAAAAAGTACTGTTCACTCTTTTTTTTACTGTTCATATGCCTTGGTGCACTGTTCATGTCTCATGAACAGTGCATTAGGCTCTGGTCTTTAAAAAAAAAAAAAAAAAATGCAAAAGTGGGTTTGGAAATGTGGATCTAAACCCACACTTAAGTGGATAATTATGGTTTAGTCTCCACATAAATTTAGACATTTGCAAAATTGGATTATAATTTCAAATTCTAATTCAACTTTCTCTAAGTTTTACCTATTAATACATATATATGACTTATAAATTTGAATTTTTTTTAGTTATATGATTATGTTTTTTGTGGTTTATTATTAGACTCCTCATTTTCTACACTAAATTAACTAATTTGACACAAAAATTTAAAAATTTAGATTAGATGAGACACGTGGTGCAAAATTAAATTTCAGTTTTTACACTAAATTAACTCACTTGGCACAAAATTTAAAAATTTAGATTAGATGAGACACATGGTGCAAAATTAAACTTTAATTGAATTTCAATTTGAAATTTAATTAGATTTTCTCTCTGCTCTACCTATTATTATATATATAGATTTGTAGAGAGAATGAGAAAAATTAAAATAATTACAAAAATAAATACTTTTTTTTGAAGAATAAATATAAAAAACAATAAAATGTTCACAACCACAATATAGAAGAATTATATTCATCGGATGACCATGTATCTTTTTTAGAGAAGTAATAAGTCTATCACATTTTCATAACAAATTTTAGGTGATACGTTGTTATTAGTTTTAATTTAAACCAACCATTAAACTTACTCTTTTGCACAACAGAAACAAACTGTCATTTAAGATTTATTGTGAAGATGCTGTGAGCATAACATATATTTTTTAATTTTATGTAGAGAGACCAGGAATATATCATTTACAATCAAACATGATTTAGGTAATCTTAACTTGGTAGTCTTCACACACAAACAAACCTATAATTGAGACAATCTCTAAAATTTATATGAACAAAGTTTATTTCCAAACTAGTTTAGAGAGAAATCCTTCAAACTCCTCGTATATCTTTCTATTGAATGTGAATTTTGACAATCTAATCGCTGGATTGAATATTCTTATTATATCTTTAATATTTGTAAAATTTCAATAAAATTAAAGATCAATTGCTATGTCATCAAATAAATATAAAAACTTTAAGTCTTTGTGATTTAAACTTGTGTATATAAAATAAGTTTATTGATCAAATCTATATACAATAATAATAATAGGTAAAACTGAGAAAAACTCAAATTAAAATTCTAAATTAGAGTTCTAATTTTGCGCCATGTGTCCTAAATTATTTATTCTTAAAGAGTTTAATTTCTTAATTTTAGAATCAAATGTGGGACCATATCATAAATATTCATCCAAGTAAGTTATTAAGTACAAAAACCAAAGAATCTAAAATAAATGAATAGTAAAAAAAAAGTACTTCACAATAATTAAAAAAAAAAAGGATAATTTACATTTTAAACCCAATAATGTTCTTACAAATTTTTTTTAAAGAGTTAACAAAATATAAAAATGACTATTAATAGTATTTAAATTATATATATAGGAATTATATTATGTATCTTATTGTATATCTTTAAGTGTATTAATGCATATGCATGGAGTTACAAGCTAGTAGTAAATAAAATCTGATTTGAACGAAATTTGATATGCATGTTAAGCATATGAGGAACATGAAATTTTGACGATTAGATTTTCAAAAATCATACCAAAAAATGAAAATATATGAGAAGTTTGAAAAGTTTCTTTTCAAACTAGTTTGGAGAGAGACTTTGTTCAATTAATATGCACATTTTTTTTTTATAAAAAAAAAGAAAGAAAAAATATTTGACCATTCTTGCTGAATAATACACATAATTTCTCTTCTATTATTTTGTAAAAATTCCAAGATTGACCCTTGTTTGGGATTCATCAACATTTGTGCAAATTAGATTAGAATATCATTTACAAATTGGGTAGATTCCTTTCAAGCTTTCTGATGTATGACAAAATCTACAATTTAATTTTTGTAATTATTTAAATTTTGGTATTTTTATGTAAAAAATGTTATTTTAGGTTTAGGTGATTTATTTCCTTGTTTTAGGTGCTTTTAATGCTTTTAGGTCAAACTTGGTTCCTCTTATGGTTAGGTATTAATTAGGGCTTTTTTTAGAATACATTTTTTTGTTTGTCAAGTTTTACGAAGCTCTTAAAAAGGCCTCCAAATCTATAAACGTTTTTTTAACAATTATTCAATTAATAAAATTCAAACTTTTGTCTTTCTATTTTCTAGTGAATTCCAGACCCTTTCTCCTTGTGGATTCAAGAAACTCTCATGGATTCGAGGTTATTTTAAGAAGGAAACGTGTTTTGTTTCTTTTTTTTTAGAAGTAGACATGTTCTACTTTTTTTTGCTTCTGCATCCCGCATCAGTTGGTATTATAGTCTTGACTTATCCTGGTCTAGTGGCTAACGTATGAGACAGTAGCAATTCCGTTGATAGAAAACTTAGCAAGTATTACGTGACGTACAACTAGCACTCACAAATATCTTTGCTAGGATGCCGTCATTGGAGCATGGAAACAATAGGGATAACTGTCACGAAGACATAACTCACGGACAACCTATTGGTAAGCAAATTTTAATGGCTATTTTTATAAAGAAGATTTTCTTGATTGGTTACTTGATCTAGAGGATTTATTTGACTTTGAGGATATTTATTATGAGAGAATAGTTAAACTTGCTTTGTATAACCTTAGCGAGTATGCCTTACGGTTGTGGTAATGAATACAGTTTGATAGAATTAGACAAGGTAAAGACAAAAACATGTATTTTATGGATTGTGATGAAATCTTGTCATATAAAAAAAAAAAAAAGATTATTATTGGTCAAGAAGTTCACACTTGAATTATTTTAAAGAGTCATATATTCCACCATTAAGAGGAGAATTACATGTTGAAGAAAATACTTTTCTTGAAGAATATGTAAAAGTCAAAGAAGAAAATATAAAGATTTTTGAGGAAATTAATGAAGGCCTTGTTATAGAAGAAGAACCTAAAATCAAGATTTTGGAGGAGATTAATGAAGACCCTATTATAGAGAAAAATCTAGAGGTTGAGATAGTAGAGACCATTAGAGAAGAAATTATTGAGGAAGTTGTTAACTATCTCGATGAAATCAAGTTAGATGATTGCAATGTTCAATCTCCTATTATTTTGGTGGGAGACATCGAAACAAAGTTTATTGATTTTATTGGGGTGGAAATATTTGATTTGATCATTGACTTTTATTTGGTGAATATTTTCAATTGCATGAAGATCAAAGGACAAGAAGTTCAAGTTACCCAATTGATGACTTTCAAGTTTGGTAAGAGTACGAAGAAGATGAAGTATTTAAAGTAGTTCTCTTGGCATGGAAGATTTTAGATTTCAACCATCAACTCGGGGACAAGTTTGTTTCAAGTGAAGGGGTTTGATGTAGGACAGAATCTATAATTTAATTTTTGTAATTATTTAAATTTTCGTATTTTTATGTAAAAAACGTTGTTTTAGGTTTGGGTGATTTATTTTCTTGTTTTTAGGTGCTTTTAATGCTTTTTAGGTCAAATTTGGTTCTTATTATGGTTAGGTATTAATTAGGGCTTATTTTAAAATATATTTTCTTGTCTATTAAATTTTACCGTGCCCTTAAATAGGCCTCCAAGTCTGTAAACTTTTTTTTTTAAACAATTATTCAATCAATAAAATTCAGAATTTTGTCTTTCTATTTTTTGATAGATTCCAGACCCCTTCTCCTTGTGGATTCAAGTACCTTCGTGGATTTAAGGAACCCTCGTGGATTTGAGGTGATTTTAAGAAAAAAATGTGTTTTGTTTCCTGTTTTCTAGAAGTAGACATGTTTTGCTTCTTGACGCTTATGCATCCTGATGATGCCGGAAATGTCCACCAGTGAGTCACGCGTTCCTCGTACGATCGCCAATGACACCTGCACAACGAAAAGGAATAACCTAGCGGAGCGTACCGGTGTGGTACCGGCCGAATACCCTCCGAAGGTCAAGTTAGAACTATTCTCACTGCTCTAGAGTGCTAGAGAGGGTAAAATTATGCGTACCTTGAATCACGAGGGTGTTAAGGTTTTTATAGTAGCAAGGGTCATCCCCTTTTCCCTTGGAGTAGAAGTCTTTTCCTTATAGGAGTCCTTTTTGGGCGTATTTTTCGGGATCCTTTCCTTATAGGGGTTTCTTGAATATTCTATAGCGTGGGAAACAAGTCAATCCCTTACTTGTAGCGTGGGGAGCAAGTCATATTACTTTGTCCGTCAGCCTCAATTCATTTCCTTCAGCTTTTAGACCGTCAGCTATTAAGACCGTCACACTTAGAGACCGTCTGCTATGGCTCCGTCTACTTATGTATGGAAGGTCGCACAGAACCGTCGGTCCGAGGCCAGACTCCTTTTATCCTTATCAGTTGCCCCCTACTCTACATGTTCGACGCTTACAACCGTCAGCATGTTGAGTTATTTTTGAAACAGAAAAAGAATTATGAATGCCTCCTCGAGCTGCGAGCTATTTAATGCAAGGTTACGTGGCGAGCGGTCGTTGGCCTCGTTTCTGGGCACGGACGTCGCCTCGCATTCCGTGCGTTTTTCTCCTTATATAAATATCACACTTTGCTTCATTTTGTCATTTTAACTTCGCAGATCTTTTTAACGGAGAAACCGTCACTCTCACTCACGTTTTGCTCCGTCAGCTCTTACCAGTACCGTCACACTTTGTTCCATTTATTCAAGATCTATTTCACCTGTAAGTTCTTCTTCCTCTCTTTTTGCTTCCTTTTTATTGTTACTTTTTGCCCAAGAATTTTTCTTTTATTGAGAACGTCAGTCTAGGAACTTAGGGTGTATCCGTCACTTGTAGGTAGTCAGATGTCAAGTGACGCGTCGAGTGATCAGTCGTCAGTCCGCGACGGAGCGGGCTACGACGAAGTCTTTGGCTCAGGTCAAGAGTCCGACGGCTTTTTGGAGTCGTCAGGAAAAGAAGCGTCCACCCAATCCTTTAGTGTTGATGTAGAGGACCGTGTTGAGGGAGTTAGGGGAAAGGTGTTAAGTGAGGTTGAGGTCGAGGGGATCGACGAGGAGGTTGTTGATGACGGGAACTGGGAGGAAGGCGACGAAGAGATCTATAGTGACGGAGCTAGGGATGACAGTAGCGAGGTTAATAGTGACGGTAATGAGGATGAGGATGACGAAGAGTCCAGTGAGGGAACTTCAGGGAGTTCCGGAGGTAATCGTCCCTTCATCCTTCCAGAGGAGTGGGCCGTCAATAAATTTCTCCCCAAGATGAGCAACAGAGTTTTTTCTGAGTTGCGTATTCGCTTCCAGATCCCAGATCACATTCCCCTCCGTCTCCCTAAAAAGAATGAGAAGTGTTATACAGGGAGGACGGCTGATGTGGGGATGTATGATGCCATGTTCGCGGCTGGCCTTAGACTTCCACTGACGGCTTTACACCGTCAGCTGGCAGATTTCTTAGGATTGTCCGTCAGCCAGATCTCTCCGAATGCCTGGAGGATCTTTATTGGAGCTGAAGTTCTTTGGGGACGCTTGAGTGGGGGGAACCGTCAACTTTCGATAGACGAGTTCTTTTACTGCTACCGACCTCAGCATAAAGTATCCGCCAAGGGGACATATCACTTTGCACCTCGTGAAAAGAACTTAAGATTAGTGTTTGATATGCCGGATTCGAATAGGAACTGGAAGAATAGATTTTTCTTCGTTAAAGGGACGGACTGGGTGTGTCACCCAGATGAATGGGATAAGTTGCCCGGGGGTTATTTTGATAACACCTGGGCTTATATTAAGGAGTCAGGTTGCCCCCGTCTCTTTCTTTTTACCGTCGCTTTTTATTTTTCAGGAAATTTTAACCGTCTCTTTTCTTTTGTTCCAGCCGTCGCTCGTCCGGAGGTGTCTGACGAACAAAGAGAATTCATCCGTCGGATACTCACCATCCCACTTGAGCAACGTAAGTGCAGGGATTTAATAACCCTAGACACTCTTCATTTGTATTGTGGTGGTCCTGAGCCGACGGTCGAAGCCCAGAAGTTGGAAGAATTTTCAAGAAAACGTAAGTAAATGTATTATTTTATTCCGTCGGTATTTTATTCCGTCTGCTTTTATTTATCCGTCACCCTACTTCGTGCAGAGATGGAAGCTGCGAAGCAGAGGGTGAGGGCTGCGGCTGCTCGCAAGAAGGAGGAAGACAAGGCTAAGGGGAAAGAGGGAACGTCAACCCCTCATTCTTCTTTGAAGGGTCCGATCAAGAGAAAGGCTGACGGAAAGGATGATCCTCCTTCCAAGAAGGCAACCGTCAGCCCCCTGGACGTCCCTTCCAAGAAGTCGTCCCCCAAATCCGGCCATGGTGCTGGGAAAGGGGTGATGACCTCTTCTGGCCCCGTCATTGAGGGCCCCCGTTCCTTGTTGACTCACAAGGACTACGCCGTCGAAGGGGTGGAATCCCTTATTAAACAGACGGATCTGGATCCTTGTGCTCAGCTTGGCACGGAAGACCTCGGAGCGTCAGCCTTTTTCGATATTGCACGGGTATGTTTCCTACTTTGAACAATTTAATCCTTTACCTTGCTTAATAGCTGACGGTTGTGTTATCTTCAGGCCCTGGTTCGTGTTAGAGCACTTCAAGACCGGTGCATGGCCAAAGAAGGCGTCGTTTCTCGGGTGAGGAGGCACAACTCCACCCTGATGGATCAGCAGGCGCAATACAAGGAGGCCGTCCGTGTCCTAAACACAGAGCTGAAGGATGTGAGGGAGAAATTAGGGGAAGCTGAGGGCCAGCAAAAGAAACTTGAGGAGGAGGTTGCGTCTCTGCGTGCGCAAGTGCTGACGGCTGGGACTGACGCAGTGGAGAAATTCAAGACCACCCAGTCTTTCATTGATTCCTGTGCTGACTATTATGGCACAGGTTTTGATGATTGTCTGAAGCAAGTAGCGTCAGCTTATCCGGAGCTGGATCTATCTAGGATCACCATGGATGCCTCCGTTCCAATGACTCCGGCGGCTGACAGAGATGACGAACCCCTCAGTTTGGATTTTTTGCTTAACGATGCTGGGGTCGTTTTGGCCCAGCCTGCTGCTCCTACTCCTGCTGAGTCTTCAGATCAGAATGCTAAGGATAAGGATGACGGGGTCTCCAAGGACGTTCCTGCCGCTTAATCCTTTAATTGTAATTTCTGAACAATGTTTTTAAGTGCCCTTATGTTTGTTGGGCTTTTTACTTGTAACTCTATTTACTCCCCGTTGTCCGTCACTTTAAACATATACATTGATTCTGACTAATTTTAATGAGACCGTTATCTCTTTTTTATTTAGCCTTTTTCGATTAGCTCGTCATCTTTACAGGCTTGTTGGTTGGAGAGACTTATTTGTGAGTAGTCTCATTTTTTTTTTTTTTTGGTAAGACCGTCAACATTTTGACCGTCTATCATATAATATTTCCATCCATTGGATCGTCAGCTTTACAGTGTTGGCCTTTTCGGGCCGTCACTCGCTTGGCCTTGGCCTCGTTAGTTTCTTGGGTATGTCCCATTAGATGATCGTCGATTTTTTTTTTTTTTTTGGCTTTAGTTTTCCCGGATCATTATTTCCTTGGCTATTTTAGCCTTGATGTCTTTTGACACCTTTATTGATCCGTCAGTTTTTAAGGCCTGGGCCGTATGAAGATAGCTTCATCTATTAGACCGTCGGCTTCTTGGTCTTTTTGGACCGTCGTTTCCTTGGCCATTTTGGCCTTGATGTCTTTTGACATTTTTATTGGTCCGTCAGTCTTTAGTCCGTGTGTTTTGGACTTAGTCGATTTTGGGTTGCAAACTTAGTGGACCGTCGAAAAAACGCACTTCAGTAATTTCTGAATAAAACTCCTCTTATTGCCATGCATTTAAATAAAAGTAATTAAAACCAAATTCTGCCCTTTGGGCTAAAAAGTATTGTTTGCGAAAAAACTAAAGTAAACAATAAATCCAAGGAGTTAAACTATAATTTGCTGAAAAATAAAAAGAGGTTGGTCTTCATGCTACCGCTCCTATTGGTAATACTTCCGCAGGTGTATGGCGTTCCACGGGTGTGGTAGCTTCTGTCCTTCCAATGTCTCTAGGTGGTAAGTACCTTTTCTCTGCCACGATGTAACTCGGTAAGGTCCTTCCCAGTTGGGTCCGAGTTTCCCTTGAGTAGGGTCCCTGGCGGCACCCATGACCTTTCTAAGAACAAGGTCTCCAACTTGGAAGTCTCTATGTCGGACTCGAGAGTTGTAGTGTTTGGCCATGCGGTCCTGGTACCTGGCGAGCCTTTGTTCTGCTGCTGCTCTGATCTCGTCCACCAAGTCGAGCTGTAGCCTCATAGCCTCGTCATTTTTGTTCTTATCATGATTGTGCACCCTGTAGCTTGTGAGTCCAACTTCGGCTGGGATAACTGCTTCGCCCCCGTACGTCAGTCGGAACGGTGTTTCTCCTGTGGGTGTCCTTGCCGTTGTCCTGTATGCCCATAGTATACTTGGCAATTCTTCGGGCCATATGCCCTTTGCCCCCTCAAGCCGAGTCTTGATGATCTTGAGCAAGGATCGGTTTGTGACTTCGACCTGTCCGTTAGCTTGAGGGTGGGCGGGGGAGGAGTAATGGTTCTTTATTCCCAACTGTGAGCAAAAATCCCGGAAATGATCGTTGTCAAACTGCCTCCCGTTGTCTGAGACAAAGACTCTAGGGATGCCGAACCTGCATATGATGCATCTCCAGACGAAGCTCCGTACGTTCTTCTCTGTAATCGTGGCTAAAGCTTCAGCTTCCACCCATTTCGTGAAATAGTCGATGCCTACTACCATGAATTTCAGCTGACGCACGGCTGTAGGGAATGGTCCCATAATATCTAATCCCCATTGTGCGAACGGCCATGGGGCCGTCATCGGGGTTAGCTCTTCGGTTGGTTGTCTAATGATATTGCTGAACCTTTGGCACTTGTCACAGGTCCTGACGTAGGCTTCGGCGTCCTTCTGCATAGTGGGCCAATAATAGCCTGCTCGCACAAGCTTGTGTACCAACGACCTGGACCCTGAGTGGTTTCCGCAGATTCCTTCATGTACTTCTCTCATGACGTAGTCTGCCTCTTCCGTACCCAGGCATCTTAGATACGGTCGGGAGAAACCTCTCTTATACAGGATGTCTTTTATCAGGACGAACCTTGCCGCCTGGACTTTAAGTTTCCTTGCGGCTTCCTTCTCGTCTGGTAAGGCCCCGTCTTTTAAGTACGAAACTAACGGTGCTGCCCAGCTACTGTCGGAGCATATTTCCTGCATGTTGCTGAGATCTATTAGCGGGGAAAGCTGTACAAAAGAGAGTACATTACCAGGGATGACCATTTGTTCAGCTGAAGCGGCCTTTGCCAGACGGTCGGCTCTCTCGTTCTCTTCTCTGGGAATTTGGACGACTTTGGCTTCTAGGTCCCCCACCCTTGTTTTCACTTTGTCAAGGTACCTTTTCATCTTTTCGCCCTTGCAATCGTAGTCTCCGTTTATCTGGTTGGTGATGACCTGTGAATCGCAGTAGATGACTACCCTGGAGGCTCCTGCTGCTTTGGCAAGGTCAAGCCCTGCTATCAGAGCCTCATACTCCGATTCATTGTTGGTGGCAGGGAAGTCGAAACGGACCATACATTCGATGGTGTCTCCTTCAGGCGATAGCAGCACGATGCCGGCCCCTGCGGCTTGCCTGTTGGACGATCCGTCCGTATATATGCTCCATTGAGGGGACTCTGCTGCCCCCTTATCTTCCCCATGGGTGAACTCAGCTATAAAGTCGGCGACGATCTGTCCCTTGATGGCGGTCCGCGGGCGATATTGAATGTCAAATTCGCTCAGTTCTATGGCCCACAGCGCCAATCGTCCCGCCGCTTCGGGGCTGCTCATCGCCCGTCGTAAGGGCTTGTCAGTTAGGACGTTTATAGTATGAGTTTGGAAGTATGGCTTGAGCTTACGGGCTGCCGTAATCAATGCGAAGACAAGTTTCTCCATGGGCGGGTATCTTTCTTCGGCACCGTGAAGCGCTTGGCTTGCGTAATACACGGGTTTTTGCACCTTCTCTTCTTCTCTGACTAAAGCAGCGCTAACGGCTGCGGGGGAGACGGCTAGATAGAGGAAAAGTTCTTCTCCTGGCTGCGACGGGCTCAGCAATGGCGGGGAGGAGAGGTAAGCCTTCAATCCTTCGAATGCTTGTTGGCATTCGTCAGTCCACTCGAAGGATTTCTTCAACGTTCGGAAGAAGGGCAAGCACTTGTCCGTCGCCCTTGACACGAACCTATTCAGCGCCGCTATCTTTCCATTGAGGCTTTGCACCTCCTTCACATTTCTTGGTGGTGCCATATCCATAATGGCCCGGATCTTGTCCGGGTTTGCCTCGATTCCCCTTTGAGACACCATGAATCCCAAGAATTTTCCTGCCGTTACTCCAAAGGCACATTTCCCCGGATTGAGTTTCATGTTGTAGGAGCGAAGGGTGTCGAATGTTTCTTTGAGATCTCCTAGATGATCTTCCTCCCTTCGGCTTTTGACTAGCATGTCGTCTACGTAGACTTGGACATTCCTCCCAATCTGTTGCGCGAACATTTTGTTCATGAGCCTTTGGTAGGTGGCGCCTGCGTTCTTTAGGCCGAAGGGCATGACCTTGTAGCAGAATAGGCCTTGGCTGGTCACGAACGACGTTTTTTCCTGGTCGGCTTCGTGCATCCGGATTTGGTTGTATCCCGAGAAAGCGTCCATGAAGCTCAGCAACTGATGTCGGGCCGTAGAGTCCACTAGGACATCAACCCTGGGAAGGGGGTAGCTGTCCTTGGGGCAGGCCTTGTTAAGGTCGGTGAAGTCCACGCACATTCGCCATTTCCCGCTCGCTTTCTTCACCATTACTACATTTGCTAACCAATCGGGATAGTACACTTCCCTAATGAAACTCGCCTCCCGTAGCTTTCTGACTTCCTCTGCTATGGCTCGGTCTCGCTCGGGGGCAAACACCCTCTTCTTTTGTCTGACGGGTGAAAAGGCGGGTGACACATTCAACTTGTGCACCATGACTGAAGGATCTATTCCTGGCATATCTTCATGACCCCATGCGAATACGTCTTGATTGCGTCTAAGGAAGGTTATGAGCTCCTGACGGATTGTGGGGTTAGCGAGCGTTTCGATTTTGGTCGTTCGGCCAGAATCGGAACTGTCAAGGGGTACCTCTTCTAACTTCTCAACCGGCTCCGTTACCGTCCGGTGCTCTTCTATACTCAAAGCCTGAACCTGATCCTCCATTTCCATCATGGCTATGTAGCACTTGCGCGCGGCCATCTGGCTCCCGCGCAGCTCCCCTACTCCGTAGTCAGTTGGGAACTTTATCATCAGGTGGTAGGTGGAGGTTACTGCCTTCCATGAGTTGAGCGTGGGTCGCCCGAGGATAGCGTTGTAGGCGGATGAGCAATCTACAACCAAGAACGTTACGTCCCTGGCTATCTGTTGGGGGTAATCACCCACAATTACGGGTAAGGTGACCGCACCCAGTGGGAATACTCGGCTCCCGCCGAAGCCAACAAGCGAGGCATTTGTTGGGATCAGTCGCTCCCTCTCGATCCTCATCTGCTGGAACGCGGTGTAGTATAAGATATCTGCTGAACTGCCATTATCGACCAGCACCCGGTGCATATTGTAATCTCCTACACGTAAGCTGACGACGAGTGCGTCGTCATGTGGATGGTGAAGGCGTCGTGCGTCTTCTTCCGAAAATCCGACTACGGGACCTTCTCCTCGTGTTATCTTTGGCACGGCTCCCGTCAGTTGAACATTTTGTACCATCCGAAGATAGGTCTTGCGGGCTTTCTTGGATGACCCGGCGGCGGTCATTCCTCCCACGATCATCCTTATATCTCCAATTGGGGGCCTTGGTCGCTCATTGTCCCGTCGGGGTTGTTGGTGTTGCGCGGGGGGATCCGCTCTCTCTTTGCTAACGAATCTCTGTAGCTTTCCTTGTCTGATAAGGGCTTCAATCTGCTGCTTGAGGTCATAGCAATCAGCTGTGTCGTGGCCGTGGTCGCGGTGGAATCGGCAGTATTTATCTCGGGAGCGCTTGCTGGGGTCACTCTTCAGCTTTCCTGGGAATGTCAGCGACTCCTCGTCTTTGATCTGCATAAGGACTTGGTCTATCGGGGCTGTTAGCGGAGTGAAGCTCGTGAACCTTCCACCCGGGGGCTTAGGGTGTCTTTCGTCCCTTCGGTCCGCGGTTCTTGCCTTCTTTCGGCTTTGGTCCTGCCGATTGTCTTCCTGCCGTTCCCTTTTCCTAGGCCTCTCTTCCCGGGCTAACAGTGCATCTTCGGCGTTCATATACTTTGTGGCGCGATAAAGTACTTCTGACATGGTTTTTGGGTCGTTTTTGTATATGGAGAACAAAAACTTGCCCTTCTTCAAGCCATTGGTGAAGGCCGCGACAAGTATCTTGTCGTCAGCTTCGTCGATCGAGAGTGCCTCTTTGTTGAAGCGGGAGATGTAGGCTCTTAGAGTTTCGTCTTCTCGCTGCTTCATACTCATCAAGCAAGCCGTAGACTTCTTGTACCGATGGCCTCCAATAAAGTGTGCGGTAAACTGAGCGCTGAGTTCTTTGAAGGTGCTGATGGAGTTTGGTGCCAGTCGACTGAACCAAATTCTTGCTGCGCCCTTCAGCGTTGTAGGGAAGGCCCTACACATGATGGCGTCCGCTACTCCTTGAAGGTGCATTAGGGTTTTGAAGGTCTCCAGGTGGTCCAGCGGGTCCTTGATCCCGTCATAACTGTCTATCTGCGGCATGCGGAATTTACTTGGTAAGGGGTAGGAGTTGACGGCGGCGGTGAACGGCGAGTCAGTTCGGTTGACAAGGTCGTCAAGGTCGCTTGATACTCGTCCCTTAAGAGCATTCATCATGACCTCCATTTGTTCCTTCATGGCTTGCATCTCTGCGAGAACGAGTGGCGGAGTGGTTTCCGCGAGGGAGGGGATGCTCGTGTTCTGTCGTTCAGGTTTGCTCGGGGCGTTGCTGGCCTGGGGTCCTTCCTGGTTTCTCCTGTCGGCGCTGGTTCCTTCTTGCTCTGCTCCTTGGTTGTTGGGAGCCGCATTCTTCTGTCTCAGTTGCTCTTCTAAGTCGTGGTTTTGTTTTGTGAGGCGCTCCACGGCGGCGGCGAGCGTCCTCACCTGTCTTTCAAGCGCAGTTGTAGGAGTTTCTTCTTCTTGAACGTCGTTGAGGGTCGCCATTGAGCGAGTGAGTACCATGTAACTCTTTGCCTTGGAAGCGAGAACGTGTTAAAGCGATCCCCACAGACGGCGCCAACTGATGATGCCGGAAATGTCCACCAGTGAGTCACGCGTTCCTCGTACGATCGCCAATGACACCTGCACAACGAAAAGGAATAACCTAGCGGAGCGTACCGGTGTGGTACCGGCCGAATACCCTCCGAAGGTCAAGTTAGAACTATTCTCACTGCTCTAGAGTGCTAGAGAGGGTAAAATTATGCGTACCTTGAATCACGAGGGTGTTAAGGTTTTTATAGTAGCAAGGGTCATCCCCTTTTCCCTTGGAGTAGAAGTCTTTTCCTTATAGGAGTCCTTTTTGGGCGTATTTTTCGGGATCCTTTCCTTATAGGGGTTTCTTGAATATTCTATAGCGTGGGAAACAAGTCAATCCCTTACTTGTAGCGTGGGGAGCAAGTCATATTACTTTGTCCGTCAGCCTCAATTCATTTCCTTCAGCTTTTAGACCGTCAGCTATTAAGACCGTCACACTTAGAGACCGTCTGCTATGGCTCCGTCTGCTTATGTATGGAAGGTCGCACAGAACCGTCGGTCCGAGGCCAGACTCCTTTTATCCTTATCACATCCCGCTGTGAACACAAATTTTTCTCAATTGCAAAAAATCGAACAATTGAAAAGAAATATGGTTTGCAAATATAAATTTGTATTGATGAATAATGAGTACAATCTCTATTTCAATTCTTTTACAAAAGAATACCCTTTGATTCTATCTTCTTTGAACTTGACTCAAATAAGAGATCTTCTTGACTTTGGTTGGAAGATGGATTAAATGGTCTTCACAACAAATCTCTAGCTTTGAGCTTATTAGAGATTTATTGTTCTTCAAGTCTTCGAATGTGAAGGCTCTAGGGTTGAAGTTCTTCAGGGCTTTAGAGGGAGCTTCAAAGATTTGGGTTTGTTGAGGTTTATGGAGGCTTTTTAGCTTAATTCCAATAGAACTTCAAAGAACTCGAACAATAGATCTTCTTGACTTTGGTTGGAAGATGGATTGAATGGTCTTCTCAACGAATCTCTAGCCTTGAGCTTGATAGAGATTTGTTGTTTTTCAAGTTCTTCAAGCCCTTTGAATGTTCTTCAAGTTCTTCAAAGATGCTTTAAGCTCTTCAAAGATTCTTGAGACAGAATTTCTCCAGAGCTTGGACCCCTTGAAAACTTGGTGTCGAAAATGAGAGGGGATGTTCTCTATTTATAGTGATTTTAGAGGATAAGCTCCACTTTGAATTGATATGCTTGAAAGTATGTAGTAGACTTTTGATTGGTCCAAATTCTTCTTAGGGATAATTATTTCTATTTATTTATTTTGATAAAGATCACATTTTGATAAAAATAATAATCAACAAAGATAAATAATTATCTCTATTAAATTTATTTATTTTAATAAAGATAATTAACTATCAAATTTTGAATAGAAAATTTATCTTTATCTTATTTATTTTAATAAAGATAATTATCCATAAATTTTAAATATGAAATTTATCTTTATTTTGTGGGCCAAATGACACGTGGCAAATTTTGATATGCCAATGTGATATCAATTTGGATGACACATGTCATCATCTAATTTGATTAATTTAATGACATTAATTTAGAATTTGCCACTAAATTTTGATGTGGCATTTTATAATTGGCTTAAAATTTTGCCTCCTACACCCGCATCACTTTCACTTTGACTTGATCGATGGTGATAAACTTTTTTTCCCCCTGTTTTTTTAGATAGGTGATAGATATCCTCTAGGTTTTTTAAATTTAAATTTTACTCTTTTATATATATATATATATATATTTTATATATATAGTCTTGACTCTTGAGAGGATTTGTTAGCCCATGAATAGGAAGGGGGATAAGGGGTCTCTACTTCCACCATGTCAGAAGAGCCATATTCTAACCATACTTATCTAATTTCTTCACTCTATACCTCGTATATCGTTGGTGGTATTAAATATTAGAGTGGTGTTTATTTTACATAGTGTATTTACTCTATTTTTATAACTTAAAAAAAAAACCATGACTTAAAAGTTAAATCACCTTTTCAGTTATTAACTCATAGCGTGAGTTTCAGTTACCTCAACTGGTAAAGTTTCTGATAGTTGAATAAGAGATTTGAAGTCAATCTCCATTTACACCAAAAACCGACAGAGGTCTTGGTCTGGTGCAGATGCCATAATTTAAAACTCTAAATATATATATATATATATATATATATATATTTATATTTATATAAAACTTGACCCACCTATTATGTGAGAGGGGGGAGCATAGCTCTAGGAGTACCCAATAACTTCCCTTGATTATATTAAGGTATTCCATCATTCATATTTTCATATTCAAAACAATATGTCGAACCCAACCGGTCCACGTCAAAAGCAAACATCCTTCTTGCTCCTCTTTCATAGTATACATATTCTGTTTCCCTTCGGAATCTAGATATTATGGCAACACCGAAACAGGGTGGTTTTCAAAAATCTACTCACCAGTCAAACAATCCATAAAGAAATTATCCAAAGAGCAGTTAGGTATGTCTTTTGTGCTCAAAATGTGGCTGTCAGTAGGCCTCGAGTTGAGAAGTTCATCAAATGGGAGAGACCTCATAGAGGTTGGTTTAAGCTTACCATTAATGGTTCATCGCTAGGTGTAGACACCGCATTTTGTACTCCTTATGACTTGGGCCCCCGTTTCCCAATAATGCTCAAACTCTATGGTCTAAGGCCAGTTTAGAGCCCAATTAGATATCAAGTTGACTTGAGGAGTGTTAAAATGGAAAATATAACCTTTTAAATGAGAAAAAAAAAACTATTTTTGAAAATAAAATGACCAAAGAGGCCCTTGGCCCACGTACGTGGGCAATAGCCTGTGTACGTGGCCCAAAGCATGTGTACGTAGGCATACGCAACTAGGGTTTTAGAAGTATGAAAAAGGCAAGTTTTTTGCAATAATGGCTGGGGTTTGGAATGAATCCCACATTGTCTAGGAGCCGTTCCAAACCCCATTTTTTTTTTTCTACTATAAAAAGTCTTACATGGTACATTTTCAAAATACATAGAAATCCCATAGGAAAAACCTAAGATTTATTAGAAAATAGTGAATCAAAAGAGAGTTTTTCACAAAACACCCTCCAATTTTATTTGATTGAGACCTTTTCTAGCCCCAATCCTTTGAGTTTAAAATTACTAATCACGTGTTTATTGACTGTGATAGATTTGACTGAGGGGAACGATAAAAAATCAAGCCTAGGAGTTTTTTGCTTTAAGGTATTCATTCTTGCTTCCTTTTTCTTTTCTGTCTTTCTTTTTAGTTTTAATCTTGTTTTCTTTGTCTTGTTTTGTGTTTATATGTTTGCCTAGGTTAGTTTTATAGTTTCCTTTATGTTTATAAGCATGCAAGGTTGTTAGAGTTAGGGTTTTTCTTTTCTAATATGTTTTTCTCCTTGTTTGTTTCTGAGTTAGGGTTTAGGTGTGTTTGTATACGCATACTTTGGTATGCGCAGGCAGGCTTGAAGTATGCGTATGCATGTAGATGGCCTGCGTACGCATGCCTATGTATGCACATGCATACTTGTGCCTAGAAACCTTAATTTTGATATTCTTGTTTCTTTTGCTTTGTCCGTTTTACCTAATATGCCTCAGTTTGACCTTCTTATATGCTTTTTGAGTTGCTTTTTTTCTTTGTTCATATGTTTGTTTGTTATTGTATGCGATTAGGTTTTTTCTTCTTCTTAATACCATGCCACGATTATGCATTCACATGCTCATACATAATGCCATAGGTGCTGAGTTGCTGCAAGGTAAGTAAAGGGTAAGTCATGCATTGGAAAGGTTCATGCATTGGTAATATGATGAATATGCTTATTTGATGTGTGATTTCATGTCTAAATATATTGGAAAACATGTGATGAATCTATGTCTACCCACCATGCCTATTTTGCTGCCTTGGTATGATATGATGGAGCATGCTTAGATGTATGATTAGGGTTTGTGATGTGATGAATGCCTTGATGCCATGATTAGATGAATGTTAGAATTATGTACGGTTTTGGCTCTTTTTATTGCTTTATGGATATATATATATATATATATATGTGTGTGTGTGTGTGTGTGTGTGTGTGTGTGTGTGTGTGTGTGTGTGTTTTAGGATGAATGATGCCATGTTGATTGTTAGATGTATGCTAACGTGTGTGTGAGTTAGGATATAAGTGTTGATTTTGTTTTTAATAGGGTTAAAACATAAGACACAATGATGGGAAGCCAACCTTAGGGTTGGGCAATCTTGGGTGCTTAACACCTTTCTAAGAGCGTACCTAAACTCCGAACCCATACTCTGGTAGAAAGATCAAAAATCCTTCCTCGAAAGGACACTATATATATGGTTTATAGACCATTACAAAAACTAGGTGGCAACTCCAAAACGACCCCTTATGTCCACACTAGGCAATCTTGGTGTGGCAGATGGTGGGGGTATGCTCCAAAATGACTCAGGCTTATGGGTTCAAGCCTTTTCTAGGCACATAGGAACCACAACAAGCTTTGTAGTTGAATTTAGGGTCTTGAGAGATGGCTTTATTATGTGTCAAAATCTTCAGATTAATGTTGTAGAAATTGAGTTGGATGCTAAAATTGTTGTTGACTTGATGAACAATTCTAGCAATTCTAATGATGAAAATTCTGCTATTGTGGCTGATTTCAGGCTCCTAATTTCCTAAGTTCTTCAAGTTAAAGTGTTGCATTGCTACTGGAAAACCAACCTGGGAAACCAACCGCTGTGCAGATGGCCTTGCCAAACTAGGAAATCAACAACTTGATTCTGATATTATGTATTACAACTCCCCCTTCCTGTCCGTGAGACATTTATCTCTCTGATTTGTATCGTGTTTACCATGTTAGGCTTTGTCCTAACTCTGATGTTTCTGTTTCTCTTTTTTAGTTGAATGATATTTTCTTTTTTGATGAATAGTGTGTAATAGGTTTTACTTGGTCACAATTTTTTCTTCTGCAAAAAAAAAAAAAAACCTTGTTCATCATCCTTATCTCTCTATGCATCTCAGCTCTCCTAAAACCTCTTCTCAACCTTTACATCAGCAAGAAGAGCAATAAGCTTCCTCCAGGACCCTTTACAATCCCAATGCTTAGCAGCTTCCTATGGATCCACAAATCTTTCTCCGACCTCGAACCCATTTTCTGCAAATTCCAAGCCAAGTACGGACCCGTAGTCACCCTCAACCTCACTTTCTGCCCTGCTACGTTGCCAACCGCTCTATCGCTCACAAAGCTCTCGTCCAAAACGGTGCCGTCTTTGCCGAGCAACATCAACTCCGCCTCGTACCGTCCCACGTGGCGCCTATTTCGCCGCAATCTCAATTTGGAGATTCTTCACCCTTCGCACTTGAAATCCTACACTCACGCGCGCAAGTGGGTCTATAATATCCTCTTCAATCGTCTTCGTGATTCTCACTCCAAGCCCAGTGAAGTGCCAATCGTCGTTAAGGAACATTTCCAATACTTCATGTTTTGCTTATCGGTTCTTATGCGTTCTGGTCAAACCCAGATTAAAGAAATCGAAAATGTCCAGAGTAAGGTGAGTTTGTTGCGTAAACGTTCTTTTATTATGTTCTTCTTCGAGAAGGAAGTGGCGTGTGGTTCATGTTTGGCCAAGCATGTTACGTACGTTTCTATTCTTTAGTCCTATTCAAGTATGGTCAGAAGATGTGCCTGTTTTCTTCTGTTGTTTTTCAAAAGATGTAAAGTTTAAACTAACGTAACTATTATATTAGTTCAATTTAAAATAAATAAATAAATAATCAGCCTTCTATAGTTATGGTATATACATTCTACAAGTTAGCACAGAATGGTAAAAAGAAAGTTATATAAAGGAAAAGATTTCTCCACAAACCAAACTCTTTATATATTTTTTGATTTGGTGTGCGTTTGGATATAACTTATTTTGTTGAAAACTGAAAATAATAAAAAAATAATTTTTTTTATTGTTTATTACTGTTTGGCACTGTTCATTGGCCTAAATTCACTATTCATGGCCAATGAACAGTGCATAACATGTTGGTTAAAAAAAAAAAAAAAAAAAAAAAAACGCCCCAAACACAAACGTGGACATGAATCCAAACTGACCTTTGATGTAACTTTTGAAAATTTATTAATTAGATTTCATGTTTTTAACGTGCATGTGAAATTTTGTTCAAATCAGATCTTATTTAATACTCGATGAATAAACATATTTTTCATACATAATTTTAAACTACAAAATCTTGAAATTTAAATATTTGATTGATGACATAGCTACTGATCTTTGATCTTCTTGAAATTTTGCAAGTATGAATGATATATTAAAAACATACAATCCAATGGTTAGATTTTTAAACTTCACATTCAATAAAAAAATATGAGAAAATTTTAAAAAGTTTCTGGTCAATCTCAACTGAAGTATCTTGTAAACTTTTTATAACAAAATTGATATTTTTTCATTGGGGAAATTCTTACATGCCCCAGCATCTATGTGTGGGGCCCACCCCCTCATGCGAGAGGATGGATCATTGCTCCCGAAGCACCTAAGTATTTCCCCACTTATTTTGTAGCAAAGTTAAACACAAAGTTTTCTTAAGTGCTCAAAGTTGGGACCCATGATTTCGTAGCAAAATCAAGCACATAAAATTTTCTTAAGAAAAACTTAACTCTCATGTGAGAGGAGGGAGCACTACTCTCGGAGCACTTAAGTTTTTCTTTTAAAAAAATTTATGTGTTTGACTTTGCTACAAAACCCCGCATAAAGTTTTCTTAATAAAAACTTAAGTGCTCTGAGAGCAATGCTCCCTCCTCTCATGTAGCATTGCTCTCAGAGCACTTAAGTTTTTCTTAAGGAGGAAGTATTGCTCTTGGAGCACTTAAGTTTTTCTTAAGAAAAAGCATTGCTCTCAGAGCACGTAAGAATTTTCCAAGTTCAAACACATACAATATAGTAAACATTGATTGAAAAAAATGTATAACTATTATAAACTAAATTCCTAGTTATTCAATGTGCAACTTATATGAGGAAATAAATCAAGGCCATGTGCACAAAAAATTATATTAAAAAGAACAAAATCTTACAGTGTGTTTAAAAGCACATTTCCTAGACAACCAATACTAGCAATCTCTTGGATTGAGCCTTGCAATCTCGTTGTTCCTATACTCATAAAAAAAAAAAAAAAAAAAAAAAAAAAAAACAATCAATATTTGTATGAAAACTGTAAAGGAAACAAAGATTATGATTAGAACTCGAATAATGAAATCTCAAAAGTTGAACAATTAGAAATCAAAATAGGGAAATCGATGATGAGCTCAGTTTTATGAGAAATGTGAAACGAAAATCATGGGGAAACCGATGAAAAAGTGTGGGTAAACCAAAAAACAAAAAAATCAAAGAAAAAATTAGGGTTTGTGACTTCCAAGATCAATTCGTACCTGATCGGAGTAACTTGTATGCTTTTTTTGTTGTTGAGAACACCACGCCAAGAGAGATGAAGAGTCACAAATTGCTGAGATCAATTCGTACCTAATCAGAGCTATGCGATTTCCATGATCATCGAGCTCTATGAGATTTCCATGATTGTCGAGATCTATGAGATTTTCATGATCGTCTAGTCGAGCTATGAATTTGGATTTGTGCTTTCTCAGCCTCTGTGAGAGAGTGAACTAAGAGCAAATATTTTTTGCTTTGTGGCTATCTTTTTAAATTTTTTTGTGGGCTTTTTTCAAGGGCTGAAAATTTTGTCATATTTTATCAAGGGTTGTGGGCTAAAAATGTAAACGTTTTGGTACAAAACTCGCCCACTCTTTTTTTTTTTTTCACATTTATTTCAAGGGTGTTTTAACTTATTTTGAGGGACTTAATAACCTTTGAGATAAAGTTTAGTATTATATTCAAGCATATTTGTATTTATAGATTGTATCAACAGATTTTAGTAAACTCTCGATAAAAGAGGGTCGAAATAACTAGGGGCTATTTGGGTGAAAAAAAAATGCTTACTCATCACTTATCACTCAAATAACATTACTCATTACTCATCACTTTATAACTCATTTCCTATAACTCAATAATCCCCAAATATTTCCAAAACCCGGTTTGGTACCTAAAACTCAGTTCTACTTTCAACTTTAAAAACTCAAAAACGTGGAACCCACCCTCTGACCACGCTACCATTGTTCAATAGGTATGTCTTCTTCTTTATTCATTTTTTTTAATAAATAAAAAATTGACTCTTTCTCTCTGCCAGTGTCTTCTTCTTTGAGAGTGGCCACAGTGCGCGCAGGTGAGAGTTTTTTTTTTTTTTTTTTTTGGGGGGGTGGGGGTGGGGTTTGTGTTTGGGGTTTTGTGAACCTTTGGAAGGACGTTATGGTGACTGAGGACTTGGTGAATTTAAAGAAAGATGGCGTTTCAGCTGAAGAAGCAATAGATGTGAAGAAAGGAAGAAGAAAAAAAAAGAAAAGAAAAAAAAGAGCAATATCACCTTTCGGAAACAACAACAATGGAGGCTGAGAATGAATAGTATTGTAGCCGTTGGCTGGGGATTATTGCTCTGCCACGGATGGGACTTGACATGTGGGTGGGACCACTAAGTTCAGCAGAATTACAAAAATGCCATCATAACTCAGTTTTCATAACTCAAAAACACCTAAAACTTGTTTTCAGTTTTTGTATCTCATTACTTAAAAATTTGAGAATTGAGTGATGGAAACAAAACTTGAAAACAAATCCAAAAAAAAATTGAGAATTGAGTGATGGAAACAAAACTTGAAAACAAATCCAAACAAGCTGCATCTTCGTGGGTCCTACCATTTTTGAGTGATGAGTGATGAAAATTGGACGATGAGTGATGGAAACATCAAAATCCAAACAGCCTCCTAA
The DNA here is from genome assembly GCF_932294415.1 of Quercus robur. Lineage (NCBI taxonomy): Eukaryota > Viridiplantae > Streptophyta > Magnoliopsida > Fagales > Fagaceae > Quercus > Quercus robur. Next base: position 21,111,162 of record NC_065542.1, read on the forward strand.
AGTTTGTTGCAGCGATAATATCCTCTTCAATCGTCTCCAAGACCAGTGAAGTGCTCATTGTCGTTAAGGAACATTTCCAATACTCCATGTTTTGTTTATTGGTTCTTATGCGTTTTGGTGAAACCCAAATTAAAGAAATCGAAAATGTCCAGAGTAAGGTGAGTTTGTTGCGTAAACGTTCTTTTATCATGTTCATCTTTGAGAAGGAAATAGCATGTGGTTCATGTTTGACTAAGCATGCTACGTACATTTCTATTCTTTAGTCCTTTTCAAGTATGGTCAGAAGATGTGCTTGTTTTCTTCTGTAGTTGTTTTTCAAAAGATGTAAAGTTTAAAGTAACGTAATTATATTAGTTCTATTTAAAATAAATAAATAAATAATCAGTCTTCTAAGTTTCAAAAAAAAAAAATAATCAGTCTTCTATAGTTATGGTATATACATCCTATAAGTTAGCACAGGATGGTAAAAAGAAAGTTATATTGTAGAGGAAAAGATTTCTCCACAAACCAAACCCTTTATATATATTTTTTGATTTGATGTAACTTTTGAAAATTTAATAGTTAGGTTTCATGTTTTTAACATGCATGTGAAATTTTGTTCAAGTTAGATGTTGTTTAATATTCGATGAATAAACATATTTTTCATACATAATTTTACATCACAAAATCTTGAAATTTAAATATTTGATTAATAACATAGGTATTGATTTTTGATCTTTTTGAAATTTTGCAAGTATGAAGGATATATTAAAAACATACAATCTAATGGTTAGATTTTTAAACTTCACATCCAATAAAAAAATACAAGAAAATTTTAAAAAGTTTCTATTCAAACTAGTTGAAATTTTCTCATTGAAATCTTCAACTAAGCCTCTTAGTTTGATCTTGTGAAAGTTTTGGTCAATCTCAATTGAAGCAGCTTGTAAACTTTTTATAACAAAATTGATATTTTTTTCTTGGGGAAATTCTTATTACATGCCCCATCATCTACGTGTGGGGCCCACCTTCTCATGCGAGAGGATGAAACATTGCTCCCAGAGCACCTAAGTATTTCCCCACTTATTTTGTAGCAAAGTTAAACACATAAAGTTTTCTTAAGTGCTCAGAGGTGGGACCCACGATTTTGTAGCAAAATCAAACCCATAAAATTTTCTTAAGAAAAACTTAACTCTCATGTGTGAGTAGGGAATATTGCCCTCGGGGCACTCAAGTTTTTCTTAAGAAAAATTTTATGTGTTTTGACTTTGCTACAAAATCTCACATAAAGTTTTCTCTAGAAAAACTTAAGTACTATGAGAGTAATGCTTACTCTTCTCACATATAAATTTTTCTTAAGAAAAAACATTGCACTCGGAGCACCGTAAGAATTTCCCCATTTTTTTGCTCTTTTTTTTTTTTTTTCCCTCTTCCACCTATATATATAGGACTAAAGTTGGCCTTTCTTATCTCCTATTCAATCAAACATGGAAGTGTGGTTCATCATCGTCATCTCTCTCTTTATCTCAGCACTCCTCAAATCCCTCCTTTTCAACAATGTCTCTGAAAATCACAATAAGCTACCTCCAGGACCCTTACACATCCCAATACTCAGCAACTTCCTATGGCTCCGCAAATCCTTCTTGGAATTGGAACTCACCCTTCGCAAACTCCATGCCAAGTACGGACCCATCATCACCATTTACATAGGCTTTGGCCCAAATATCTCCGTTGCCAATCGGTCTCTCGCACACAAAGCTCTTATTCAAAATGGTGCTATTTTCGCTGACCGACCAGCTACTCCACCTACGGACTTGATCGTATCTAGTAATAAACACAGCATCAACACTTCCTCTTATGGTCCCACATGGCGATTCCTTCGTTGCAATCTCATTTCAGAGATTCTCCACCCTTCGCACATGAAATCTTACTCTCATGCACGCAAGCGGGTCTTGGATATTCTCCTTAATCGCCTTGGTTCCAACACTGAATCTGTTGTTAAAGGCCATTTCCAATACTCCATGTTTTGTTTGTTGGTTCTTTTGTGTTTCGGAGACAAACTCGGTGAAACCCAGATTAAGAAAATCGAAGAGGTTGACCGTCGCTTGTTTTTGAGCTCTGGTCGGTTTACTATACTCAATTTTTTCCCCAGTATTGGAAGGATTTTATTTCGTAAGCGTTGGGAAGAGTTGTTTCAACTTCGGAAAAACCAAGTTGATGTGTTAATTCCTTTGATTAAAGCAAGGAAGAAAGTGAAGCAAGAAAGACAGAGTAAAATGAAAGAAGACAAAGAAAATGATGATGAGTTTGTTGTGTCGTATGTGGATACATTGTTGGATTTGGAGCTACCAGAGGAAAAGAGGAGGCTTTCTGAGGAGGAAATGGTTAGTTTGTGTTCAGAGTTTCTCGAAGCGGGTACGGATACTACATCAACAACATTGGAGTGGATTATGGCGAATATGGTAAAATACCCACAAATCCAAGAGAGGCTTTTAGTGGAGATGAAAGGGGTTGTTGGTAATGGAGAGAAAGAGGTAAAGGAGGAAGATTTGAACAAGATGCCTTATTTGAAAGCAGTGGTTTTGGAGGGTTTAAGGAGACACCCACCTGCCCATTTTGTGATACCACATGCAGTGACTGAGGATGTGGTTTTGGATGGCTATTTAGTACCAAAGAAAGGTACTTTGAATTTCATGGTGGCAGAAATGGGGCGGGACCCGAAGGTTTGGGAGGATCCCATGGCGTTCAAACCTGAGAGATTCTTGAATGGAGGAGGAGGAGGAGGTGAGTTTGATATAACTGGAAGCAGAGAGATTAAGATGATGCCATTTGGTGCAGGGAAGAGGATGTGTCCTGCTTCTGGTTTGGCAATACTGCATTTGGAGTATTTTGTGGCCAATTTAGTTTGGAAATTTGAGTGGAAAGCTGTTGATGGTGATGAGATTGATCTGTCAGAGAAGTCCGAGTTCACCATTGTGATGAAGAATCCTCTCAAGGCCCGTTTATCTCCAAGGCTTTGAATGGTTAGGTCTACTAGACCATGACCATGATAGTGTTATTTCGAAATAAAGTCTACGACTGTATTTAATAAATTTTCACTAAAAATGTTTCGATGGCATTTTGTATATGTATTGGGGTTTGGTTATTTATTATTTTGGTGTTATTATTGAGGGGACATTTTTTTTTAATAATCAAATGAGAAAAGACTAAGATAAAGCACAAACATAATACAAAAGGAAATTCAAGGCTTTCTCCTTCTCAATAACATTCGCAAGAACAGAGGGAGAAGCACCCAATACAAAACAACCAGAGAAATTGTTACTAAGAGACCAAGTAGCTAACACATGAGCAGCTCTATTAGATTCTACCTTAGTAGGTAACAACATGGTTAGGTAATTAAATTGATGATGGTAAGATTCTACTTTCTTAGAAGGTTAGATTGCCCTTCAAATTTTTTGCAAATCCACTTCTGTTAAGTTTAATTTCGTATTCCTGGAGCCTGCCACCTTGATGATGAGTTGCCACTCCTTATTGAAGTTATGGTTTTTGGTGAGCTATCGGGTTCCTGAATGTGGAGATGTTCCTTGTTGAAAGCTTTTTGATACCTAAAGGATGTCATAATAAAAGTGAATTCTATTTTCACACATGAATCAAATTATTTAAATTAGTAACTGTTTGGATTAGTTGTTTTAACAATTATGTTTTTTTTTTTTTAATAGAAATTTTAGAATTTTTATTTTGAAAACATGATTTTTAAAATCACATATAAGTTTTTGGTAAAAATGTGAAAAAGTGATTTTTTATTTATTTATTTATTTTTTTTTATGGACAAAGTTAGTTACAAAATTGTTTGTAGTCTTAGGCTATAACTTTATTCAATAAAATAAACATTACTATATATTTTGAAAATCTAACCATTGAATTGCATGTTCTTTATGTTCTTAATACATATGTTAAATTTTGTGTCAATCGGATATTATTTACTATATAATCTATAAGCTTATGTTTTGTGCATAATTTTAAACTACAAAAACTTGCAATTTAAACAATTTATTGATGATATAGCTATTAATATTTAAATTTGAAATTCTACAAGTATGGAGGATATAAGAAGAAGATGTAATCCAATGATTGATATGTCAAAATTCACTTTTAGTAAAAAAGATATTAAGTAAGGTTGTAATTTTATGCTACAACCAATTTTGTAGATAAATTTTGTTATTTTTTTATTATTATTATCACGTATTCACATATAAATATTTGGATAACATTGGTCTAAAATTGCTGTTTTGGGTTCAAATTACCAAAAAGGAATTGACTATATTGTTAATGTTATCTTGCCATTTTTTAATGCAGTTAATGTTAAAAATTATTACTATTATCTATACAACTATTTAAGGGGCTTCCCCTATTTGGACCAGATTTTTTTTTTGGTCCAAAATACCCCTATTTTCCTAAGTTTAAGTAGAGACAAAACTCCTTCTCAAAAAAAAGTAGAGACAAAACTAAATGATAACAAAGTAAAAATACATCTTTAACTCTCACTAAAATATTACCTACAAAATATGATTACTCTTCCACTAACCCACTTATTCAGAAACAAACTTCACGTATAAACTTTTCTCTTTCTTTATTTTTTTAATTGGCCAAAAATATATATTTTTTTTAAACCCACGTTAAAATTTTTTTTTTAAATTTTTTATTTTAGAAACCCACGTTAAAAAGTTACTTAATTTTTGGTAAAATTTAATAATTTGCATCAATTATAATTTAGGATTACTACATTTTCCAATCACAAAAAAACTTAAAGGTACGATAAGTATTATGCGTTTCAGCATTTGTATCAAATATTAAAATTATAATTGATACAAATTATTAAATTTTACCCAAAAAATAGAAGCATCCTTTGAGCACATGCGTGAGCGCGTGCTTAAAGGCTAGTTATTACTAACGAAGTTACTAGTTACTACTAGATTCATAGAGATTTTGAAGAATAAAAATAAAAATATTAAAATGTTCATAATGAACCAAAAATATCTTACTAACAAAGAATTATATTCATTGGATGACCATGTATTTTTTTTATGTAGAGAGACCAAAAATATATTGTAGGGACACGATTCTCAAGCGGCCCAACAATGGCGTTGGGCTCGCGCGTGATGGATCCCTCACAATAAATTTTGTAGAGAGTGGGCTTGAAAGGCTAGAGTTGGGTCACGGGGCGTTAGTACGGGCCGGACATTAGATAAACCTAGACTAGAAAAAGCTTTAGTCCGGTTATCTAGGCCCATTAACTTTACAAATTGAGGGATTGGGCTCCTCGGATCCTGTCCGAGGAGCACTAGTATTTTTCTCCGGTTACCCGTCGATGGGTTTTCCATGGCGGAGCGCATATACTATCCGGGCATTCTCATTCCTAGAGTATTTTTCAGGAAGTGAGATGGGGGCCTCCCACTTTGTTACCTTGTGTTTTCTTTTATACTAGCCTACGTTCATTATCCCCCGTCCACGTGTAGGGTCGACTTTTCCAGGACAGAGATTTGTCCCATCAGTCTAATCCCGAAATTGTGGGAGATGGTCAATAAAGCCTAAGAATCCGGCTCTGTTAGGTGCGGTGTCATGTCAATGAAGGGTATTAAGGACTATTTCCCTGAGATATTTTCTGATCTTTTAAGTTTGCGTGTATTCCACTTTCGTCAATGGGATTCTGGGTCTTCCGAGGACTGAGAGGTCCTCGAACGTATCTTTGGGCCACATCGGGCTCACTATTTTTGGGCTTGGGCCCTGGCCTCCTTTAGTTTGGGGTCTGTGGACTCCCTATAAGCGAGCGAGCCGGGCCCATAAACTATTGGGCCCCACAATAGCCCCTCAAAACCCTGCAGTCCAACGTCTTGGTTGGAAAGGTGGGTTTTGGTAATACCGAGCCATTATTGCGGCTCATTTAATTCGGCCCTTGATCAACGTTGGCGACTCTTCACCTCCACGAGGAATGCGCCGGTCTACAAGATATTTCCCTCGATTTACGCGTGATGCGCTTATACCGTTTGGTTATTTGTAGCACGCCTTTAATATCTTCCTTTTACGAGACCTCCCCAATCTAACGGTTACTGATAGCGTGGGGGAATGAAACGGATGCACATTTATTCGCAGATTTCCTTGGGGATCAGAACGTGTTGCGTACTCTCGCCTTACTCCCCCATATAAAGAGAGAAGACAAAAGGTGATTCTCTCATATCTGAATCCCTCAGGCCCTTCTCATAGTTCACTTCTTCCGTCTGGTTATTCTTTATCCAATAATACATCCTCCATAATAGTCAGCAATGAATAAATCCTTCCTTTCTCAGAAACGCCATGCTCTAACAAAACTTGAGATGGCTCGGTCGGGGCAAGGATGGCGGAGACTCAAGATTTGCCTCCCTCCTCTTTTAGCCAAAATCCGAAGCAGGGACTCGTCACACCCCACTTCCGGTGTGACTGAGTCGAAAACCTCCCTTGTCATCTCCATCCGCTCTCTCATGAGCATACCTAATATGGCTCCCCTTTTCCCTCTTTTACTCATTTTACTTTCTTTTCATTGCTTCCCTCTTCTTCTCCTCCTTCCTACTCATGTCCTCCATCTTCTTTTTCCCTTGCTTTCTTCAGCGACAAGAGTTTGCTGAAGTGCTTCCATGTGTTCCAATTCTTCTTCCTTCTCCATCTTCTCTATAAAAGGTTCTTATTCTGATATGAGCAGTACTGAGGCAGAGATTTCAGAGAGACTTTGAAGGCGATTTTAAAGGACACCTGGCGGTTTACTTATCTGTATTACAGATGTTATTACTGCTTCGGCAGTTCATTTTTGTATAGGCTTGTGTAAGCCCTTCCTTGTACGTTGTAATAATAATTTTTTTATATTAATAAAAGTTACTGTTATTCTATTTCGCATGTTCTGTTTATATGTTTTAATAAATTTGCAAGTTCTGCTCGGCACAGTAGTATAGCATTTGAACCAATGACAACTAAGGCCAAAATACTTGCTAATAAAAAGACGCCATAATAACTTTAACAAAATTATTATTCGACATAACAATCCGACCAGTGAGGAACGAGACTTACCTTAACATTAGTCGCGATGGGGACTAAGTGCTTGATAAGGTGTAAGAAGTAATTATCCGAGGACATGTCACCCTTTCAATGAGCAATTTCCTTAGGCTAACGATCATCGGTTCGTTACGCCATATTCTTAACACACTAGCCTTAACCTTTTCCAGTATTTAAGCCGAGAGACTTCTCCATCCGAGTAGTTGATTTCCCAAAAGGCCTGAGTCCGAGGACTTCGCACAGCCAAGGTTTTGTTTAGGACTTATACTTTTTTTTTTTTTTTTTTTAGGTGCTCGGTTTCCCCATAGGTTTGAGTCCGAGGGCCATGCAAGTCCTAGGTTCTGTCCAAGACTTATAAGATATCTTTTTTATGTTCTTGGTTTCCCTCTAGGCTTGAGTCCGAGGACCATGCAAGTCCTAGGTTCTGTCCAAGACTTATAAGATATCTTTTTCGTACTTGGTTTTCCCATAGGCTTGAGTCCGAGGACCATGCAAGTCCTAGGTTCTGTCCAAGACTTATAAGATATCTTCTTCGTACTTGGTTTTCCTATAGGCTTGAGTCCGAGGACCATGCAAGTCCTAGGTTCTGTCCAAGACTTATAAGATATCTTCTTCGTACTTGGTTTTCCCATAGGCTTGAGTCCGAGGACCATGCAAGTCCTAGGTTCTGTCCAAGACTTATAAGATATCTTTTTCGTACTTGGTTTTCCCATAGGCTTGAGTCCGAGGACCATGCAAGTCCTAGGTTCTGTCCAAGACTTATAAGATATCTTCTTCGTACTTGGTTTTCCCATAGGCTTGAGTCCGAGGACCATGCAAGTCCTAGGTTCTGTCCAAGACTTATAAGATATCTTCTTCGTACTTGGTTTTCCCATAGGCTTGAGTCCGAGGACCATGCAAGTCCTAGGTTCTGTCCAAGACTCTTTGAGTTCAGATTCTCCCTTTCATAAGGCATTTCCCAAGGTGCCGAGCAGGGGTTGTCCTCGGCCACGGCCATTGCTCGGCGTGGGCCACAGTACCTGGGCCCTCACGCAAAGTGGGCCCGGGGCCACGAATCCACTTAGCCCATGAATTAAGAGATATTTCTGCAACTTCTGGCCACGTGGTACTCTCTGATGTCACAGTGACCGAGGTGCGCCTTTACGAGGCTCTTTAATCTTGTGGTTGCAGTTGATGTTGGAAGTTCAGCCAGAACTGTTTTGTCTGTAGCGTTCCTTGGGACGCCGCGTGAGTTGACTGCCATCACCTTGTCTTTTCAAATAAATGGGAGGGAGAGAAAGTTGCTTTATATACGCACAAATCCTTCAGATTTTCTCCCACATCACAGCTTCCATATCCGGAGCTCTCCTCCCTTAGCATAACATGTTTAAGGCAAGGGTTGGGAAGAAAGAACTTTCTCCGCCGCAGATGCACCGTGCCTTCATGAGACTGAGAATAGTACGGTATGGGCACAGGAAGCTTAAGTTCAGGAGAACACTTCATTTCGACCGAGGGGGAAGGGAATCTTTCCCTCTTTTAGTCAAAATCCGAAGCAGGTTCTGTCCATGCCAGAATTTTGGTGTGGCAGAAGAAAGATTTTCCGCCATCAGCGCCTCTGCTTTGCGGCAGGCGTATATTTAGTGAAAACCCCTCAACTTCCAACTCCCTGCACCTTTCCTTCGGCGGTGTCAGGCTCAAGTTGGGTTTCTTTTGCTGTTTGAGTTGTGGGCATGCGAAAGCATTGAGGAAGAACAAGGTCTTGGAGCTGTAGCCAACCTCTCCTCTGATCTACTTCCTCAGCTTTATTTTATTCTCTTGTATCTTCCTTTCTTTTCAGTTATGTAATGAGCTTTGACGCAAACCGATTCCAGCTTTTATTGTACGCTGTACTATTTCTTTGTTTTAGTGATAATGGAAATTTCTTTACTTGTTTTGGATTCTGTTCCTTTGATTACACTACCTTGTGAGTGAGTGTGCCCCATGCATGTGTTTCTTTCTGAATATTTAGAGCTAAATAGCTTGAAACGTAATCTAACTAACTCCTACTTATCCAATACTATCAGGCAATATATCGATAATTTATAGTAAATCAAACTTGGGAAACTAACCGGGATAGCAGTTGAATAATCTGTGATAAGCGCGTGAACACCGTCCAAGGCTGATAATCTCTAAATAATCCATCCGAGCAATCGACTGGGAAGTAGGGAACTCCGATGGTGCTTGTGTACTTGGTTTCCCCATAGGCTTGGGTCCGAGGACCATGCAAGGCCTTGGTTCTGTCCAAAACTTGTAAGATTTCTTTTTTGTACTTGGTTTCCCCATAGGCTTGGGTCCGAGGACCATGCAAGGACTTGGTTCTGTCCAATACTTGTAAGATTTCTTTTTTGTACTTGGTTTCCCCATAGGCTTGGGTCCGAGGACCATGCAAGGACTTGGTTCTGTCCAATACTTGTAAGATTTCTTTTTTGTACTTGGTTTCCCCATAGGCTTGGGTCCGAGGACCATGCAAGGCCTTGGTTCTGTCCAAAACTTGTAAGATTTCTTTTTTGTACTTGGTTTCCCCATAGGCTTGGGTCCGAGGACCATGCAAGGCCTTGGTTCTGTCCAATACTTGTAAGATTTCTTTTTTGTACTTGGTTTCCCCATAGGCTTGGGTCCGAGGACCATGCAAGGACTTGGTTCTGTCCAATACTTGTAAGATTTCTTTTTTGTACTTGGTTTCCCCATAGGCTTGGGTCCGAGGACCATGCAAGGCCTTGGTTCTGTCCAAAACTTGTAAGATTTCTTTTTTGTACTTGGTTTCCCCATAGGCTTGGGTCCGAGGACCATGCAAGGCCTTGGTTCTGTCCAAAACTTTTAAGATTTCTTTTTAGTACTTGGTTTCCCCATAGGCTTGGGTCCGAGGACCATGCAAGGCCTTGGTTCTGTCCAAAACTTTTAAGATTCCTTTTTTGTACTTGGTTTCCCCATAGGCTTGGGTCCGAGGACCATGCAAGGCCTTGGTTCTGTCCAAAACTTGTAAGATTTCTTTTTTGTACTTGGTTTCCCCATAGGCTTGGGTCCGAGGACCATGCAAGGCCTTGGTTCTGTCCAAAACTTGTAAGATTTCTTTTTTGTACTTGGTTTCCCCATAGGCTTGGGTCCGAGGACCATGCAAGGCCTTGGTTCTGTCCAAAACTTGTAAGATTTCTTTTTTGTACTTGGTTTCCCCATAGGCTTGGGTCCGAGGACCATGCAAGGACTTGGTTCTGTCCAATACTTGTAAGATTTCTTTTTTGTACTTGGTTTTCCCATAGGCTTGGGTCCGAGGACCATGCAAGGCCTTGGTTCTGTCCAAAACTTTTAAGATTTCTTTTTTGTACTTGGTTTCCCCATAGGCTTGGGTCCGAGGACCATGCAAGGCCTTGGTTCTGTCCAAAACTTGTAAGATTTCTTTTTTGTACTTGGTTTCCCCATAGGCTTGGGTCCGAGGACCATGCAAGGCCTTGGTTCTGTCCAAAACTTTTAAGATTTCTTTTTTGTACTTGGTTTCCCCATAGGCTTGGGTCCGAGGACCATGCAAGGCCTTGATTCTGTCCAAAACTTTTAAGATTTCTTTTTTTTTTGGAGGTCAGCCCCTTGGCCATGACGAGGGGAGCTGACTTGGGGTCGGAAGCCCCTAGAGAAGCCCGCGCCGTTAGCGGTGCAAGGCGTAGCCCCCAGCAGAAGTTCATGGCGGAGCAACGACTGCACGTCGCCGAAGATGAGAAAGACTCGTGAATCTCTGCTTGCTAGAGAGCTGACTTATGCGCCACTCGCGCCAACACGCAAACCTTCCCACAGACGGCGCCAATTGTAGGGACACGATTCTCAAGCGGCCCAACAATGGCGTTGGGCTCGCGCATGATGGATCCCTCACAATAAATTTTGTAGAGAGTGGGCTTGAAAGGCTAGAGTTGGGTCACGGGGCGTTAGTACGGGCCGGACATTAGATAAACCTAGACTAGAAAAAGCTTTAGTCCGGTTATCTAGGCCCATTAACTTTACAAATTGAGGGATTGGGCTCCTTGGATCCTGTCCGAGGAGCACTAGTATTTTTCTCCGGTTACCCGTCGATGGGTTTTCCATGGCGGAGTGCATATACTATCCGGGCATTCTCATTCCTAGAGTATTTTTCAGGAAGTGAGATGGGGGCCTCCCACTTTGTTACCTTGTGTTTTCTTTTATACTAGCCTACGTTCATTATCCCCCGTCCACGTGTAGGGTCGACTTTTCCAGGACAGAGATTTGTCCCATCAGTCTAATCCCGAAATTGTGGGAGATGGTCAATAAAGCCTAAGAATCCGGCTCTGTTAGGTGCGGTGTCATGTCAATGAAGGGTATTAAGGACTATTTCCCTGAGATATTTTCTGATCTTTTAAGTTTGCGTGTATTCCACTTTCGTCAATGGGATTCTGGGTCTTCCGAGGACTGAGAGGTCCTCGGACGTATCTTTGGGCCACATCGGGCTCACTATTTTTGGGCTTGGGCCCTGGCCTCCTTTAGTTTGGGGTCTGTGGACTCCCTATAAGCGAGTGAGCCGGGCCCATAAACTATTGGGCCCCACATATATCATTTACAATAATTCATTATTTAGGTAATCCTAACTTAGTAGCCTCCACGGGCTCGCACATAGACACACAAACCTATAATTTGAGACAATCCCTAAAATTTAAATGCACAAATTAACCACCCAAAAAAAAAAAAAAAAAAACATTTGAGCATTCATGCTGAATAAGATTAATACAGTTAATTTATTTTCTAGTATTTTTGTGAAAATTCTAAGATTTGGGATTCATCAACATTTGTGCAGTCGTGTAGATTAGATTAGAATATTATCCACAAATTGTGAGGATGCCTTTCAAGTTTTCACTTCGACTTGATGGTGATAAACCTTTTTTCCCTGGTTTTTAAGATGGGTGATAGTGATAACTTGATATCCGATTCCTCTAGTTTTCCTTCTAATTTTACTCATTTTATTATAACAGTCTTGACTCTTGAGAGATCTGTGAACCCATGAACAGGAAGAGGGATGGGGGGTCTCTACTTTCACCGTGTCAGAAGAGTCATATTCTAATCCATACTTATCTAATTTCTTTACTCTATACTCCGTATATGAAATATCAATGGTGGTATCAAATATTAGGATGGTGTTATTTTAGACTCTGTGTTTTATATACGCCCTATTTTTATAACTTAAAAACATGACTTTAAATTGTGTTTTCTGTTATTAGAGCACTTGCATTAGTGCTTTTATAATAATAAAAAATTACTATATTTTAGCTAATCAAGTCCAAAATTCACTCAAATTAGATCATGTAAAGTTGTGTAAAAACAATAGGCGTAGTGGGGCCCGATAGTTTATGGGCCAGGCCCACTTGCTCGTGGGGAGCCCGCAAGCCCAAGTTGAAAAAAGTTATGGCCCAAGCTTAAAAGTATAAGGCCGAGGATGGCCCAGATATGCAGCCGAGGACGGTTTAGTCCTCGGCAAGCCTAGAGCCCCCTTGACGAAAGGGGTAAAAGAGAGCTATAAGAACAAATCCGTAAGAGGATCTAAAATATCTCAGGAAAGTTGTCCTTAATACCCTTCACTGATAAGACTTTACACCTAACAGAACCTGATTTTTAGGCTTTATTAACCATCCCCAACAATTCTGGGATTAGATTGACGGGACAAATATCAGTCCTGAAAAAGTTAACCCTACACGTGGACGAGGGACAACAAACGTAGGCTAGTATAAAAGGAAAGGTAAACTAATTAGAAAAAAGGGGGGGAGGGGGGGGGGGGGAATCCCCATCTCACTTCCGGGGAAAAACTCCAGGAATGAGAATGCCCAGACAATATATGTACACCACCACGGAAAACCCACCGCCGGGTAACCGGAGAAAGGCATTAGTGCTCCTCGGACATAATCCGAGGAGTCCAATCCCTCAAGTTACAAAGCCGTAGGGCTTGAATATCCTGGCTGAAGCCTTTTCTTATCTGAGTTTCCCTGAAGTCCGGTTTGGACCAACGCCTTGTGACCAAACGCTAGCCTTTTAAGCCCACTCTCTACAAATCTTATTGTGAGGGATCCTTCACGTGCGAGCCCAACGTCATTGTTGGGCCGTTTGAGAATCATGTCCCTACAATTGGCGCCGTCTGTGGGAAGGCTTGCGCGTTGGCACGGGTGGCGCATGAGTCAACTCTCTAGCAAGCGGAGATTCGCGAGTTTTTCCCCATCTTCGGTGACCTGAAGTCGTTACTCTGATATAAACTTGCACCAGGGCTTACATCCTGTAGCGCCAACGGCACGGGCATCTCTAGGGGCTTCCGACCCCAAATCAGCTCTCCCCGTCAGGGTCAAGGGGCTGACCTGCGAAAAAACTATAAGTTTTGGACAGAATCAAGGCCTTGCATGGTCCTCGGACCCAAGCCTATGGGGAAACCAAGTACACAAAAGAAAAACTATAAGTTTTGGACAGAACCAAGGCCTTGCATGGTCCTCGGACCTAAGCCTATGGGGAAACCAAGTACACAAAAGAAAAACTATAAGTTTTGGACAGAACCAAGGCCTTGCATGGTCCTCGGACCCAAGCCTATGGGGAAACCAAGTACACAAAAGAAAAACTATAAGTTTTGGACAGAACCAAGGCCTTGCATGGTCCTCGGACCCAAGCCTATGGGGAAACCAAGTACACAAAAGAAAAACTATAAGTTTTGGATAGAACCAAGGCCTTGCATGGTCCTCGGACCCAAGCCTATGGGGAAACCAAGTACACAAAAGCACAGTCGGAGCTCCCTATTTCCCAATCAACCTCTCGGATGGATTATTTAGGGATTATCAGTCTTGGACGGTATTCGCGCGTTTATCACAGAATATTCAACTGTTACCCCGGTTAGTTTCCTAAATTTGATTTACTATGAATTATCGATATAATGCCTGGTAGTACTGGTAAATTAGAATTAGTTAGATTATGTTTCAAGGTATTTTGCTCTAAATATTCTTGAAGCAACACACATATGGAGCACACCCATTCACAAAGTAATGTTGCCCAAAGGATCAGTACACAAAACATGTAAATAAATTTCTATTTTTACTAAAACAAAGAAGTAGTACAGCGTACAACGAAAAGCTGGAATCAGCTTATGTCAGAGCTCACTGCATAATTGAGTAGAAAGATACAAGAGAATAAGAGAAAGCTGATGAGGTGGGTCAGAGGAGAGGTTGGATACTGCTCCAAGACCTTATTCTTCCTTAATGCTTTTACATACCCATAACTCAGGCAGCAAAAGGAACCCAACTTGAGCCTGACACCGCTGAAGGAAAGGTGCAGGGAGCTGGAAGTTGAGGAGCTTTCTCTAAATATTTGCCTGCCACAAGGCAAAGGCGCTGATGGCGGAGAATCTCCCTTCTGACACGCGAAAATTCTGGCATGAACAGAACCTGCTTCGGATTTTGACTAAAAGGGGGAGAGACACCCTTTCCCCTCGGTCGAAATGGAGTATTCCCCTGAACTTATGCTTCCTGTGCCCATACCTTACTATTTTGAGTCTCATGAGGACACGGCGCTTCTGTGGCGGAGAGAGTTCTTTCTTCCCAACCTTCGCCTCAAACATGTTATGTTAAGGGAGGACAGCACTGAATATAGGAGTTGTAATTTGGGAGGAAACTGAAGGAGCTGTGTGTATATAAAGCAACTTTCTCTCCCTCCTATTTATTTGAAAAGACAAGGTGGTGGCAGTCAACTCACGCAGCGTCCCAAGGAACGCTACAGACAAAATGGCTCTGGCCCAACTTCCAACGTCCACTGCAACCACAAGATTAAAGGAGCCTCGTAAAGGCGCACCTCGAACACTGGGACATCAGAAAGTACCGCATGGCCAAAGATTGCATAAATACCTCTTAATTCGTGGGCCTAGTGAATTCGCGGCCCAGGCCCGTTCTGCATAAGGGCCTAGGGACTATGGCCCACGCCGAGGAATAGCCGCTGCCGAGGGCAACCTCCTGCTCGGCGCCTCGTGATATACCTGAAGAAAGGGAGAAATTGAACTCAAAAAGTTTTGGACAGAACCAAGGCATTGCATGGTCCTCGGACTCAAGCCTATGGGGAAACCAAGTACTAGAAAAAGTTTTGGACAGAACCAAGGCATTGCATGGTCCTCGGACTCAAGCCTATGGGAAAACCAAGTACTGGAAAAAGTTTTGGACAGAACCAAGGCATTGCATGGTCCTCGGACTCAAGCCTATGGGGAAACCAAGTACTGGAAAAAGTTTTGGACAGAACCAAGGCATTGCATGGTCCTCGGACTCAAGCCTATGGGGAAACCAAGTACTGGAAAAGGTTTTGGACAGAACCAAGGCATTGCATGGTCCTCGGACTCAAGCCTATGGGGAAACCAAGTACTGGAAAAAGTTTTGGACAGAACCAAGGCATTTCATGGTCCTCGGACTCAAGCCTATGGGGAAACCAAGTACTGGAAAAAGTTTTGGACAGAACCAAGGCATTGCATGGTCCTCGGACTCAAGCCTATGGGGAAACCAAGTACTGGAAAAAGTTTTGGACAGAACTAAGGCATTGCATGGTCCTCGGACTCAAGCCTATGGGGAAACCAAGTACTGGAAAAAGTTTTGGACAGAACCAAGGCATTGCATGGTCCTCGGACTCAAGCCTATTGGGAAACCAAGTACGGGAAAAAGGTTTGGACAGAACTTGGGCCTTGCATGGTTCTCGGACTCAAGCCTATGGGAACGTCAACTACTCGGACGGGAAAGTCCTCGGCTCAAATACTGTAAAATATTAAGGCCAGTATGTTAAGATGGCAAAATGATCCCCTATTCAATAGCCTAAGGAAACTGTTCGTTTTGCGGATGACATGTCCTCGGATAGTTACTTCTTACACCGTATCGAATACTCAGTCCTCATCTTGGTTAATTTTGAGGTAAGTGGCGTCCTTCCCTGGTCGGCATTGCTATGTCAAGTAATTCTGTTAAAGTTATGGTGGCATCTTTTTATCAGCAAGTATTTTGGCCTTAGTTGTCATTAATTCAAATGCTATACTATTGTGCCGAGCAGTGTTTGCAAATTTATTAAAACATATAAACAGAACACGCGAAGTAGAATAACAATAACTTTTATTAATATGAAAAATTATTACAACGTACAAAGAAGGGCTTAAACAAGCCTATACAAAAAAAATGAATTGCTAAAGCAACAATAGCATCCGCAATACAGATCAGTAAACAGTCAGGTGTCTTTTAAACTCGCCTTCAAAGTCTCTCCAATCTCTGCCTCAGTACTGCTCATATCAGGAGAAGAACCTTCTTTAGAAAAAGATGAAGGAGAAGGAAGAAGAATTGGAACACATGGAAGCACTTCAGCAAGCTCTTGTCATCAAGGAGCGCAAAGGAAGAAGAAGATGGAGGACATGAGCAGAAGATGGAGGAGATGAATGAAGAAGATGGAGGACATGAGTAGGAAGGAGGAGAAGAAGAGAGAGAGGCAAAGGGGGGCGCTAGTGAACGAAGAGAGGAAGAAGCAGGGGCACTTAGTCCCTGCCCCAGTCCTGACTCCTAACACGCTGGCGCCATGTTAGATATGCTCGTGAGAGAGCGGACGGTGATGATAATGGATGTTTTTGACTCAGTCACACCGAGAGTGAGATGTGACAAGTCCCTACTTCGGATTTTGGTTAAAAGGAAGGGGAGACAAATCTTGAGTCTCCGCCATCCTTGCCCTGACCGAGCCATCTCAAGCTTTATTAGGACATGGCGTTTCTGGGAAAGGAATGGTTTATTCATGGCTGACTACTATGGCGAACGTATTATTGGGTAGGGTATAACCAGAGGGAAGAAGTGAACTCTGGGAAGAGCCTGGGGGATTCAGATATGAGAGAATCACCTTTTGTCTTCTCTCTTTATATAAGGGACGAAGAAAAGGGTACATAACACGTTCAGATCCCCAGGGAAACCTACAAATAAGAATACGCCGTTTCGTTCTCCCACACCATCAATAACCGTCAGATCTGGGAGGCCTCGTAAAGGGAGGATATTAAAGACGCGCCTCGAATACCCAAACGGCATAAGGGCAACGTGTGCAAATTAAGGGGAACAGCTCGTAGACCGGTACATTCCTTGGGCATGTGAAGAGTTACCCGCGTCCTTCAAGGGTTGAAATGAATGAGCCATAATAAAGGCTCGGCATTACCAAAACCCACCTTTCCAATCAAGATGTTGGACAGCAGGGTTTTGAGGGGCTATTGTGGGGCCCGATAGTTTATGGGCCAGGCCCACTTGCTCGTGGGGAGCCCGCAAGCCCAAGTTGAAAAAAGTTATGGCCCAAGCTTAAAAGTATAAGGCCGAGAATGGCCCAGATATGCAGCCGAGGACGGTTTAGTCCTCGGCAAGCCTAGAGCCCCCTTGACGAAAGGGGTAAAAGAGAGCTATAAGAACAAATCCGTAAGAGGATCTAAAATATCTCAGGGAAGTTGTCCTTAATACCCTTCACTGATAAGACTTTACACCTAACAGAACCTGATTTTTAGGCTTTATTAACCATCCCCAACAATTCTGGGATTAGATTGACGGGACAAATATCAGTCCTGAAAAAGTTGACCCTACATGTGGACGAGGGACAACAAACGTAGGCTAGTATAAAAGGAAAAGTAAACTAATTAGAAAAAAGGGGGGGAGGGGGGGGGGGAATCCCCATCTCACTTCCGGGGAAAAACTCCAGGGATGAGAATGCCCAGACAATATATGTACACCACCACGGAAAACCCACCGCCGGGTAACCGGAGAAAGGCATTAGTGCTCCTCGGACATAATCCGAGGAGTCCAATCCCTCAAGTTACAAAGCTGTAGGGCTTGAATATCCTGGCTGAAGCCTTTTCTTATCTGAGTTTCCCTGAAGTCCGGTTTGGACCAACGCCTTGTAACCAAACGCTAGCCTTTTAAGCCCACTCTCTACAAATCTTATTGTGAGGGATCCTTCACGCGCGAGCCCAACGTCATTGTTGGGCCGTTTGAGAATCGTGTCCCTACAGGCGTAAATGCTCTTTTCGTCCCTACATTTTGGGGTCATTTCTATTTTGGTCCCTACATTTCTATTTTACCACTTTTAGTCCCTAATCCAATTAACGCTTGTTATTTTAGTCATTTCCGTCACTCAACTAACAGAAAAAACTGACATGGCAAATGGAGTGCACTGTTGACACAGTAAATACTGACGTGACGAATAAAATAATAATAAAAAATTATTTATTATTTAATAAATGCCAAGTCAGCATAAAATAATAATAATAAAAAGATTTTTTCATTTTTTTTTCTAAATTCTTTTAAAATAAAATAAGATAATTAAATTAAAAAAATTTATTTCTTTCATTATTTTTTCTGAAGAACATGTTCATGTTCCTTGGGTTCATCCCCAGAAATTTTCTTGAGAAACAAACACACAAAGAAACCCAAAAAATTTAGCTCAAAAAAGAAATCATAAGCTCAAAAAAGAAATTCAGTCCTCATTTTCAATTCCAGCAAAATCATCAAATCCCTAAGCCATAAGCCCAGAAAGTTCAAAACCAGAAAATCCTCAAATCCCAGAAGCCACAACCCACACTTCTTCAATCACCAAACTCACATTGAAACCCAGAACCCGACCAGGACAACTTCATCACCACAGAACCTAGAACCTAGCAACCACTTCAACAACTTTGTCCTCTTGCACACCATCTTCGCCACCAAGCTTCACCTCCACCAGATTCTCCACCATCGTGAGCGTGCTATACATCGCAGCCATCTCATCGGGATCGGAAGCCATCTCATCGGGATCGAGATGGTGGGTGTTGGGTTTGACTGGGTTTGCTGGGATCTGATCGGATCTGGGTTTAGAGAAAGAGATGGCTTCTCCGCCTCTCTCACGCAAAGCGAAGCCGATACGATCGGTGAAAACCCCTCAGTCCTCGCCGTGTTCGAGGCCTGCCGTTGCGAGCTTCACACCACTCGGTCTGCACAGTTTCTCGGCCTTAGGAACCAGCGCGGTCTCTGGTCCGATTCTGATTACGGCTTCGATGTCCGATTCCGCGTTTGCTGAGAATTTCACATTTTGAAATTTCTTTTTGTTTTTTAAGTTATTAACTTGTTGTGGTATTCAAAATTTCTTTGATTATGGTTTGGTTTGGGAGTGGATGAGTTGGGTGCTTTGCTGGGTTTCTATTCTGTGGATGGTTTGGTTTGGGTGTGGTTTCGTGTGGGTTTACCTGTTGCTCTTGTTGATGCTCTTTGATTTGGTAATGTTCATGTTTTTTTTTTTTTTTTTTTTTTTTCCTGTTGGTTTGATGTTCATGTTCTTTGATGTTCATGCTCTTTGACTCTGGGTTTGCTCTTTGATTCTGGGTTTGATGTTGTTGCTGGGTTTATTTCTTGATTTAAGAAGAACATTGAAGAACAAGTTCTTATGTTCTTAGATTTGTAATTTTTTGTTTTTAATTTTTTTATTTAATTAAAATTAATTTAGATGCTGATTTGGCATTTTTTAATGTCAAAATAGTTTTTTTTAATTATTATTTTAATGTACCGTTTGCCACGTCAGGTTTTCTGTTAGTTGAGTGACGGAAAGGACTAAAATAATAAGCGTTAATTGGATTAGGGACTAAAAGTGGTAAAATAGAAATGTAGGGACCAAAATAGAAATGACCCCAAAATGTAGGGACGAAAAGAGCATTTACACCAAAACGATAACCAGGTCAATTTACACTAACACTATTCATTTGGTATTTGGTTTTTTTATTATTTCTTTACGTATCTCAAAGATGAAGGAAGATAGTGAATGTTGATTGTTGTTTATGAAGAAAGAGAAACAATAAATCAAGAAAATTTGATATTTTAATAAAATGTAGTGTAAAATAGATAATATGATGTGGGGTGTTTTGTTAAGTGGGTATGTAAAGTAGAAAAAGTATGTTCTTAATTACAGTTATCAAAACCGTATCAGAGGTTGACTCAGTTGAAGAATTGGTTCACTGGTTCAACTAGTGGTTCATTGGTTGAATTGTAGGTTTATTAATTAATTAAATAATATATTTTATAATTATAAAAGCAATTAAAATAAAATAAAAATGCTCCATTTAGGTAAATTAAGAAATTATAACAAAAAAAAAAAAATTGCATCATATGACATAAAGTTAGAGAATATATAAAAATAAACACGTCATTCAAATAAATCATCTAGTAACCAAGTTATATAGTCCAAAAGTCTTGAAACAACATATCTCATAGAAATTCAAAATAAATTTTTAACTTAATCATTAAACCCCAGATAGGGCTGTACATGGTACGGTGTGGCTGTTTTGAGAGGCTATTTTGCACCGCACCTGCAGAGGGCAGTTTCTCTGCATGTCTGACCGCACCTCAAATGTGGAGAGTGGAAACTGGCCTATGGAAGGTGCAGTGCACCATACTGGTTTGGTGTGGTTAGTTCGGATATTTCTTAGGAACCAAACACAATAAAATTAACACCCCAAAGTACATATTAATCATTAAAATATCCCAAATATTCTCCAAAAAAAAAAAAAAAAAAAATTCACTATCCTTCTGTCAACTATCCCATTCAAATCACAAAGACTCAAATAAAAACAAAAAACAAAACACAACCCATAATATATTTTAAAAAGAAGAACAGGATGCACATACAAATTTGGTAGAAAGAACAGTAGGATTTGAACATCAAAACATTCTCTAAAAACTTTGAGATAGCTAGGCCTTGAAGAATGAAGACTTCAAGGGCGAATCAAGTGGAGGAGGGCACAGAGGCGGAGGAGGAGAGGGAGAGGAGGGATAAAATAGGTAACTAACACTAAATTTTTAACTATTTAGTTAGTAGGCTTAGTTATCAAACTAATTGGTTTTATAGCATCTCGACTCTAAGAGAGTCGATTTTGGCCTATAAGTCGACTTTTTGAAGGTCGATTTTCATGGTTTGATCGGGTCCGAGGTGGCACTTGTGTCAGGAGAGGTCCACCTGTAAATCGAGTCTCTAAGACTCGATTTACATCTACATCTCCATTCTCAAACTTCCAAATCCAAAAAACCCAAGAACAGTTCTCAAACTTCCAAAAAACTCAAGAACAGTTCTTCTCCATTCTCATTTCTCAAACTTCCAAAAAACTCAGGAACAAAATCAAATCAAACTTTCAAATGTCTGTTCGTCAGTACTCGAAATTTCTGGTATTTGAAATTTCTGGGTTCTGTTTTATGATTTTGGAATTTCTGGGTTCTGTTTTATGATTTTGGGAGCTATATAAGAGTTGTAAATCGAGGCTAAAAGACTCGATTTCCAGCAATCTGATGTGGAAAAAATGCCACATCAGGCCATGAAAATCGAGTCTTTTATACTCGATTTACAGGCCAAAATCGAGTCTAAGAGACTCGAGATGCTATAAAACCAAATACTTTCATAACTGAACCATCTAACTAAATAGTTAGAATATTAAGGTTAATTACCTATTTTATCCGGAGAGGAGAGACAAGTTTTCAGTTTCACACGAGACTTGAGAGAGGAGAGGGGGAGAGGCGGAAGAGAGAGGGTGACTAATCTAAATGAGAATAGAAAAGTTTAACTTAAACCTAATGAGTTAAAACAATGCCGTTTGACTATTTTATATAAAATAAATCTAATAGTAAAAACGACGTAGTTTTGAACTTAATATTAATATTAATTTTGGGTTCAAAATGGCACCGTTTAGTATCAATTTCTTTTACTTATATAATAGCTAAACTATATTATTTTACACGTATCAACTTAAACCTATTGTCTTCTTCCTTCAAGCTTCACCCGCCTCTCTATCTCTCTCTCTACTACTAGTGTGGTATGCTAATTCCTCTCTCTCTCTCTTGGGAAATCACCTCTTTCTCAGTATTTTTTATACTAAAACACAAATACAAACACAAACACACATATACTCATTTATGTTTATATATACATATATTGGTGCAGTGCGGTTCTCGTTGGTGTGCAAAACTCACCACCACTCGTTGCACCAACCAACGTCAGTACTCGAAAAAATTTGCCGACCACAGCGCCTGAAACCTATTGTTGAGTCATGAGGCAGGTGAATCAGTGTGGTGAAGGGCAGTTCCGTTGGTATCGGGTAGTGGCTAAACAGGCCTAACCCCAGAGCATAACAAAATTATATAAATCTCCAGATACAACTAATGATTGAAATCAATTAGGTGTTATTAACCACTTGTGTTCCATGTAGCCCATCGGTGCCAAAGTCCATAAATTATCTCCATCTCTAGCAATGTCTGTTAGGACATATGTGATTCACTTGTTAGGAACATATGTCACTATTTTATGTAATTGGCTAATCCTTTGACAAAATGCACTTTACTTGTATTTGGATCTAGGATGTGTTTAATATTTCAAGAAACTATGTTTCAAGATCAAGTGTTGAAACCATGCAAGTTTGTCCAAGATTCAAGCTGAAAAGTGCCTATCATTAAAGCTCGATAGCTAGCCATCTATCGAGCTTAAAGAGCTGTTCAGCCCCGTGGCTTGACAACAGCTCGACAGATAGGGCATCTGTCGAGGTTTATGAAAAACAGAATTTCAGATCTGTTTTGACTCCAATCCATAGTTATGTGTTTGGGCTTTCTTTTCTCACAACCCTAGACATATAAAATGATTATTTTAAGGGCCGTCAAAGTGTTTACAAGTTGCACAAGTGTTGAGCAAAGTTTATTCAAGTAAATTGTGACCGGAGACAGAATTTGCCCTAGTTCATCGTTCTTGTAAAGAAGTTGCTGTGTTTGTGCATCGTAATGTTTTGTGACCAAGCATCTTTTGGATCTTCATCGTTCGGATGAACTGAAGAATTTTGCAACCAACAACCTTCTCTAGTTGGTGATTGAAGTCGCGTACTGGGATCTGCACAATTGGTTAGTCACGTATTGGGAGCCGTGCATCAAAAGGAGAAATTGTCACTACAGAACAAGTTCAATTGGGTATTGGGGTAAGGGTTCAACTGTAGGTTGGTATAAGGTACTGAGATTCCTTTACTTGTAACCGCTTGTTGTGATAATAGTGGAATTTCAGGAGTGGTGACCTTACTGTGTTAATTTATTTTCCGTTGCATACTTAGTTATTTGGTGATTTGTTTGTGGTACCACGCGTTTGCATGTTAATTTGATTAATTAATAAACTTGGCTAATTAACCAATTAATTCATCACAAGGGGTCAATACGTTTTTGGCCTATCAATGTCAATCTCAACTCTCATCTCATGGCACAATTCTTACTTTATCTTTTTAGTTTTTTAGTCTTAATCTTTATCGCTTTATGTCTTTATCAGGTTACCTTTTCAATCTTCAGCAGTTTAGTAAATATATATGGTTTTTTTTTAAATTTTTTTTATCTATGGGTTAAAAAGATTAACCTGTGCAATCTGTCGGTTTACATGGTTTGATAATAGGTCATTGCATATTCGGTATTTTACACCAAACCATTCTAAATAATGCTTTAGTTCATAGTTTTAACGGTTTAATCGATGTTTAACATAATTTTTATAACTATAGTTCTTATACTAAAATTGACAAAAACTTTTGTACAAGTTGATGTGAATGCACTAACTCTTAGCCTGTGTAAAACAGGCTGCATAAAACAAGTTTTTGCCTAAATATTAACACCCACTTGTGGACTAATGGAGTTGCCACCTAGATTAGGTCTAGGAATCATATTGGGTCTTTTGGGCCAATTCCTTACATACATGGGTCCATATACCATTTTATGGGTCTGGAGTTTGGGTACAACTTGGAAAGGTGTTAGGCATCCAAGACCGCCCGGCTTGTGGGCCGGCCTCTATTATGTGTTGTTAGGCCATATTTAATTAAAAAGTTTATTAAGAGAGCCCTAATCCTTAACCTAAACATACATCATGCACTTAAGGAAATAAAATACACAACATATTAAAGATCACAATATAAACGGAAACAAATAAAACATAATAAAAAACAAATAAATTAAACATGGCAAGTTGACAATTAAATGTAAACATACAAGAAAAAGATATTAAATAAACTAAATATAGTAAAAACATTGAAACAATATGGTAAAATAATTTAAACATAGATAATTAACCTAAAACAAAGTCAAATAGAATCAAATAACATGTTAAAAAGTGATTAAAATAATAAAAAAAACAAGATTTTGCCCTAATCTGGGTTCGAGGTGTGTATGCATACTCAATCATGCATACGCATGCCATGTGTACGCATACTCAAAGATGCGTACGCATCCTTTATCACAGATTCGAAAAAAATTACATTTTTACAGATTTCATCATTCAAAGATATTGAAACAGAAATCAAACAAGCATGTTAGAACCCTAAACACTTAAATGAACATAAAGCAAACAAAACAAACATCAATATAAACAAATAAACATGAAACAAAACAAACAATTATACTAAACTAATGTTAACTCAATTAACATGTCAAACTTTACATGGAACTAAAATAATAAAACAAGGACAGCTAAAACATATTATAAACAATCTAAAATCAAATTAAAACATATCAAACATAATCATGAACATCAAACAAACAAATATAACGAATATAAAAACTATGTTAAGAAACTCATGCGAATCCTATTAAACAAAGGAAGAGTTCATGGAAAAAACACTCATTTTACTTTAGATTGTGAGTTTAGAGTTTGTTTAAACAACCCCTCAGTGCCTACAAAACAAAGATTAGATTGATAAGACAATAATAATCAAAAGAACACAATAGTTTAGGTAATCACAACTCAAGAACAAATTTTAATTGAAAAAGGTTTTGAGAAATCAATTTTGGAAAATAGTTTCTGCCTTAGAACTAACTAAAGAGAGGTTTTAATTTTGTAAAAAACGTTCTAAGGTGCTGCCCTAGGGTTTTGAAAAGAGAAAAAAAGTTTTAGAGAAGATGGGGGCCAAAAGATCACTCTCTCTAGCTAGGGTTTTGATTGGAGGCATAAGGTGAATATTTAAAAAATTAAAATTAGGATTTTCAGACTTTTTAATGATATTTGGACGTTTTCAAGGATAGATGGGCCGGCCCACATCAAAGCATTGTGTTTTGAACCCTAAAAATGAAGTTTTAAAACCCAGAAAATCAGACTACTCAGTTGACCCAACTTCAAACAGTCATAACTCACTCAAAATAAGTCCAAATTAGGCAAAATTTGTATTCAAATTGAAGTCTAGGGTTTCTACTTTCCAATTAAACAAACCTCAATTAAAAATTCTTTGTGGACCAAAAGTTATGGTCAAAACAGTGAGTAAAAGTCATTTTTCAGTATCGATTTCAAAACAATTTTAGCACTTTTAAGTTGTGATTACTTCCAAACTATTGTGAATTCTTTAATTACCCTTAATTTACATGTCAAACTCATCATTGGGGTCGGTGATCGAAATTTACTAATGGGTACAAAATGCGGTGTCTATACCACCAACCAACTTGAGATTTTTATATTACTCAACTTTTTTAATTTTTTAATTTGTTTTGATTAAGATAAATCCATCATCCATTCATTCATATTCAAAAAAATCTTACGTTCCATCCAAAAAGAAAACCAATCTTACAAGATGTCGAATCCAACTGGTCCACCTCAAACTCAAACATCTTTCTTGCTCCTCTCTTATAGTATAGTAAATATTTTTTGAGTAATTCTTATGCCACACCAAAAGGCACAACATTGGCGACGACTTGCCCATGTGGTGAGTTGTGGTTGGTGGAAGGGAGATGTTGGGTTCATGTGGGGATATTCTTCCACTAACCACAACTCGCCACATAGGCTAGTTGTGGCCAATGTTGTGCCTTTTGGTGTGGCACAAGAATTTTTCATTTTTTTTTTATGAACCATGTTATAGTACATATTATACAATTAATATAATCACTATAATATATATTTTTTTGATGAATCACTATAATAGTATATATTTGTATTCTTTTCAGATCTTTTTGGCTTGTGCACCCACGAGCACAACTCACATGTTTCTAACATGGTTTTAAAAATCGGACCGGACTGGCTGGTTTAACCGGGAACCAGACTTTAATCCAGTCTAGTTATTATTAAAAATTGGAAATGAAGAAAGAAACCGAAAAATCAGAAAAATCGTCGGTTTAACCGAAAAACCAAAAACCGGTACAGTTAAACCGGTTTTAAGCTGCTTTGTTCATTAACACTTCAACCACTGTGATTCGGACCCAAAAAAAAATAAAAATAAATAAGAGATTTTGTTTCAGATTTAAGAAGAAGAGAGATTTTGACTTTGAAAATGCTATTAAGTCTAAAGCTGTGAAGCCTAAGATGCCCACATTCACACCAAAAATACAGATTTACTATTTATGACTTGACATAGTTGAAAAAGAACTGAGGAAACCCAAACCAAAGAGATGCAGCCACGCAGATACAATCTGTCCGCTTCAGTTTAAGAGCTTTTCTTGTTGCTCTTGTATTTTTTTTTTTTTTTGGCTGAATAAAAAGAAAGAGAAAAATCTTGCTGCTCTTGGAGACTTGCACATGCACTGATGCACATATATTGACGAGAGAGAGAGAGAGAGAGAGAGTATTGAAGGCAAAGAGATGAGAAATTAGAAAAAAAGTAAAAGAAGAAACTAGTACAGAACTTTTAATTAACCAAGGTGTGGATGTAAGATTTCAAAATATGTGGTAGGTGGAGTATCAATGTGTAAAGGACTAAAGGTAGGATATGTGGTGGAAAAGAAATGGGCAATGATATTGTCACTCACTGGTGACATTTTGTTATTTGAAAAATGAAAGAATAGCTAAAATAATTTTTGTATTGAGTTTGAGCTTGATTGTCTAATATATAAACAAAGAGAGGTGTTATATCTACAATATATTTACAACAAATTATAGGTGGTTAGTAGTTATTGATTCAAATTTGAATTTAATACTAAAATTACTTTTTTGACCTAAAAATAACAATTAGTAACAACTTGCCACTTAGAATTTGTTGTAAAAATATTGTGAAAATGTTATTTTAGAGGCAAAGGCCCAAAATCATATAATGGGCCTTGGGCCCCATACGGGAAGATCAGCCATGTCCGAGGAGAAGAATTGGGTGCCAAAAGGGCTCCCAGCCTAGTTCTCGTGGATGGGGAGACATTTAAAGGCGGTTTGAGGAGAAATGCCTCCTTGGACGTGATGAGTATGGCTCAAACATGCACTCTGTCTACTAGACGGACCCACCCCAAAGTACATTAGTAGCAGGGGTGAGTCCCACAGACCCGTAGGAAAGAAGGAAATGTAAGGTGTCTAAGGAGAGGTTGTTGCTACCGTATTAAATGCGTTACAGCTACTTTTCTAGCTGCATTAATGTGGAGAGGACCTGTGAACAGTGCTGCCTTGGCTACCACAACTCACAGAAGGCTGGAAGGGGGTGTCCAATGGGACAAGCACTCAAGTAAGAGTCCAGATAATCAACAAGTGTAAGGCCACGATGGCTTCAAGAAGACTATATAAGAAAGGGAGTCCCCATGAGGAAAGGGACGGAAAAAAGAAAGGAGAACAGAGGAACAATACAAACAACCGTAATCTTCGAACAGGGACCATCATACGTTCATTTCATCTCCTCGGACTGAGGATCTATGGATACTAACATGCATCACCTGTGTTCAATTGTAGTATAGCCCAATATTAACCACTATCTACTTCGCTAAGACCTAGTTCTATAGCCCACTCTCTACAAATTCATTGCTTCTAGGCTCCTTGGACCAAGACCCCATACCTATTGAGCTTGGACTCCAAATTGTGACCTTACAATTGGCGCCGTTTGTGGGAAGAACTTGTGCCTCAGCAAGTGCAACCGTTAAATATGGAAGGATCAGGCCCGCGCCAAACGGGGCCCGCAGACTCCCAACAGCAGGACAACTTTCTTAACCTCGAACGGAAAAAAGAAAGGAGAATAGAGGAACAGTACAAACAACCGTAATCTTCGAATAGGGACCAGCATACGTTCATTTCATCTCCTCGGACTGAGAATCTATGGATATTAACATGAATCACCTGTGTTGAATTGTAGTATAGCCCAATATTAACCACTGTCCACTTTGCTAAGACCTAGTTCTATAGCCCACTCTCTACAAATTCATTGCTTCTAGGCTCCTTGGACCGAGATCCCATACCTGTTGGGCTTGGACTCCAAATTGTGACCCTACAGTTATGGACATATCATTTCTTATAAATTAAAGTTAAGGTTTAATGTTTTATTGTTATTTAATTTAATCTTTTAGTTTAAATATTAGTTATAAAATTATTTATTTATATTTTATAATTATTAATTAATTATTTATGACATCATCGGTTTGACTATCGATCCGACTCCAGTCCGATCATAAAACCGAGAACCACTCTCTATTTTGGTTCTTTGACTGTACCGGTTTTTAAAACCATAGTATCTAATTCCAATCATGCTACTCCAATTATAGTTTTTTTTTTTTTTTTGATGGGGTCCAATTATAGTGTTTATTATAAATTTTTTTTTTTGGACCAGTGTTTATTATAAATTAGTGCGCATGCACACATGTTTCTAATTCCAATCATGCTACTCCAATCATAGTATTTCTTATACACTGTAACACTAGTGCGCGCATTCACACAAAAGTGTAATAACGCTGAAAAATCGTGGGTATAACTCACGACTTAAAAATGGAAACCGTGAATTAAAACTAACGCTTTCAGTGTTATTTAAGTGCATACAGTGTAATAGGTTTTACTTGGTCGCTATTTTTTCTTCCACAAAAAAAAGAAAAAATGGAAACCTGGTTCATCGTCCTTATCTCTCTCTGCATCTCAGCTCTCCTAAAACCACTTCTCAACCTTTTCATCAATGGCGACTCCAGGAATTTTTTTCAGGGTGTTCCTCAACAAGTATAAATTATACAATCTAATAAAGAGAAAAATTTGTTTCTCACCGTGGTCGAACCACCTTTTCCCCCTAGACCCCTAGGCACTTTGTACATGGGGAAGCCACAGTTACAAGACTTTTGGCTGTCAAATTTGTAATTTACTAATATAATTAGCCAAACTATTAATCTATTAACCAAACTACTAATATATAAGATATTCTATTCATCCCTAGCACAGAGTTGAAACTATTAATAGCATTACATGTATTATATATATATATTTTTTTTGGTTAAAAGGACATAGAAAAAACAAACTAGGAAGCCAAAATGGCTAGGTTCACGGCAGACAGCCTACATGTATTATATTTATATACATTCAAAGGCCTTCAAAAAGTAACGTTTATTTCATTAAAATATATATATATATATATATATATATATATTAAGGTTTGAAATGGTCCCCCCATCTTTCGGGGCGGATTCTCAAAAAAAAAAAAGGTTTGAAATGGTAGCAGGCATTCAACTTTTTTTTGAGAAAGTAGCCGGTATTAAACTAGTCTAAAACACGTTTTTCAAAACTAAAATACATGTCAAAGTAACATGAAAACAGGTGTGTGGCTGTGGAATTTTTTTGTTTAAGAAAATATAAAATATCTCATCTCTATCTCATCCCCACACAATAAGTAACACAAATACGTTGATCTCTTCGAAGCTGTCTTTCTCCGTCCTCTTTGTCTCTGTTTCTGTTCTTTTTTTTTTTTTTGAGGATCTCACCTCTTAGTCTCTCATACAACAAGTAGATTAGAGCACACATCTCTTCCTCTATAACCTTTCTTCCTAAGCAAACTGATCTATCAATGGTAGATCTAACATCTATCTAAGGTTTGAGCTTTTGGTGAAGATGAACTAGCCCAGACACCTTTTTAGTGATGATTTCTGTGTGAGGAACCATGAGAACCGTAAGGTTTGAGTTTTTTTTTTAGGGTGTTCTTAATTTTGATTGAAGGTGTTCCTAATTTTTTTTTAAGGGTAAACAAATAAAAAAAATTTAATTATTATATATAATTTTTTTTTTTTTTTTCAGGTCAGGGTGTTCCTGGGAACACCCTGACCTGAACGTGGCGTTGCCACTGCTTTTCATCAACAAGAAAAACAATAAGCTTCCTCCTGGACCCTTTACCATCCCAGTACTAAGCAGCTTCCTATGGATCCGCAAATCTTTCTCCGACCTCGAACCCATTCTCCGCAAACTCCATGCCAAGTACGGATCCATAGTCACCCTCAACATCGCTTTCCGCCCTGCTATCTTCATTGCCAACCGCTCTATCGCTCACAAAGCTCTCGTCCAAAACGGTGCCGTCTTTGCCGACCGGCCACAGGCTCCTCCGAGCAACATCAACTCCGCCTCGTACCGTCCCACGTGGCGCCTATTTCGCCGCAATCTCAGTTCTGAGATTCTTCATCCTTTGCGCTTGAAATCCTACTCTAACGCGCGCAACTGGGTCTATAATATCCTCTTCAATCGTCTTCATGACTCTGATCACTCCAAGTCCAGTGAAGGGCCAATCGTCGTTAAGGAACATTTCCAATACTCCATGTTTTGTTTGTTGGTTCTTATGTGTTTTGGTGACAAGCTTGGTGAGACTCAGATTAAAGAAATCGAAGATGTCCAGCGTCGCTTGCTTTTGGAGCTTCCTCGGTTTAATATACTTAATGTTTGTGGGAGTGTCGGGAAGATTATATTTCGTAAGCTTTGGCAAGAGTTGTTTGATCTTCGGAGAGACCAAGAAGCTGTACTAAGGCCTTTGATAGAAGCGAGAAGGAAAGTGAAGCAAGAAAGACAGAGCAAAGCGAAAGAAGACAAAGATGTTGATAATGACGATGAGATTGTGGTGTCGTATGTGGATACGTTGTTGGATTTGGAGCTACCAGGGGAGAAGCGGAAACTCCAGGATGGGGAAATGGTTAGTTTGTGCTCTGAGTTTCTCAACGCGGGTACAGATTCTACGTCGACTGCATTGGAGTGGATTATGGCGAATTTGGTGAAATACCCACAAATCCAAGAGAGGCTTTTTATGGAGATTAAAGGGGTTGTTGGTGATGGAGAGAAAATAGTAAAGGAGGAAGATTTGAAAAAGATGCCATATTTGAAAGCAGTGATTTTGGAAGGTTTAAGAAGACACCCACCTGGGCATTTTGTGTTGCCACATGCAGTGACTGAGGATGTGGTTTTGGATGGCTATTTGGTGCCAAAGAATGCTACTTTGAATTTCATGGTGGCAGAAATGGGGTGGGATCCAAAAGTGTGGGAGGATCCTATGGAGTTTAAGCCTGAGAGATTCTTGAGTGGCGGTGATGGTGGAGGAGAAGTGTTTGATATAACTGGAAGTAGAGAGATTAAGATGATGCCATTTGGTGTGGGGAGGAGGATTTGCCCTGGTTCTGGTTTGGCAATGCTGCATTTGGAGTATTTTGTGGCCAATTTGGTTTGGAATTTTGAGTGGAAAGCGGTGGAGGGTGATGATGTTGATTTGACAGAGAAGCAGGAGTTCACCATGGTGATGAAGAATCCTCTCAAGGCCCAATTA
This sequence comes from Quercus robur, assembly GCF_932294415.1. Taxonomy (NCBI): domain Eukaryota; kingdom Viridiplantae; phylum Streptophyta; class Magnoliopsida; order Fagales; family Fagaceae; genus Quercus; species Quercus robur. Next base: position 21,142,690 of record NC_065542.1, read on the forward strand.
TCTCTAAGGCTTTAAAGTTCCCTGCGTTTGCGTTTGGATTCGGCTGAAAGTTCCCTGCGTTTGCGTTTTGTCTGTTTTTTTTTTTTTTTTTTTTTTTTTTCACGCGTTTTGGAGCGTTTTGGGTGTTGCGGCTACTGTTCATGCACAATGAACAGTAACCGCAAACTTTGACTTTTCAAATTTTTTTGGACCAATCACAGCACATTGTGTACTGTTTACGGACCCATAAATTTCACTTTTCAGCAACTTTTTCATTAAAAATGGGTCCCACGATACTATTCACACATTTAAAAATTATTTTGCTACAGTGTTTTTCAGTTTTCAGTTTCAGTTTTCAGTTTTCAGCTGTATCCAAACGGACCCTTAGATAAGAGGCCAGTGTTTCTTTCGAAATAAAGTCTATCTCTGTATTTATTGAATTTTCAATAAAATGTTTCTATGCGATTTCATTTGAAGTACTAGTTTGGTAATCAGTACAGTATAGTGAATATACTTGAAACGAAATGGTAATGAATTTATGATTTTGGTGTTATTCTTGTTGCTGAGGGAGATTTGTTGTCAGTCATTTGAAGCTCTTCGTTCTTACGAGGGGGATATGTCAAGGTTGGTCATGTTTTCTATTTGGCTAAGAGTAAAGTGAGTTTGTTGCGTAAACTTCTTTTAGAGCATTCTCGTCAGCTCACTCATAAAAAATACCATTTTGACACTCCAAAATCTTACTTTATCATTTTAATACATCATTTTACAACATACCATTTATCAGATGTTCTATACTTCAATTCTATACATTAAAATAATATTTACAACACATTAAAATAATATTTGCTACACATTAAAATAATATATTAATTACTCTCTATCATCCTCATCCTCATTGTCGTCAACAACAGCACAACCCCCACTGCCGCAACAACGGCCACCAACAACCACTGCCGCAACAACACCGACAGCCACTACCGGCACAAACTCACATCCACCAACGCTACCTCAAAAAAAAAAAAAAACAAAAATACAACTAGAGAGATCGGCAAAAACCCACATTTACCAAACCAAACAAACCCACATCCCAAACCCACCACCGGCACAAACCCACATCCACATCCACCACCGGCACAAACCCACATCCACCGACACAAACCCACAAACCCAAGATCGGCGATTGCGAGATCTTTGAGTATGCTGTCTTGTGTGATTTTTAGTAAATCATGCGTTTATGCTTTGACTCCGTAATTTTTATGGTTTATAATGAACATACAGGGGAGTAGTTGTATAAAATTTCATGACAATTGGATGTGTTTGGACAGCCCGTTTGTATTTTACAAATGGGGCATATGCTGCTGGAATAGAACAGTGAACAGTAAGGGACATGCCTAATTTTGAGGATTTAATTCTAAAGTTAGGGTGAATGTTTTGAACTATAATTAAATATGCTCATCCTTTGGTATATTAGAATCATATATAAATTTTATGAATTGGTTTCTCTATGATTTAGTACATCATGTTGTCTGATGAATGCATTTTGTGTTTGTGGGAACCTCTTTGAGGTGGGATTAGGACTTCCTTGATTCTAAGAGATAGGCTTTGAGATGAATGTGAAGTTTATGAAAAGGAAATTATGGATAGTAATAAGCTTGATATTTGGTTTAGGTGATACCAATATCCAAGTCTAAGCTCCTTCGACTTTAGGCTCTCAGTTTCTCTGCTTTCAGGTAAGGGATAAGTTATATGGGCATTTGGTAAGTCATGAGGTTATTTTAAAGTATATTATGCATTAAAATGTTTTTGATTAGAGATATGGCATGTAATCATTATTCTGACAAAGATATGTTCGTGAGCTTTCGAAAAACTTAAGTAAGTAAATGATTTAAGCATATTAATGCTATTACTGATTTCATGAACATGATGTTTAAAGAAAAGAATGGAAATGTTATTATCATGAAATGTCATGCAAAACAAGAAATTTCAGTATGATGTAAAGTATAAAATGTTTTCGGGTTATGTCCTCTGGTGATCTGAACTCTACTAGTAGGGGTTAATTACTAGCTTTCCATGGAAAACGTTATATGATTGGCCATTAAGTGGGACTGGCTCTGCTGTACCCGCCCCTTGTTATTTACGGCCAACTTGTGGGGGAAGCCAACCTACCCCCATGGTTGGAAGATATGTATTATGATGTAATCCCGGGAATACTTGGCATTGTGAGGAATGCTGGATGCCTAGCATCGTGGTGCTAGAAGCCTCCCAAATAAGTACAGACTTATCAGATACCGGCTAACCAATAAGTTATTTATGAACAGCTATGTTATGTTATTAATCATAAGAGAATTATTTTGTTTAAATGCATTGTGAAAAGTGAAAACTCTCATGGCAAGAAGAAGTTTCTAATGAAAAGAAAAGCTGTTCATTAAAGATAAAAGTTTCTAAAGTTCTGTTATGCTATAAAGGTAATAGTTTTCAAAAAGTTAAGTTGGTTTTTGTTAATATCAGGTTTAGGCTTGATATTAGCATGCCGGTCATGGTCACAAATCCGGGTACCGGGTTTGGGGCGTGACAAAACCCATGAAATAAATGCTGAATATTTTCTCCAACAACCTGACATCATCCAGCTGACCTCATCTACTTCAGCCCCTACCAATAGCTATCTTGTGACAGCTATGACAGCCTTTTTTGATAGCTGGGACAACTTTTTCAGAACAGCTGTGATAGCTAACCCAACAACCTTGAAATTACATATTTTCCTTATTTGGCTAAAAACCAAAACCAACCAAAGAGACTATCTTTTTCTTATTAAAATCATTTCCTTTTTTCGTTGGTCTTTCCTCTAATTGATATTACCCTAAATAGCAATAACATATCATTTTAGGCCAAATCCTAGGATGGATTTTCTGAAGATTTATTATTGATTAGGATAGATTTTGGCTGAGATTCTTTGCTAAATACCCCCTTAAACTTAGCTATAAATAGAATCTCTCATCAACACACCAAAGCACACCAATGGAGAAGAACAACTCTTTCGTAAACTTCTCTATTCTCTCCCCCTCTAATTATCTTCTTAAGCTCTTAATGAAGTTTTGAGCTTCTAAGTTTTTAGTTTTCAAATTATGAACTAAACTCTTCAGTCCTTAGCTCATAATTGCACTTCATAAGCCTTTAGCCATTCTCCAGCAGAAAATCCCAGCAACATTGCTAAACACACTATAACACTATTACTCCTCTTATACTCATGCTCTCACTCTTCAGATTCATAAAATACATCTTGTTGCCCATATCTCTAAACATCTCTTTCTCCGTTTCTCTTACACAATCCCATACACACTTACTACACCATTACATATAACACACCACAACTCTTCTAAACTCCACTCTCATACTCTTTCACTCTGAAATTCTACTATTTTGCTACCTGTAAACACATCTTAATACTCTTCACCTCTCTTATAAAAGTCATTCTCACGGAAGACTTAAACTTCTAATACTAAAGCCCTTCTCCTAGAAGGCACTAAGATCTCATATCAAAGCCTTTTTCCTAGAAGGCACAAATACTTCTTACAAAAGCCCTTTTCATGGAAGGCAATACCATTCATAACTTCACAATATCTAAAAGAGTATTATCAAACTTAACCAACCACTACACATAGTTGGACATATTCTCTCTCCCTCCAGTTGCACCCATTTTCCCCCTTCAATCTTGAAGTTATCATGGAAAACTACTTTTCCACCGTTGGAGTTATCTTGCTGGAATACTATCAACTGATTGACACTACAAAACTGGAGCTACAAACCATACAAAGATAAGTCACTATGTTTTCATATCTCTAAATTCACATTTAAATACATATTACTTTAATGACTATTACAACCATTAATCAAAGCCATTATATCAAACACATATTATTTATTTATTCAATCATTATCATGGTTCTTAGACTTTAGGTTTCACCTATTTTGTAGGCCTAAAAATACGCCGGTAGCTATTGAACTATGTGGCCCAATGTTGAGTTCTGGATGCAAATCCCCAAACATATTCGGGTCTAGCAAGGTCACCCCTCTAACGGACAACATGTGGCCGAGCAATGAAAAAAGGCCTCCGAACAACTGTCAATGTAATTGTAGATTAAAAAATGCTTAAAACATTGTATATATTTATAAGGAGTGTACAATATTATACATATTTTTATAAAAGTATATAATGTTGTAAGCATTTATTTAAACTACAATGTAAATCTTATCTTGATAGTATATTGTAAACAAATAATTGTTCTTTTTCTTTTTATTATATTATTTTGTTTAACAATTAATAATATTGCATTGATTTTTGAACACTATAATAGAAGTTGTCATATGAAAAATACATTTGAAAGATGGTCTTTGTGGTTGCACGATTTTCCTGGCCCAACTGCTGTTGATCAGGCCTTGGCTCAAAGCACAACCCACAATAAATACTTGTAGAGAATGGGTTAAAGAACTTGACCTCAGTGAAACTAACAAGTCTAATGCATGTAATGTGCTATTTGCAGAAGGAAATAAGAACGTAAAGAAGGATTCCTCAAGTCTGATTTTATTTCTCTTGTTCCCCTTACAAATCTCCCGTCCCTTCTTTGAGGGATTTCACTACATTATATATTTCTCTCCTTTTCATCCCAGCCTTACACCTGTTAGTCATCCCAGCATCCACTCGAGCACCTGTCCCATCAGACGCCCTCATCAGACCCTTTGTGAGTTGCAGAGGCCAAGGCGGTACTGTTCAGGAGTCTTTTCCTCATTAATGCGGCCAAGAGGGTGGTTGGGGCGCAATTAATGTGGTGGTAGCCTTCCGTGAGATATTTTGAATTTAATTCGTTTTATATGTTGGGGAAGGTGAGCTGAAATGGCTGAGCAGAGTTTCTTGTCTGGGCTTCGTGATGTCCGAGGAGGAGTTACTCCTCGGACAGGTTTCCTTGACGCTATTGGGGTTGAATAGCGCTTCATATGAGTCTTTTCGTTGGACAGGACGCTCCTCGGACGGGCCTGAGCTTGGAATAGCCCATCATTTTTGGGCCGGGCCCCACAATAGCCCCTCAAAACTGCGGTTTTAACCTCCCTCCGAGGAGAAAAGCGGGGTTTTGATATTTGTGAGTGGAGGGAAATAAGGAGATCGTGGGGCGCGCGTGCGGACCGTTACTTTTGACGCGCCACAATTTACGAGACGTGGTCATTAACTTCTGGAGGCGTTATGTTCCCTTCATCCAACGGCTTGGCGTGAATCGAACGGCCATCGTTTCTTTCTCGTATTTTTAGGCAGGGATGATCTTTTCTCTCTCCTCCCTGCTATATAAGACGTCAGCGGGGCTCAGTTTCTTTTTTCATCTGCATTTCACAAACCCCAGAAGGCTCCAGAGAACTCCAGAGATATACGAACACTTGCGTCCGTTACGCCGCCGTAGCCGTTCTTGTGAAGCGCTTCGTCCAAGAGAGATTCCCAGGCGTCCCCTTGAGCGTCTTGTGAAGGTACCAGTACATTTCGCCTTTCTCTCCGTTTCAATTTCTTCCTCGGACTCTACTTTTCTTTCCAGTCTTTACTTTCATTTCCTCAGTTCAGTTCAGATGGGTAGATTCGAAAAATTAGTAAAAACTCCTACCGCTATGGAAGCCTTTAGGGCTAAATACCACATTCCCCCGAGGGTTGGGCTGCGGCACTGTCCTCTTGAAGGAATATTGACCGATAGAGTTGAGGGAGAAGTCGTTATCCCCATGATTGCTTTCATAGAGGGAGGGATGACGCTTCCCATGCGCAGGATCACAAGGGAATACCTGTTCAACCATAGGTTGACGCCGTATCAGTGTGCCCCAAATATGTTCAAGATACTAGGCTGTGTAGATGTCTTAAGCGAGCGGATGAATCTAAACCTCACTTGGCATGATGTGGCTTATTTGTACGAATGCCACCGCCTTGGGGATGATGGGTATTATCTTAAATCCCGGAACGAGGTCGTTAGGTTGATCTCTTGTCTTCCAGTTTCCAATAAGACCGTGAAGGATGACTTCCTCATTGCTTCTGGGGAGTGGTTCGAAGGTATTCACTGTCCAACTCGGGCGGGAAACCCAGGTGCGGCGCTTTTAGGATTGATCCTTTTTGGGGAGAGGATTTAGTGTTGAGGGGTTGTTTTTCTAGCTTTCTTTGTAATTGGAAAATTTCATGATCTGACCTCACTTTTCTTGGTTGTTTGCAGACAAAATTCACGTCGCTCCTCGGATAGACCTTACGAATGTGCCAGCGCTGAATTATCTTCTCAGGTCGGAGATTTACGTTACCGAGGACAGACAGTTGCGTGCGGCTCATCTGGTTTTGGGCTATCAACCTCTGAGCAGGGCTTTCCAGGCAATTGGTCACGCTATAAGGGCGGGCAGTCCGAGGTTGGCTAGGATTGACGTGTCCCGAAACGGGTTCCTAGCTCCACACGATCTGCCACTAGTAGTGCTGCCTGGGGTCAGGAATCCTTACTTAGCGGAGCAGCCTCCTCCGGTAAATGAGCCTGGCGCGGCTGCTCGGATTGAAGAAGAAAATGAATCTTCCCGTCTTTCTCTTGAGGCAGAAATAGACGAGTTTTACTTCGAGGAGGAAATTCAGCAAAATCCTTTAGGGGAGTCTTCCAATCCTGAAGCCGAGCAGGACCGACATTCTGCAGTTGGTGTTCCCTCAATCGTTATCTGCTCGGATGATACCTCAGACGAAGAGGCTGAGCCCATGGCAGGAAAAGGGAAGTCCTTGAAGGAGTTGATGTCCTCCAGGGGGAAAGGTCAGTCACCAAAGGGTCAATCTTCGAAGGGGCCAACTCCATCTCAGGCCAAGACCCTTCCTCTGGTGGTCCCCCAGGGTGTCTCGGATCCTGGCCTTAAGGTTAATCCTGACCTGAAGAAGAAGAGGCCGGTAGACACGCCTGAGGAAGGCGAGGTGGCTGTCCAGCCGGCCAAACAGCAGAAAACCACACGGGCGCCAAGGAGCAGAAGGGGCACCTCCTCGGACAGCAGGGATGAGGGGAACCTTGCTGAAGTGCGCACTTCCCCTCGTCCATGGGACCCAAAGCTGGAGCTGGATGGGCTCGCCATTCCTTACACCGCTTCGGTCCGAGAGTACAATCGTGGCCGGGCGGGGTACGTGGCGGAGGCCTTAGAGCAGCCCTTACTTCTTCCTCGGGACATGGAGGCCTACAGGCGGTGCACTCAGTCCGAGCTCTTCCTGTCCCTTAAAAGGGATCTCGCGCTGGTAAGTAATCCTTCTACTGCTTTGTCCATTTACTTGCTCCTGTTAGATTATATATTTTTCTTTTAAGGACATTCTTGTTTTGTCTGTAGATTACTCAGCAGGTCTTTGTGGCTGAGGAGTTTTGCCGTAACAGCCGCAATCTGGCTGAGGCTGAGACCCAGGCTCGGACAGAGGTGGAGAAAGCCTTGGGGTCCCTCAAGCATGATCACACTAAACTCACGGCGGAGTTCAAGGATTCGGAGAACCGACGTAAAAGTGCAGAGGCTGGCTTGAAGAGCGCCGAGGATCAGGCGGAGGATCAGCGCAAACAACTGTACACGGCTCAGCTTGACCTTAACACCGAGAGGCAGGCAGTGCAGGACCTCAAAACTGCCCTGCAGAAGGTGGAGGGCGAGCTGAAGCTGGCAAGGGAGGAGGCCCAGCTGATCCGAGAGGCCACAGAGGCTGAGAAGAATGCTGCTCGACAGCTCGGGGCCGAAGAGACTGAGGCCAGGCTGTCCGAGGAGATCCCTGAGGTGTGCAGGGAGTACTGCGACATTTCATGGGCTCATGCTCTCGATGCTGTAGGAGTTCTTGCGGATTCGGCACTAAGATTGCCCGAGAGCATCTTCTATCCTCCGGAGATCCGAGTTAGACCTGATGAAGCCCAAGTCGCTTCGGAGCAAGACCTGGCGGTGCCTGATGCCGCCCTTGTGCCTGATGTGGCTAAGGATCCTGCCACAGACTCTACCGTTGAGGTTCCTCCTCCTCAGCCCGAGCAGAAAGAAGATCCTCCCGCTGAAGCTTAGCCTTATAGGTTTTTTTTTATATGAGAGTTGTCTTGTTTTTTCATTCTTTTGTAAGGACCTCTCTTTTTAATGTACTCGGAATGTTAATATGAAATGTTCGTTTTGTTTGTTAAAAATGTATGTCAATAGCGTTTAAACCTTTGTAACGAGGTAGATACAGGCAAATGGTAAAAATGAAAATGGGTTTTTGGGTTGCTCATTTGAGGGTCGCGATGATGCTAGACTGTGCGCATGTATTAAAAGTGATTTACTTTAAATAATGATCTTCCAATCTATCACAAGTAATAATCTCCCCAAAAGTCTACATTCCGAGGAGCCAGGCAGGACTTAGGTTCTGCTTAAAACTATGACTTGTCATGAGTAATAATTTCCCCTAGAGTCTGTGGTCCGAGGAGCCATGCAGGACTTAGGTTCTGTTTAAAACTATGAGCTGTCATGAGTAATAACTTCCCCAAAAGTCTGTGGTCCGAGGAGCCATGCAGGACTTTGGTTTTGTTTAAAACTTATAAATAGTTGGCTTAAGTAACAATTTCCCCCAAGTCTGTGGTCCGAGGAGCCATGCAGGACTTGGGTTCTGTTTAAAACTTATAAATAACCGTAATGTAGACTGGCAAGCGGAAAATAGTCATGAAAGAGAACGTACGCTAAGCCATTCTTATTAATAATAATACCTCCTGAGGTTATTTACATTCCATGGTCGGGGTACAGTTTTTTCATCCAAATCTTCTAGGTAGTAGGCGCCTATTCCGGCCACGGATGTGACACGGTATGGTCCCTCCCAATTGGGCCCCAGCTTGCCCCAAGAGGGGTTCTTTGCGCTGCCAAGAATCTTCCTCATCACGAGATCACCTGGACCCAGAGGCCGCAGTTTGACGTTAGCATCATACCCTTGTCTTAACTTCTGGTGATAATAGGCCATGTGAATCGTGGCCTTTTCCCTTCTTTCCTCGGCTAGGTCCAGACTTCTTCCTAGCAATTCATCGTTATCACTTGGGGTAAACGAGCTAGACCTCAACGTTGGGAAATTGTTCTCGATCGGGAGTACAGCCTCAGCCCCGTAAGTCATTGAGAAGGGGGTCTCACCGGTGGAACGCCGCGGCATTGTCCGATAGGTCCATAAGACGTGTGGTAGTTCTTCTACCCATCTCCCCTTTGACTCATCCAATCTTTTTTTCAATCCGTTCACTATGACCTTGTTTACGGCCTCGACTTGCCCATTCCCTTGGGGGTATGCGGGAGTGGAATATCGATTAATGATCCCAAACTCACGGCAATACTCCCTAAAATTCTTGCTGTCAAACTGAAGACCATTGTCGGAGATGAGTGTTCTCGGAATTCCGAAGCGGGTGATAATGTTCTTCCAGATGAATTTCTGGGCGTCCACGTCCCTGATGTTGGCCAAAGGCTCAGCCTCCACCCATTTAGTAAAGTAATCGGTTCCGACTATTATGTATCGCCTGTTTCCCGCAGCTTTGGGGAAAGGTCCGACAATATCAAGACCCCACTGCGCGAACGGCCACGGACTGGAGAGTGGGTTGAGAACCCCTCCGGGTTGGTGGATATTCGGCGCAAATCTTTGGCACTGATCGCACTTCTTGGCATATTCCTGGGCCTGTCTCTGCATGTTCGGCCACCAGTATCCTTGAGTGAGTGCCCTATGTGCCAGTGATCTTCCTCCGGTGTGACTTCCACATACTCCCTCATGCAACTCTTCAAGAAGAGACTCGGACTCTTCTGGATGTACGCAGAGCAGGTACGGTCCAGAGTAGGAACGCCGATAAAGTTTGCGGTCCTCCGATAGCCAAAAACGAGGAGCATTTCTACGTATCTTCTCGGCTTCTAGTCTTTCTTCCGGTAGGATCTCATCTTGGAGGAAATTCCTTAGGGGGTCCATCCAACTGGGGCTCTGTCTTATCTGATGGACTTGGGTCGGGTTTCCACTGATGGGACTGGCCCTAACCAGATCTTCGACTAGGATCACTCGTGGCAAATTACGTGCCGAGGATGTGGCAAGAGTGGCCAGTGAGTCTGCATGAATGTTTACGCTCCTGGAGATGTGCGTTAGACTGAAGGATTCAAAGCTCTCCTGTAGCCGTTTGACTTGTCCCAGATACTCTTGCATCCTAGTATCTCGAGCTTCCAGCTCTCCCATCACTTGTCCGACCACCAATCTGGAGTCCGAGAAGGCTTCTATTACTCTTCCACCCAGCCTTTGAATCATTGCCATTCCTTGAAGTAAGGCTTCGTATTCGGCTTCATTGTTCGTAGCCGAGAATCCGAGTCTTAATGACTTTTCAATGACCGCGCCGTCTGGCGATATTAAAACTATCCCAACTCCTGATCCTCTCTGGTTGGCCGCACCATCCACGTAGACCTTCCAATGCATGGTTTTCCCGGCTGAAATCGCGCCGACCAGTTTTCCGCACAGGTCTTTCTTCTCGGTCACCGTTTCTATAGAGGGCTCAGCGAACTCTGCTACCAAGTCCGCGAGGACCTGTCCTTTGACGGAGGGTCTGGGCATATATTTAATATCAAAAGCCCCCAGAAGAGCACTCCACATGGCGATCCTTCCTGTGTAGTCAGCACTTCGAAGCACGGCTCGAAGTGGAAGCTGAGTCAGGACGATGACTGTGTGCGCCTGGAAGTAATGAGGAAGCTTCCGGGTTGCATGCACTATCGCCAAAATTGCCTTCTCTAAGGGTAGGTATCGCACCTCGGCCTCATGTAGTGACTTGCTCACATAGTACACCGGTCGCTGCACCCCATTATCATCCCGTATTAGTACCAGGCTTACGGCGTGGGGAGCTACGGCGATGTATGCAAACAGCACCTCGTCTGCTTCCGGACTGGACATGATGGGTGGTCGGGACAGGTAGTCCTTAAGCTGCTGGAAAGCCTGAACGCAATCCTCCGACCATTTAAACTCTTTCCACTTGTTTATCAGGAGGTAAAAAGGCCGACATCGATCCGCCGATCGTGATATGAACCGGCTTAATGCCGCAATCATGCCAGTGAGCTTCTGCACTTCTTTCGGGTTCCGAGGAGTCTGTAGACTGTTAATGGCCTTGATTTGGTCTGGACTTACTTCTATCCCTCTATGGGTGACCATGTACCCTAGGAATTTCCCAGACCCGACCCCGAATGAACATTTGGAGGCATTCAGCCGTAACCGGTGCTCCCTTAAGATGGCGAAGACTGTTCCCAGGTCTTGCACGTGCTCGGACACCCTTTTACTCTTCACGACCATATCGTCTATATACACCTCAATAATCTTGCCCAGTTGCGGCTCGAACATCCGAGTCATCATCCTTTGGTAGGTTGAGCCCGCGTTCTTTAGCCCGAATGGCATCACCTTATAATGATAATTTCCGATGGGCGTCATGAAAGCCGTTTTCTCTTGGTCCTCCAGTGCAAGGGGTATCTGGTGATAGCCCTGGAAGGCGTCCAGGAAGCTCATTCGAGGGTGTCCCACGGTTGCATCCACCAATCGATCAATTTTAGGTAGGGGGAATGGGTCCTTGGGGCATGCCTTGTTCAGGTCTGTGAAGTCCACGCAGACCCTCCACTTCCCCGTCTTTTTCTTCACCACCACTGTGTTCGCCAACCATTCAGGATAAAAGACCTCTTTGATAGCCCCTGCTCTTTTCAACTTGGCCACTTCGTCTCTTACGGCACCAGCGTGCTCCTTTGAAGGGCGTCGGGGTGGTTGCTTCCTCGGAGTGGAGGAGGGGTTGACGTTCAGGTGGTGGCAGATGAGGTTGGGATCAACTCCAGGGGCATCGTAGGCGTCCCAAGCGAATACGTCGACATTTTCTCTGAGAAATCTGACCAGTTCCTCCTTTTCCTGAGAGGGCAATTCAGAGCCAACCTGAAAGAACTTCTCCGGGTCACTGCTGACAGCAACCTTATCTAAACCTTCACACCTTATCTCCTCGGCCAGCATCTCGTCTTGCTTTGCCGAGGAGGTTGGTTGCTATAAGCTCTTTGGGGCCGAGGTCTCGATCAAGGGCCGATGTAAAATGGCGGCCACCACACACTTCCTGGCCACGGCCTGATCTCCTCGGATCTCTTCCACTCGTCCTCTGGATAGGTATTTCACTTTCTGGTGAAGTGTGGAGGTCACGGCCTCTAGGCTGTGGATCCACGGCCTTGCGACTATTGCGGTGTAGGGTGAATAAGCGTCGACCACGATGAAATTCACTTCCCCCACTTCCGCCCCAGTCTGTATGGGCAGTCGGATTTGCCCCTTTGGCGTTACAAGCTTCCCCTCGAAGCTAAGGAGGGGGGAGTCATAAGCTGTCAAGTCTTCTGGCTTCAGATTCAGCCCCTTGTATAGGTCGGGGTACATTATCTCCACTGCACTTCCAGAGTCTACTAATACCCTTTTCACATCGAAACCCCCAATCCGCAAGGTGACCACCAAGGCGTCATCGTGAGGTTGAATTGTTCCTTCCTTATCCTCATCCGAGAATCCCAGTATCAAAGAATTTCCCTTTTTTATCCTTTTGGGTTCCCTTTGTCTGCCCTCGGAGGGAAGGTGGTCCACGGCCAATACCCTGGGGATGGGTGGCCCAGTTCTTCCTGGTGCAGCGAGGATGACATGTATCGTCCCGGTGGGGGGTCTTAAAGACACGTCCCTTCGAGGCTCTTGTGTCGCTTGGCCGGGATGGCCGCTCGATGGGTGCAGCAGGTGACGTAGCCTTCCTTCTCGGACCAATTGATCCAAGTGATTCCACAAATTCCTGCAATCCTCAGTAGTATGCCCGTGGTCCTGATGATATTGGCAATACAAGTTCTGATTACGATTGGCAGGGTTTCCAGCCATCTTTCCCGGCCATCTGAAATAGGGTTCATCCCTTACTTTCTCCAGTACTTGTTGTACCGGCTCTCTGAATATGGCATTCACTGTTTGTGGGGTGCTCTGCCCAGTCTGTCGCTGAAAATCTCTCCTCGGCTGACCAGGATTGTGACGTTCTGTCCTGAAATCATTTGCTTTAGGGGGGACAACCTTCTCCTTCCCCTTCCCTTGCAGCTGATCCTCCTCCACCCTTTTGTACTTGTCGATCCTGTCCATTAGCTGTTGGACATCAGTAACTGGCTTTCCGGTGAGGGATTTCCTCAAGCCATGCCAGGTAGGGAGGCCGCTTTTGAACGTGCTGATAGCAACGTTATCATGGTTGTCGTCTAAATCGTTATACACTTCCCAATACCTATCCGAGTATGCTTTCAGAGTTTCTCCTTCGTGCATGGACAAGGACAGAAGCGAACTGAGCGGTCGAGGGACTCTGGTGTTTGTAATAAAACGGGAGCAAAAAGCTTGAGTGAGCTGCTTGTAGGAGCCTACTGAGTTTGTCCTCAGGCTGTTGAACCACCTCATTGCTATCGATCCCAAGCTGGATGGGAAGATCTTGCACATTAGGGCTTCGTTTTGCGAATAGATCGCCATTTTCTGATTGAACTGACTCACGTGTTCTACCGGGTCTGTTCTGCCGGTATAGATGACGAATACCGGTTGGTTGAAGCGTCTTGGCAGCTTAGCCCCTTCGATTTTGCTCGTGAAGGGCGACCTTGAGAGCTGATCCAACGCCTTCTTCATGGCATCACTCCCCGAGCCTTTGCTGGATGGGCTCTCATACTTCCGTACTGGGCGTGGTTCCTTTACGTAAGAAAAGGTCTCGCTTGGGGGGGTCCTTGACCTTCGTCTGTAACTCATGTCCTCCGCATTAGAAGACTCGCCTGAGTCAGAAGGAGATCGTCTTCGTTGTACACGTCGTAGCTTCCTTTTCAGGTCATCTATCTCTCGCTGCAGGGCCTGGTGACTATTTCGCCTCTGAGACACGTGGCTTCCTATCTCTGTGTGACTCTGACTGGTCCGGGTGATATGCACACTCCCCTCATGATTCCCCCTGCCGCCCGGGTGGGTTGGGTTATTTTGCCTCTGGGACTCGGCGGGTTGTGTTCGTTGGGAGTTAGCTTGGTGAGGATCCTCCTGGTGTGGATCTAGTTCTTCCATGCTCGACTGTTGCACTAGCTGATGCCCTAGCTCTCCCCACAGACGGCGCCAATTGTGGTTGCACGATTTTCCTGGCCCAACTGCTGTTGATCAGGCCTTGGCTCAAAGCACAACCCACAATAAATACTTGTAGAGAATGGGTTAAAGAACTTGGCCTCAGTGAAACTAACAAGTCTAATGCATGTAATGTGCTATTTGCAGAAGGAAATAAGAACGTAAAGAAGGATTCCTCAAGTCTGATTTTATTTCTCTTGTTCCCCTTACAAATCTCCCGTCCCTTCTTTGAGGGATTTCACTACATTATATATTTCTCTCCTTTTCATCCCAGCCTTACACCTGTTAGTCATCCCAGCATCCACTCGAGCACCTGTCCCATCAGATGCCCTCATCAGACCCTTTGTGAGTTGCAGAGGCCAAGGCGGTACTGTTCAGGAGTCTTTTCCTCATTAATGCGGCCAAGAGGGTGGTTGGGGCGCAATTAATGTGGTGGTAGCCTTCCGTGAGATATTTTGAATTTAATTCGTTTTATATGTTGGGGAAGGTGAGCTGAAATGGCTGAGCAGAGTTTCTTGTCTGGGCTTCGTGATGTCCGAGGAGGAGTTACTCCTCGGACAGGTTTCCTTGACGCTATTGGGGTTGAATAGCGCTTCATATGAGTCTTTTCGTTGGACAGGACGCTCCTCGGACGGGCCTGAACTTGGAATAGCCCATCATTTTTGGGCCGAGCCCCACAGTCTTTATATTTATTTGGTTTATTCTAGTCAAATTTTATATTTATACTAATTTAATATATTAATTTATATTTTAAATAATTATTAAATTAATTATGATGTTATCACGGTTCAACCTCAGTCCGACTTCAAAAATCTTGAATCTCTCTTTTATGATTCGATGAACAATCCGAGTTTCAAAACCATACAGTTTACATAGTTTGATAATGGATCATTGCATATTCAGCATTTTACACCAACCCATTTTGAATAGTGCTTTGGTTTATGGTTTTAACAGTTTAATTGGTGTTTAGCTAGTATAATTTTTATAACTATAGTTCTTATACTAAAATAAATAATTTTTATAACTATAGTACTTATACTAAAATAAACAAAAAAACTTTTGTACATGCCAATGCTTAGCCTTGTGTAAAACAGGCCGGATAAAACAAGTTTTTGCCTAGATATTAACACCCACCAACCAACTTGAGACTTTTATATTACTCAACTTTTTAATTTTTTAATTTGTTTTGATTAAGATAAATCCATCATCCATTCATTCATATTCAAAACAATCTTACTTTCCATTCAAAAAGAAAACCAATCTTACAAGATATGCCGAATCCAACCGGTCCACCTCAAACTCAAACATCTTTCTTGCTCCTCTTTCATAGTATAGTACATATTTGTTTTTTTATGAACCATATTATAGTACATATTATACAATTAATATAATCAATATTCTAGTACATATTATTAGTGATTCAGTATTCTTTTTAGATCTTTTTGGCTTCTACACCCACAAGCACAACTGACATGTTCCTAATTCCAGTCATGCTACTCCAAGTCTCCAATTATAGTGTTTCTTATACCCTAGGTGGCATTCACACAATAGTGTAATAAACCACTGTGTACCCACGATGCGGTGGTCATTTTACAAGTACAAGTGCTTGTAAAGTGTAGGGAGTAAAGACCGTGATTCAAGTCTCCAAAAATGAGTTTTATGCACAATAGTATAATAACATTAGTGCACATTCACACAATAATTGGTAGTGTATTTTGAACAATAGTTTTCAATATTTAAACAATATTACACATTTTTTCACACATTTTTCCTTCCACACATATTTTTAAAAAATATAAATAATATTACTAGGACAACACAATCTCATTATTCTTTTCAGATCTTTTTGGCTTCTGCACCCACGAGCACAACTCATATGTTCCTAATTCCAATCATGCTTCTCCAATCATAGTATTTCTTATACACTAGTGCGCTTTCACGGGATAGTGTAATTACACTGAAAAATTGTGGGTCTAACTCACGACTTAAGAATGGAAAACGTCAATTAAAACTCACGACTTCAGCGCTATTTAAGTGCATACAGTGCAATCGGTTTTACTTGGTCTCTATTTTTTCTTCCGCAAAAACAAAAAAGAAATGGAAACCTGGTTCATCATCCTTGTCTCTCTCTGCATCTCAGCTCTCCTAAAACCTCTTCTCAACCTTTTCATCAACAAGAAAAACAGTAAGCTTCCTCCTGGACCCTTTACCATCCCAATTCTAAGCAGCTTCCTATGGATTCGCAAATCTTTCTCCGACCTCGAACCCATTCTCCGCAAACTCCATGCCAAGTACGGACCCATAGTCACCCTCAACATCGCTTTCCGCCCTGCTATCTTCGTTGCCAACCGCTCTATCGCTCACAAAGCTCTAGTCCAAAACGGTGCCGTCTTTGCCGACCGACCACAGGCTCCTCTGACCAACAGAGTGTTCTCAAGTAACTCGAGCACCATCAACTCCGCCTCGTACGGTCCCACGTGGCGTCTATTTCGCCGCAATCTCAGTTCTGAGATTCTTCACCCTTCGCGCTTGAAATCCTACTCTCACGCGCGCAACTGGGTTTATAATATCCTCTTCAATCGTCTTCGTGATTCTCAGTCCAAGTCCAGTGAAGTGCCAATCGTCGTTAAGGAACATTTCCAATACTCCATGTTTTGTTTGTTGGTTCTTATGTGTTTCGGTGACAAGCTTGGTGAGTCCCAGATTAAAGAAATCGAAGATGTCCAGCGTCGCTTGCTTTTGGGGCTTCCTCGGTTTAATATACTTAATGTTTGTGGGAGTGTTGGGAAGATTATATTTCGTAAGCTTTGGCAAGAGTTGTTTGATCTTCGGAGAGACCAAGAAGCTGTTCTAAGGCCTTTGATAGAAGCGAGAAGGAAAGTGAAGCAAGAAAGACAGAGCAAAGCGAAAGAAGACAAAGATGTTGATAATGACGATGAGTTTGTGGTGTCGTATGTGGATACGTTGTTGGATTTGGAGCTACCAGGGGAGAAGCGGAAACTCCAGGATGGGGAAATGGTTAGTTTGTGCTCTGAGTTTCTCAACGCGGGTACAGATACTACGTCGACTGCATTGGAGTGGATTATGGCCAATTTGGTGAAATACCCACAAATCCAAGAGAGGCTTTTCGTGGAGATTGAAGGGGTTGTTGGTGATGGAGAGAAAACAGTAAAGGAGGAAGATTTGAACAAGATGCCATATTTGAAAGCAGTGATTTTGGAAGGTTTAAGAAGACACCCACCTGGGCATTTTGTGCTGCCACATGCAGTGACTGAGGATGTGGTTTTGGATGGCTATTTGGTGCCAAAGAATGCTACTTTGAATTTCATGGTGGCAGAAATGGGGTGGGATCCAAAAGTGTGGGAGGATCCTATGGAGTTCAAGCCTGAGAGATTCTTGAGTGGCGGTGATGGTGGAGGAGAAGTGTTTGATATAACTGGAAGTAGAGAGATTAAGATGATGCCATTTGGTGTGGGGAGGAGGATTTGCCCTGGTTCTGGTTTGGCAATGCTGCATTTGGAGTATTTTGTGGCCAATTTGGTTTGGAATTTTGAGTGGAAAGCTGTGGAGGGTGATGATGTTGATTTGACAGAGAAGCAGGAGTTCACCATGGTGATGAAGAATCCTCTCAAGGCCCACTTATCTCTAAGGCTTTAAAGGTTTAGTCTATATTCTGTTGAAGTAGAAGACTTCAGTACAAAAATCAATAGATAAGATGCTAGTGTTTCTTTCGAAATAAAGTCTATCGCTGTATTTATTGAATTTTCAGTAAAATGTTTCTAAGCGATTTCATTTGAAGTACTAGTTTGGTAATCAGTACAGTATAGTGAATATACTTGAAACGAAATGGTAATGAATTTATGATTTTGGTGTTATTCTTGTTGCTGAGGGAGATTTGTTGTCAGTCATTTGAAGCTCTTCGTTCTTACGAGGGGGATATGTCAAGGTTGTCATGTTTTCCATTTGGCTAAGAGTAAAGTGAGTTTGTTGCGGAAACTTCTTTTACCACGTTCTTCGGGAATTAAAGAGAAATTACGTATCCAAAATATTTTTATTATAAATTTTAAGTCACATGTTATTACTAATAGTTATTATTGAGTTTAAAGGTAATCGTAATATTAGATTTAAATTTGAACTAATGATAACTAATTATTTGTATTTTATTAAAAAATATTATAAAAATATTGTGATTGTTATTATTGAGGTAAAAGATAATTTTAATGTTAGGTTTAAATTTAAACTAATGACAACTAATTACTTGTATTTTATTAAAAAATATTATAAAAATATTTTGTACTTAGTATTTGTATTAAATGGTGCTGTTAAACTTTAAAGTCACTATCAAGTATGATTGGTCCTTCGTTTGCTCTCTTTTCTATATATTTATCTTTATTTATCAAAAAAATAAATAGAAATAAAACAATCAAGTATGATTAGAAGAGCACTTCATGGAGTTCCTCAGTCCTCGTTATAATTATGGAATTATCAATGGCTACAAAATAAATAAAAAATATGTACCTACAATCGGGTTCACAGGAAGTATTCTTTGAAGGCCCATTTATCCTTGAGGATTTGAACAGTTAGGTCCATTTTATGTGATGTAGCAAGAGGGAAGAAAATGTACCTACTACTAGGTCCATTTTATGTTATAGTTGCCTATATTTCATAGACAAGGCAAAATTGGATCCGACTCAGACTCGAAATTTTCTGACATGGAGTAAAAGTTGGTTGACTTCATTATGAAACAATAGTGTTGATGCAAATACAGGAAATTAAACAGTGAGATGTATCATGAATGTGAAAGGTTAAAGCATCATGCTACCATATTATTAGAGTATCTAATAATTTTCTGTATGTTCCCCATAGAATTTGGACAATTGATTCAGGTGTAGAAATCCACATAATCTATTCAGCTTGGTCATTATAAGACCATGCCATATAGTAACTCGGTTATCATAAAGCCACGCCACTCATGACTCAACTACCACAAAGGTAGTCCATCAAATGATCTGCATGTCATCAACCAATAAAAACAATGATGGCTCAAGCTTGAGAAACCACTAAAAGCCAAACCAATTATGCTCTAAGATCTGTGCTGTTCCTCCATATAATACGAAAAACTATGAAATTTTTAAAAAATTTAAGATCATTTACTTTGATATACTATAATAAATTATTAATTTTTTAAAAATTTGAATAATTATAAAATGATAAATTTATTTTTTAAATTAATATTCTAACAAAATAACAATAGCTAGGATCAAGAGATCAAAAGTAAAAAGAAAATGATGTATAAGGAGAGAGGAATGTGAATGAAACTTCACTAGAATCCACTTAAAATTCTTATCTAAAAGTAAGATATTTGATTTAATCATCGTGCACCAATGGTCAGCATGACATTAGTGTCTTTTAGTTGACTTTACGTAGTCATTATTCGAATCAACCGTGCAACGATATGACTTATCAATAACCATTTCAATTCATTTACTAATTATAATATTGGCGCATTCTAATGTATTGTTGTGGGATATATATAAATATAAATATAAATATAAATATACATATATATATATATATATATATTCTTGTGTATAAAAAATTAATTCATTGCATTTCAAAATATAAAGATGTATACCAAAAACCTTTAAAGTTCGAAAATTTACCAAATAAAAGGAAAAAATGTGGCATCACTTGAAGAAATACAACTGGTCAAAGCACTGAAAAATTAATCAAATGGCTTAAACATGCCTAAACACCATGACAAACACCAAGTTTCCTCTCCAAATCTCTAACAACTAAAGCAATTGTCAAGTTAGCACTTAAAAAATTCTTAGGTATTTTTGTAGTATGAAGAAATTATGTCATTTCTTCTCATATTTGTGGTGGACCCTATCAAGGACGGAACCAGGATTCAAACTTAGGGGGGGGTCGAATTTCTTTGTTCAAAGATTTTAAAAAATTGAAATATCAATATTAGAGGTTGTCAACAATGCATTATTAGCATTAATTTTTTAATTTTTTATTTTGAAAAAAAAAATCACAAATGACAATTTATAATCAAGAGTTTTGTAAATTGTGATTTACAACTATGTTTTTTTTGGCTTTAATTCCATGTTAAATTTGATTGTAATTATATTCAATCATTTCACTGCATTTTTGTGGGATTCAAAGGGTTGTGTGTGAGAGTTTGATGAAGATTTTGTGAAAATGAGGATTTCACGACCAGCTCGCGAGTGCCAACTCGCAAAACAGGCCACGTGAGAAGCAAATGCTGGAATTTGAAGAGTCTTTGATAGACTGGATTTCATAATTCATTCGCAACTCAGGCCAAGTTGTGAATGAAATATTCAAACATTGTAGCGTACCATTAATAAAAATCAAAATCAATTAGTTCAAATATCAAAATCACGTAGTTCAATATTCAAATATTGTAATTTCATTTCTTTATTAATGAAAATGATGGGGATGTTACTTTGATCAAGAAAGAAGAAAATATCAATTAGAGGAAAGTTGATCAAGAAGTAAATAGCGAGCATAGAAAAGCAAGTCAACGGAATTGTACTGTACCATGAACAATATCGCTTGTAAGTCTTAACCTAACGTAGCAGTAAGTCAATAACAAAGAAAAAGTCTTTTGCCAAGAAACTTGGGAGTTTAGCTAGCCATAAAATATTTGGTCACAATTTGCTATTCACAATCAAATGACACAGAATTAATAGTTATGACCGAGTGGGAGGCTCATGTGTGATAAAAGCACCATTTTTCTACCAAATATTAAAAGCAGTTTATCAGGGACGGAACCAGGATTCAAACTTAGGGGGGTCAAAGTTATTTGTTCAAAAATTTAAAAAAAATGAAATATCAATACTAGAGGTTGACAACAATGCATTATTAGCATTAATTTTTTAATTATCTGTATTTTTTATTTTGAAAAAAAAAAATCACAAATGACCATTTATAAGCAAGAGTTTTGTAAGTCAATTGGCATGTCCTAATATTTTCAAGGTCTAACCAAGATTAGTCCGATTCTTTATTCTATTGACATTATAAATTAAAAAAAAAAAAAAATCTACTCTTTTCACATACTTCTATAACTAATAACTTCATAATGCTATATGTATAGTTAAAAGATTCTTAAAAAAAATTAAAAAACTAGAGTTAAAAGTTCAAATCTATGTCAAGCATTATATTAATAAAACAGCCAAAATAATGGTTAATAATATCATGCATTAATATTCGGTGTAAAAAGGGTAAGACAATTATTTGTGTCTTGGTAAGGTTGAGAATTTTTCCTTTGAAAAATTGCAAGTTTGAAAAAATAGTAAAGAAAAAAT
Source organism: Quercus robur (assembly GCF_932294415.1). Taxonomy (NCBI): domain Eukaryota; kingdom Viridiplantae; phylum Streptophyta; class Magnoliopsida; order Fagales; family Fagaceae; genus Quercus; species Quercus robur. The sequence goes on from NC_065542.1 coordinate 21,164,122, forward strand.
ATTAAAAGAGATCTATTAAACAATCACATGATAATGGACGGTAACTTTGAGTCTTTAACTAAGTAAATAATAAAGTTTTTCCCATCATTACATTAATTTAGTTAAGTCACAAATGCATGCCCAAGTGTGTCCCAAAGTTAACTAATCTCACACATGCATGCCAAGTGTGTCCCAAAGTTAATAAAACATTAAAAAAAAAAAAATTCTACCATTCAAAAAATAGATAATTTTTTTCCACTGATGAGTTAAAGACACCAACTGATCCAAGTTGTTGGTGATTAACTAGCGTGTGGATGAAGTGATCAACAATATAAGAGCTGTCTTTGTGTCTATGAGGTGGAGTCATTTGAAAGAGGCATAGAGCTCTCAAATGAGAGGGAGAAATTAGGTAAAAGTTATTGGGTTTTTGTGATTTGTTTTGCTAGGATTTGTTATTGATTTGTTGTTATTGTTTTTGCTTAGACCATATTTATGATTTGTCTAAAGATTTTTCTTATTATTTGGGTATGTGTTTTTTAAAAAGAAATTTTTCTTGTTATCTATTTTTGAGATTTATGGGTCATCTTGTCAATTTTTTGGTGGAGGGGGGCCAAGTATATAAATGTTAGAGCTTAAAGTAATTTTTTTGTGTAAATATATATAGTATAAGATTTTTTTCCAAAGGCTGGGGGGGGGGGGGGGGGGGGGGATGGCCCCCCTCAGCCCTAAGGCAGTGCTGTCCCTGAACCCTATCATGAATTTAATGAATAGACCTCACTATGAATGTGAGAGGGGAAGCACCATTCTCCCTGGTTCAAAAGTATCTAAAAATTACTCTATCTATTATCGCAACAAAAAATTCATTTAGAATTTAGATCTGTCCCTGTTCAGGCTTACTCCATTGGCATTTGTTCCTGTTGCTGCTCTTTGGTTGCCTTTACTTCACCAAATCAATATGTTACAGGAAAATCCTGCATCGCCATGTGTGATTCCAGCACCATTTTGACTAAAACTACCAAAAAAGTATGATACAACTTTGGTGGCATTCCCATAAAAAAGTATAACATAGCTTTGATATATAACTTATAAATCTATATATGCTTGTGGTCTATACATTCCAGAAGTTCATCATCAAGGATAATAATGTTTTAAATTCTTGTATACTTTATTTTCTTTTGAGAAAAGAATAAAGGCATCACTGCCATCTTGCCAAATGCCGCAACGATTAGGACAAGCATTTTTGGGTTTTTGTTGTTGTTGTTACTAAAAGATATGCAAAGGCCAATAGGGCATAAATAATTACAAGATCATCTCCTTTATTGGTGGAGATGACTAGAAGCGATCGAAAAAGTTTGGAATTTTGAGTGAAATCAAACAAGGTACATACCGGCTTAGTCATCAGTATGAAATACTCTAATAGTTTAATCAGATTGATAACTTCTTAGCTAAAGTAAGAAGTATAGCTAGACGTGCTAAAATCTCATATGTGTCCTTATCCAACATGAACCCGCCTTGGACACACATGTTTGTGTGTGTTAGATGGAGAATATATATATACATATAATCTGGTGCAATTCCATGCAATAGCGAACCAATAATGAGATTAAAAGTTAAAAGGTAACTGTTAACATCTCATACGTGGGCCGCGCCCAAGGACTTCAAATAATTTGAGGACAAATAAGTACTAGCGAAGGTATACAAATTAATGGGCTGTGGAAGAGGTTTGGTCAAAATGAGCAGGATATGTTATCCAAGGAGAAATACCTCATCGACTAAACAGAGTGGAGGCCTAAAGTCCGACCATCCATCAAAAGTAAAGCAGTAGGTAATCGTGCTTGGAAGGATAAATATCAAAGAGGGATGAGATAAAAGAGAGTTGGAAAATATTTGAGAAGAAAACTGTAATCATTACATTGAATGCTATGCATTTAACCCTCTAACTACATTAATGTGGAAGTGATACCTGAACAATAATTTTCAACCTTACAGCTACCCCCAAAGACTTCAGGAAGGTGCTAATGGGATAAGTATCAAGAAGACTAGTAATCTGATCTACAAGTGAAGGGCTGAGATGAAAGAAAAAGAGGAAGTATAAAAGGGAAGAATCCCATTACAAAGGGGATGATTAGAAAAGCTAGAGAAAAATTATTGTGTAACCAAGACCTGTAATTTTTGTATAAGTCTAAAAGAGATATAAGAACAGACTTACCTCAGACTTGATCGAGGAGAACTTTTCTTGTTCAAAACTGTTTGTTTCATTCTTTCCAATAATAACTACTCTATTGTGATCATTATCTACCTAACTTATTGAAAGTTTAATTTCAAGCTCACTTTCTAACAAATTCATTGTTTTGGGCTCATTGGGCCATTGTCCATCCATTTGGACTGTGGAGCAAATCGGGTCCTTACAATATATATATATATATAAAATATAATATAATATAATATAATATAATATAAAAGGCTCTATCTTACCTATTTTTATTTTTCTTAATTTGACACGTAACAATTTAATTTTATAAACAAAAAACAAGTGCGTCAATCTGTGGTCCTAACGACGAAATTATAAATAATTTAATTAGTAATTCTTAAATTTTATAAAAATAAATATATAATAACTCATAATATTTGCTAAACAATATCCAAAAAATATAAATAGTCTTAAGCACGTTTTCATGCTTTATAATAATAAGAAAGTATAAAAAGTATAGACAATCGAATTAACTTAATAAAAATAATAATTCTAATATAAATTTTTTTCTCTTTATTAGTTTCTAAATTTAAATTAAGAATAAAATAAATAAAATGACATGTTTCTTGTAGAGACTTATTCTAAAATAATAAAAATTTGAAAAAATAGATGTAATTTACAATGCCACCAGTTAGTTTTTTATTTATTTTTTATTTATTTTTATATATTTTTATATTTAACTTTTAATTAATTTTATAATATTATGTCATATAAGTTTTTGATAACTTACTATTTATAAGTCAGTATTTTAATATATTTTCTTTACTTGAATTTAAATTTATTTAATATTTGAACCCTCAACATTCTTATTATATAGTATATCATATCAGAATATAACATATAATACATATGTGAATATAATATGCCAAAGATTCAAAATATAGATTTTATGTTTTATATCAAAATAAAAATAAATATTTCCTTTTTCTAAATAATATTTATTATTTACTATAAAGTAGAATAAGATTGGCTATAATCTATTTTTCTTTAGAAAAATGATTGATTCTTATCTTAACTATGTATTTTTCAAAAGTCAAATAGTATTCAAATAAAACACAAATGTTCATTTCAATTTTAGCATATCATATTTTCTTTGAATGGTTGGACATAATTTTCAAAAAATATTATAGAATATATAATGCAAAATACAAATACACTTATAATAAATGCTTAATGCTAAAATGTATAGTTCAATATATAATTATAATTATAATAAATTTTGATTAATAACTATCATGATCATCATATTTCATATTTAGACAAAAAATTGGAATTTGATATAAATGCTCATTATTTATTTACATATTAAATGTCTAATGCATGCTAGAATATAAAATAGGTGCCTAATGCTAAAATGTATCCATCTACAAATGTGGTTATAATAAAAGTCTATTAATAACTATCATAATTATTAAATTTCATATTTAGAAACAAATAATAGATAGAAAAATTCATATAATATTAAATTTTTATATGCATTGCACAAGTTACTGACTAGTTATAATACTTAAAACTAATTTAAACAAGACGCTTTTGAATATACATTACTGTTAGTGTCTTTAAGATCTTCTCCTTTCTCTAGGGATGGCAATGGGGTGGGGTGGGGTGGGGCCGAATGATGAGATCTTCGTCCCTGCCCTGCATGGTTGTTGCCTTTCCCCATCCCTGCCTCGCCCCGGGGTGCGGGGCAAACTACCTTGCCCCATCCCCACCCCTTGGGGCCCCGCGGGGACCCACCCCGCCTTGCCCCACCCCTAATACAATTTTATATATATAAATAAAATTTTTGCTACAATAATATAAATCACAACACAACAAAACAAAATGTTTTAAAATCCAAGCATTTAAATAAATCAAGTATTTAAATAGTCTAATACATAACAACATAATTCAAAACTGCCTAATAGCAAGTGTGGGGCCGAACATATAATGAATCACATCTAGCTTCAAATTGCCTAATACATAATGAAATCCAAGTGTGCCCGAACCTACTGCCTACTGGAAGCATGAAACAGTGTGCAAAAAAAATTGAAACAATTGGAGTATGATAAGAAACAAACCTACTGCCTACTGGAAGCACTACATGACCAGCCTTTTTTCCTTCCAATTGTGCTTCTTCAATAGCTATAAACAAAAATACCATTTTTAGATAGAAAAAAAGAACCAAAATTTAAATTGAAAAAAATTGATTTAAGAAACACTAAAACAAAAGGAAGATAGTGAATGAGATGAACCTAAAAAGCAACATCTTGGACTTGGAGTGGAGTTTGGCTTGAAACTTGAAAAACATGTATAGACCATAGAGAAGAGGGATGGGTCAGAGGGTGGCAATAGCAATAGGGTTTTAGAATAAAAAAATATTTTATCTTATGTTTTGTACTCTTGTGTTTCACTTTAAATATTAGTGATTTATGGTTTACTAAATTTACAATTATAGTCCTTATTTGTGCAGAGTGAGGCGGGGATAAAAATACTAAACCCATCCTCGCCTCGCCCCGGGGTGCGGGGACAAAATATTGCCCCATCCTCGCCCTGCCACCTTTGCAGGGCGAGGAAAACCCATGCAGGATGGGGTGGGGCAGGGCGGGGCAAAATTGTCATCCCTACCTTTCTTCCCGCATGTGTGTTTGTTAAAAATATTTAGTATTGTAAAAAAAAAAAAAAAAGAAGAATAATCTAAACAATAAAATGTCATTATTAAAAAAGTTTAGTAATATTTTAATATTAAAAAACCCATTGAAAGATAAAAAATTGTGTTTATTTGCTTGGTTTATTATACAAGTCATATATTTTTTTTATTTAAAAAAACTTATAAAAATATTACTCAAACAATTTTAATCCTTCATAAGAAAGAACAATTTAATCCATAGATAAACCATTTTGGAGAGTAAAATTTTAGATATTTACGTTAAAAGAATATAAAATAATGAAGTTTGTTATATAATTAGTCCTAATTTTATTACTTTTACACATTTTAATGAAAAATAATAATTTACTATATAAAGAACTTAAACACATACAAGAAACTTTTTTTGTTTACTTTTTATCTATTGAATTAAGATTTAATTTTTTTTTCTTATTTTAAATTATCATTCCTTTCCTAAATAACTTTTGGAACTTAAGAAATGAATGAAATAGGATTATATATATATATATATATATATATTGTGGAGGATAAAATCTGTCAGCGAATGTTGGGCCGTGGTTCATGTACCAAGCCCAACCACGATAAGAAGAAAAGGCAAGGGGCGCAGGATATCCCATCCTAACTATGACGGGCCGGGCCTGTTTAGGGGCGTCCGAGGAGGAGTACCTCTTCGGACTCGCCAAGTGAGTGTCAAATTCGCACCTCCCACCTGGCGAAAGGTCACTCAATACGAAGGAATGGTGCACGGCGTCCAGGAAAGGGGGACAGCCACAACTGCCGCATTAAATGCCAAGGAACTACTTTTCCAGCCGCATTAATGTGGAAGGGACAGAAAGGCAGAATCATCTTGGCCAGTGCAACTCACAGAAAAGAAAAAGGATGGCCTATGGGACAGGCACTCGAGTGGAAGGTCCGATGGTTGACAAGTGTAGGGTCATAATCTTAGGAAGGATGCTATATAAGAGAAGAAGATCCCCCTGGAAGGGGGGATCGGAAGCTGAAGGAAGAAAAAGATAGAGAAGGAAGAGAAAGATAGAAAACGAGAAAAGAGATAGAAGTATCAGAAACAGCCCCAGGGACCATTACTCCAAAAGTTCGCAGGGATATCCTTACGTTCAACTAGTTGCATGGCATGGTCGTAACTGCGTTTCCTCTGTCAAGAACTAGTTCTGTAACCTACTCTCTACAAATTCATTGTTGAGGGACTTTTGGGCCAGAATCACCTGCCTTTTGGGCCTGAGCTCCAAAATCGTGCCCCTACATATATATATATATATATATATATAAAAGAGTAATGCTAAAGCTTCACTTATAAATAAGAGTAATGCTATAGTTACAACATTTTTACTAATTCTCATATGGGATCACCTCTATCACTTTATCATCTATGATTAACAACTTGTCACATTGCCAATTGTGAAAATATTTTGTGATTCTAGAGTTACTTTTTGTTTGTTATACATTTGAATCAATTTTGAAATATTTTGATATTGTGATTTATTTAAATTATGCAGTATTGTATCCTAGTTTTTCACTAAAAATAACGTTAAGAACACTATAAATTTAATTTATTAGATAAAGTGTGCGTTTGGATAAGAATGAAAAATTAAAATTATTTCATTATTCAACTTATTTTTGCTACTATTTATGGCTTCACTGCACTTTTTAACACTATTCATGAACCACTTAGTACTATTTTAATTAACTTTTACATTTATTTACTGTAGTATTATAAATTAATATATAAAAAACTTTCTCAATTTTATAATAATTATTAAAAAAAAACTGTTTCAACTTTTTAATTAACGTTTCCGTCTTTAAATAGGAAACCAAAATAGCTAAGAAATTTATCACACCAATCACATTTATCATCAAATTTGTAAACTTTCAGATTCTCCTAAAAAAAAAAAAATTGTAAACTTTCTATAACAAATTTAATACTCCTTTTAGCATTTTCCTTTTTTGACCTCTTCCACATGTTGTATCCATTCCTTTTAAACTTACCCACAAACCAGTCAAACTGGAAATCAAATTTCTCTGACTTTATTTTCCCACCCATAAGGAAAAGAAAATGGAAACCTGCTTCATCATCCTTATCTCTCTCTGCGTCTCAGCCATTCTTAAAACCCTCTTTAACCTTCTCATCCAGAAAAGAAATAAGCTTCCTCCTGGACCCTTTAACATCCCAATACTCAGCAACTTTCTGATGCTCCGCAAACCCTTCTCTGAACTCGAACACATAATCCGCAGACTCCATGCCAAGTACGGACCCATCATCACCATTTACATTGGCTTCCGCCCAGCAATCTTCATTGCCAACCGCTCTCTCGCGCACAAAGCTCTTGTCCAAAACGGTGCCGTATTCGCTGACCGCCCACCTGCTCTCCCTACAAACGCCCTTATATCTAGTAACCAGCACAATATAAACTCTGCTTCTTACGGCCCCAAGTGGCGGCTCTTCCGTCGCAATCTCAGTTCGCAGATTCTCCACCCTTCGCGCGTTAAATCCTACTCTCGTCCACGCAAGTGGGTTTTGGATATTCTACTCAATCGCCTTGGTTCTAATTCCAAATCCAGTGAACCAATTGTTGTTAAGGACCATTTCCAATACTCCATGTTTTGTCTGTTGGTTCTTATGTGTTTTGGAGATAAACTAGGTGAATCCCAGATTAAAAAAATTGAAGACGTTCAGCGTCGCTTACTATTGAGTTTTGGTAGGTTTAGAATACTCAATTTTTTGCCAAGTATTAGTAAGATAATACTCCGTAAGCGTTGGGAAGAGTTGTTTGAAATTCGGAGAGACCGAAATGCTGTGTTAATTCCTCTGATAAAAGCAAGGAGGAAAGTGAAGCAAGGAAAAGAGAGCAAAGTTAAAGAAGACAAAGATGATGATGAGTTTGTTTTGTCGTATGTTGATACGTTGTTGGAATTGGAGTTACAAGAGGAAAAGAGGAAGCTTGAAGAGGAGGAAATGGTTAGTTTGTGTTCGGAGTTTCTTGACGCGGGTACGGATACTACATCGACTGCATTGGAGTGGATTATGGCGAATTTGGTGAAATACCCACAAATCCAAGAGGGGCTTATTGTGGAGATTAAAGGGGTTGTTGGTGATAGAGGAAAGGAGGTGAAAGAAGAGGATTTGAATAAGATGCCTTATTTGAAAGCAGTAGTTTTGGAGGGTTTAAGGAGACACCCACCTGGGCATTTTGTGGTGTCACATGCAGTGACTGAGGATGTGGTTTTGGATGGCTATTTGGTACCAAAGAATGCTACTTTGAATTTCATGGTAGCAGAGATGGGGTGGGACCCGAAGGTTTGGGAGGATCCTATGGCTTTTAAGCCTGAGAGATTCTTGAGTGGTGGTGATGGTGGAGGAGAAGTGTTTGATATAACAGGAAGCAGGGAGATAAAGATGATGCCATTTGGTGTGGGGAGGAGGATTTGTCCTGGTTCTAGTTTGGCAATGCTGCATTTGGAGTATTTTGTGGCCAATTTGGTTTCGAATTTTGAATGGAAGGCTGTGGATGGTGATGAGGTTGATTTGTCAGAGAAGCAGGAGTTCACTATGGTGATGAAGAATCCGCTCAAGGCCTGCTTATCTCCATTTCTTTGAATGGTTAAAGGTCTATTTTCTGTTGCAGTTGAAGACTACAAAAATTAATAGGTAAGATAATGAGAAAGTGTCCTGTGTATTACGTGTATGCCAACGAGACACCATATCAAATGGTTTCTATTGGTACGTGGGATCCTATTGGCGCGTTGGACCTATAGGCCATAAAAAAATCACTGCATGTATATGATATAGAACATATGTATGTGTTACTTTTTGAGTAAATTCTAGTATTGTATTTAATGAATTTTCACTAAAATGGTTCCATGGGATTCTATGTATTAGTTTGCTACTCTGTTGCAATGTTCTAAATATTGTTTTGGTAATTGTAAAATTTTTGAAAAAATAATTGTATAAGGGAATTTTGGTGGAACCAAGGTGGCAAAATTAGAAAATCAAAACAATTAATATACTTTCTTAAAAAGTAAAAACAATTAAGTATACCAAAACAATTATTATGTCTAGCTTTAAATAGAAAAGCATACCAATCATACTTTATTACAAAATTTGTAAACTTTTTATGACAAAATTGATATTCCTTTTTAACATTTTTCTATTCAATAATGGGCTACTTTTCTTTCACATTTGGATAGAACTTATTTTGTTGAAACTGAAAACTGAAAACTGAAAACACTGTAGCAAAATAATTTTTAAATGTGTGAATAGTAATGTGGGACCCATTTTTAATGAAAAAGTTGATAAAAAGTGGAGTTTGTGGGATCCGTAAACAGTGCACAAGTGCACTGTTCATAAAAGAACGGGTCAACCATTACGGCTGAAAAGAAAAAAAAAAAAAAAAAAAAACTGAGAAAACGCAGATGCAGCACTAATAAGTGTTATCCAAACGAGCATTGTGTAATGAGTAATGACTGACTTTTTCAGTTTATGAAAACACTGTTACACATTGTGAGAAAGAGATTTTCCCATAAGAAGCTTGTGCATAATTCACGCTATCTTTTATATATATATATATATATATATATATAAAAAGCGGCCATGCCGCTACAGTACTTTGATACTGTTCATTTGTATTTTTACTGTTCATCTCACTGTTCATTTACATTAGAAATTTGGTGAGTTAGTTTGCCTTTTTTTTTTTCTTTTTTTTTTTTTTAGTTTCGAACAGGAGTTACAGTCCACGCGATACTGTAGCTACAGAAATTACAGTTTTTTTTTTCTTCCGTTTGAACTTTTTTTTTCTTCTTTTATATATATTGTTTTATTGACACAACAAATTTTACAATATTTTCATAATTATTGAAGTGTTAATTTCTTATAAGTCAAAATAAAATAATAAAATATGAAACTGTGACCAACCATAACTGAAAATAAATGTTTTGTGAAAATGTTGTGACACTTGTTAGGTGAATATTTAAAAACTACTGTACTTTTGGTTTGTTCAAGTGGCACTGTAGCTACAGTAGCTACAAATTTTTTTTTTTTTTTAGTCTTTTGTTTGTACTTTTTTTTTCTTTTAAATATTTATAAGAACCTGCATATATATTGTTATACTCACACAACAAATTTCACAATATTTTCACAATTATTGAGGTGTTAATTTCTTATAAGTCAAAATAAAATAATAAAATATGAAACTGTGACCAACTACAACTGAAAATAAATGTTTTGTGAAAATGTTGTGACACTTGTTGGGTGAATGTGTAAAAATTACAGTATTTTTGGTTTGTTCAATATATACTATTCATCACTTTTTTTTTTTTCCCAGTCATCGATTTGTGCTCTTTTTTCTACAGTATTTTTGCATTGTTCATACAGCGTTTTTCACTGTTCATCTACAGTTCCATTTTGGTTAGCCACTTTGTCTTTTTTTATTTTTTATTTTTTTTAATTTTAAGTTTTAAACAGTAGCTACAGTACCAAGCGGCACTGTAGCTACAACAGTTTTTTTTTTTTTTTTTCCTTTTATATATATCACTGTACATCTAGTGTTTTTGCGCTGTACATCTACAGTGCCATTTTGTTGAGCCACTTTGCCTTTTTTTTAAATTTTTTTATAAAAGTTTTGAACAGTAACTATAGTACCAAGTTGGTTTACTTAACTTTGTTGAGCCAAAATTCACTATTCCACATACAATTTTTTTGAGTTGACTTTTTGTATTTGTTTTTCTTTACACACTATTTTAAGTAAAAACACATAGTTTTGCACACAAAAACAAAAACAAAAACTTAGGAAAAAAACATTTTTCATCCTTTATGTTTGGGGTAGTTTACAATTCTTCTTTAAACTTTAAAATCATGCAATTTTCCCCTTAATATTTTGGAAAAGAGCAAATATATCATATTGTTTTAGCTTATGATTCTTAAAATATTTTATTGTGTAATGTCTTAATTACTCCTGCTAAATTTTAACATCCTAAAAATTTTCTTTACATATTTTGAGTTTTAAATGATAAAAATTGATGATATTCAATGACACAAGCCTTTTGTTATCCTTTTTTTTAAATTTTTTTATAACAAAACTCAGTTGTTTATTGTTGGAAGATGATGATATTCGTTATCATTCTTAGAAGCTTTTAGAGAATAGATATATTATCTTTAGCAAGTAAGTACTAAAAAACTATTATAGTTAAAGAAATATTTATATGTTAAATAACTACCCTAACTTTGTGGTTGATCAAAATTCTTAAACGAATGAGATTAACTTTTTTCGACATAATTATCAAAATTCTTAAAATTAATATCTCTCTTGATTAATGTAAATCTCTATATACTTTAAAAATCAAATGATTCATATCTTTGTTTTATAATACAAATAAAATCTAGAATTGACCTTAATTACTACAGTACTTTTTTTCCACAACCAGAACGTGCTGCCCTAACTAGTTAGTTTATAAAAAGGGATTGTACTAAAGGGCACCCCAAGATGCTCCTTAACAAATTTTTTGATAATTTTTTTGTGTTTCTGATAAGCATTTTTTTTTTTTTTTTTTCAGTTTTATAAATATCATTTGATATCTTTTTTGACTTTTTGCTAATTTTTTTATTTTTATTTTTTTACCTTAATAAACACTATGCTTGTTAACATTTCTCTTATTAAAAAAAAAAACATATTTGAGTTTTTCTCCTTCATTAATTGTCATCCCTTTCTATCTTTTTCTCTCTCAGAAAAGATAATTGTCCTTGTTGGCTACTTCTAGTACAATAGAACCTACTTCCTAGTAGGGATGGCCATACCCATTGGATAATGGATATCCAACCCTACCTGATCCAAATGTTTCGGGTAATACTTGGTTCTTAATGGGTAGAGCTTAATCGGGTAGGGTATGGATATTACCCAAATTGTTCGGGTAGGGTATGGATATTATCCAAACCTGACCCGTTAAAAAAAAAAAAAAAAAAAAACCAAGCTCTTGCTTATGCACACCTGATGAGTAGTAGGGTGACCCACATTGACATTCTCATCCCTTGAATTACGCTCAGCCGCTAGTGCCATTGCTAGGTTCATTCCTGTAGCTATAGTAGGTGCCTGATGAACATCATTAACATTCACATTCGCATTGCTCACCAAATCCAACTCTTCTTCTTCTTCTTCTTCATGGTTTTCTAGGATGGCCAAAGTTGAAGAAGTCGGGCTCCACGTGGCATTATAGCATCCCATTCCCTTGAATCCTAGCCGTTGTTTTAGATTTCTCCATCTTCCTCCCTGATCTCTGCCCTCCATTCTCATTTTCTCCCAAAATACCAACTTATGTTTCTTGTTTCTTTTTTCTTTTTTGTTCTATTTTCCTCCCCAACTCCCTGCAAGCTAAATAATAGTGCTTGTTCTCTTTATTAATTATGCTGATTCTTAAAGAAAATGAAAACTAAATTATAAAACTAATAAAAACATAATTTTAGGCAGCCGCTGGCTCAAATCAATTAGTTTTTATGTTAAAATGTTTTGAATTTAAAAAAAAAATTAAATGGGTTTTGGGTAGGGTATGGATATCCATGGATAATATATTCGGGTAAGATTCGGGTATGGATATTAACGGGTATTGATAATCGGGTATCCATGGGTAAACTTTTCGGGTCGGGTATGGGTATACTCGATCCATACCCTATCCATGGCCATCCCTACTTCCTAGTACCCAACAATCAAATTTACTTACGTCTCTTATGACCTCATCTCTTTTGTTTTTAGTAGAAAGACAGTACGTGTCATTTAAGGTAGGCCGTTAAAATTGGCTTGAAGTGCAGGTGGTATATCTTCTAGGGTTTACTAATATGTGTCCTTAAGCATATATGAGTAAATCATTTTTAAAAAAAATTTATGAAAAAATAAAAAGGTAATTAATTGTTTTTATAATTTTTTCAATTTTTCATAAAAATTTTCTCAAAATAAATGATTAACGTGTGTCTTAATGGCACATATTAACCAAACCCTATCTTCTATTAGGCTGCAACGGAGAAATAGAAATTGCTCATCTTTTTTTAGTAAAGGTTATCCCTTTTTATTTGTTTTTAGATAAAAGGGGAGAGTTAACAAATTTGTTTTTTTAAAGCACACATTAATAAAATCTTTTATATATATATAATATTATATAACAACAGACATTACAGGGACGCCATCTAGTCGTCCCAGGTATTCCATATCCCATACAAAAGATCCATGTTATCCCTTGTTGTGGGAGTTTGGTGAATTAATTTGTTAACACAAGGTTAAAGAAGAGAGAGAAGAAAATATGACATAAGGAATTTACGTGGTTCGGCAATATGCCTACGTCCACTAGAGGTGATAGAATATATTTTCACTATAACTGTGGAGATTACAACAATGACTTGAAGACACTCTCACACAAATCCAAACCCCAAATACACCCTTTGGTTCTCTCACAAATAAATAGAGAACATCCTATTGTATTTAGACAAAAGTTGCAAGACACTAATTGCTATCCGTAGCTCACTTTCATTGCTCTCAATTGCTCCACCTCTATTTATAGCCAAACCTTCAGCCGAAATATCACCAACGTGAAACACCAATTGTTAAGGAAGTCAACAATAGTGGCCAAGCATTTATTGCCAAAGAATTCATACATTTCGGCTAGCATGATATTTGGTAACTTCCGGTGTAGTTCCTTGCCTTTTCTTGACAATTCATGAATGCCAATAGAGTCCTACATTTCGGCCAAAAGGTGAAGTATGTATGCATGTCAAGTGTTCTAGACCAATGAGAATGCAAGACTTCTATCAACCAAGAAGTCAATAAATTCGGCCGAGTCCATGCAACAATTTCATGCGACTTCTTTGCATTTCTTCACGTATAGCAATTATGCAACTTTCTGATGGTTTGTTGTGTAATTGTCAAGCCACCAATTTTGACAATTCAAGCCATTCCAACAAATCTCCACCTTGGCTTGAATTGAATCAAGCTCCACAAACTAAACTCTTCAATCGCCTCCACCTTAGCCCTTGTGGGCTATCACAAACCACAAACACTGATCAAGTCCAAGCAGTGCTTGAACTTGCTTGTAGGTACCGGCTTTGTCAACATATCAGCTGCATTCTCTGAAGTGTCAATCTTCTCAAGAATAATTTCTCCTGTAGCAGTCAACTCCCTTATCTTATGGAATCTAACATCAATATGCTTTGTCCTAACATGAAAAACCTAATGCTTTGCCAAGTAAATGGCACTTTGACTGTCACAATGCAACTAAAATCCTCCTTGGCTCAAACCAAGCTCTTTGACTAGTCCTTTCAACCATAGTGCTTCCTTTGCAGCTTCAGCTACCCCTATGTACTCTGCTTCTGTAGTAGACATGGCTACTAGGGATTGTAGTGTGGATCTCCAACAAACAGGCCCTCCTGACAGTGTGAACACATAACCTGTTGTAGACCTTTTGTCATCTATATTGCCTACATAGTCTGAATCCATATATCCTACCACTGAATTATCCCCATATTGCCTTGCAAACAGGATCCCATATCCTACGGTTCCATTTAGATATCTGAATATCCACTTTATTGCATTCCAGTGTTCTTTACCTGGGTTTGCCATGTACTTACTGACAGTACTTACTACATGAGCCAAATCTGGCCTGGTGCAAACCATCGCGTACATTAAACACCCAACTGCACTTGCATATGGAACCTTTGACATGTCTTCAATTTCTTTTTCATTCTTCGGGCACTGAATACCAGATAATTTGAAGTGATTCGCCAATGGGGTGCTTACAGGATTAGCATCTTGCATGTTGAATTTTTCAAGAACTTTTCTGATATAGTTCTTCTAAGATATCCACAGCTTTCTTGAATCCCTATCCCTGCGAATCTCCATACCCAAAATTTTCTTAGCAGTACCCAAGTCTTTCATGTCAAACTCTTTGCGCAACAAAGCTTTTAACCTATCAACCTCACACATGCTCTTTGCAGCAATTAACATGTCGTCAACATACAATAACAAGAAAATATAAGAACCATCATCAAGCATCTTAACATATATGCAGCAATCATACTCACAGCGGGTATAACCAATCTGAATCATATAGGAATCAAACCTCTTGTACCATTGTCTGGGAGATTGTTTAAGCCCATAGAGTGACTTCTTCAATCTGCAGACAAGATTTTCCGTACCAGGTTTCTTGAACCCCTCTAGCTGTTCCATGAAGATTTCTTCCTCCAAATTCCTATGAAGGAATGCCGTCTTCACATCTAGTTGCTCTATTTCCAGATCCTGATGTGCTACCAAGGCCAGCACTACCCTGATAGAAGTATGCCTGACCACAGGTGAGAAAACCTCATTGTAGTCAATCCCATGTGAAAGTTAAAAAACGTGTACAAAACACTTTTGAACGTTTAGACCCCCAAATAACAACTTAACCAATTCAAGCAATATGTCAAACAACTAGTGTGCGGAAACTTAACACATGCTATAATATGAAATTGGTTAAAAACTATCTAAGCCATAACAAAATAAAATCCACAGCAGATAATAAAAAGACAAAGATAGAGAGGAAGGAAGATGCAAACACAGAGACAACACGCGATGTGTTATCGAAGAGGAAACCGAAGTCCTCGGCGAAAAACCTCTCCGCCGCCCTCCAAGCGGTAAACAATCCACTAGAAAATACAGTTGGGATACAAGGACAGCAATAGACCCTCCAAGCCTAATCTACCCAGTGCACCTAAGCCCTCCAAGCTTCTTGCTCCAACGAGGTTGCGCCGAACCTTTTTCTTTTCTAGCTTCCCGGATTCCGCTACTAGACCATAGCATCAACCAATGAAGATTGGTTCCTTCCTAACTGCTTCCCAGAAATCCAAACAACTGTCTCACAGTGATGATGATGGTGAGAACTAGGTTTGGTATAATGCCTCTCAAGGATTTGACAATGGAGAGGAAGAGAGTTGAGGAATTTGAAGAGACTCTAAGGTAGAGATTGTAGGTGAAACAATCTGGTTTTTCTTTAGGGTTTTTCTCTCAAAATTCTCTTTGGAAGCTCTTTTTCAATCGTGGGTAAAAGGGGTATTTATACTGGAGTGGGAGAGGAATGTGAAACGTCAGGTTTTACAAAACAGGGGTGGCTCGCGGCTTGACCTCGCGGCTTGACTAAGTCGCGAGATCCAGTCGCGAGTTAACCGTATGGCCAGTTGTCCTGTTTTGTCCTGTAGTGCTCCAGCTAGCATGACTGTTCATCTTCCAGCATGCTTGGCACGTGTGCTGCTTCTGGCAGCTTGCAACCGCGAGTCACCCGCGAGTCCCAGCCGCGAGTCTCTGTTTTCTTGCACACTCTTGAGCAAACTTCACTCTATCTCACTCACTACCCTTACAACAAACCCACCTAAATACAGGGTTACTAAATGCTGAATTACAAGCAAATTTGGCACGGAATAAAGCCAATTAGATGGTTGAATAAATTCAACCTTACAATCTCCCCCTTTGGCTATTCCGTGACAAAACCCTAAAACAAACTCTAGACTTAACATGTGAGTTGGGAACAGTTGAACAAAACTCACTCACACCTAACTCTAGAAACTGTGAAGCACTTGAATCATATGAACATAACACTCCTGAAACATAACAATACACCATGATCATTGTAAGCAGAAAATTATAAAAGCATATGAAGCAGGCAATATGTGATCAAGCAAAGATGGAGTTAATAAACAAATCATGGCTTGATCAACCAAGTGAACACCACAAGGTAGTGATCACAGTGCTCATTCACACTTGGAATGAACAGAAGGACATACAAGTTAACAAGCACAAGGCAAGACACTTGTATGCTCAACACTCAACCAATGCATAACACACAAGGCATATGCATCTAGGAACAATCCTACAAGGGCACAAGAGTGACAGTACATAAACCAAAATGCAGAACATTTAGATTAAAGTACTGATTTCAACATAGCATAAAGGCTGCATTAAGCAAGGTACATACCATAAAGCCTACAAACTATGCATAAAACATTAGCCCTAAAAGCTTACAAAAGCACATGGGTACAAACACAAAAACATCCTGAATAACATCATCAAAATATATTAAAGATTAAACCAAGAGTATAGGTTAAGAGTTAGAAACAGCCATACACCAAAACACAGTGTATCAAACCCATTAAATAGTACGCAACAAACATAAACCTAAAACCATAAGTTTAGAGGATAAGACTAAAAACAAAAGTATGACAAAAGTATGTGTGTACTCCCCCTATCACTATGCACACTTCCCTTTGAACTTTTCTCCCCCTTACTGAATGCTCTCCCCCTTTTTGTCACGAATAGCTAAAGGCTCTCGTCCAACTTTCGTTGAATATCATCTAGCTGATTCTCCATAGTCTCGAGACGCATTTGGACATGTTTGTTTGTGGAGTAGAGAAGTGCCACAAGCTCATCAATGCGTTTCTGAATATGCTCAAGTACACTGCCGACTCTATCAGTATGAGGAGCAGTCTGTGCTTGCGGAATACTAGCCGGTGAAGCTTCAGGAACAGCACGTGATGTAGATGTGGTATGTGCAGGTGTCTCTGAGTCAGGGGCAGATGGGGTAACCGGAGAGATGTGAGCACTTCTTGGTGATTTAGAGGAGTGACTTCTGCTAGCTTGAAGAGTGAACAAGGAAATGGGACGTTGACGAGTCAACATTTTTCCATCTGCAGGAGGAATAATGCCTGCACGAAGAATGAGCTTCATGATGAGACTGCAAAATGGAATAACTCCTCGAGCTGCAGATCGACACGCGGTCTTCCTCAAGGTGTAGAAGATGTGAGCACATATATCAATGGGGGCTCCTGTAATAAGGTCACATAGAAATAGAGCTCTCCCAAGATTGATGAATGTAGTGTTGGACAGTGGGTAAAGATTGGTGAACATGATCAACTTCAGTGTGGTCAGCTCAAGTGCAAACTTTGCGGTGCTGATGGATGTTCCTGCACTGGATACTTCATGATCGTATCCTAAGATTTGTAAAATTTCTCCAACTTCTGGATTTCGTTCATCATAAGGAGTTATATTCACATTCTGAGGTCTGGTGATGCCGAGAAGATCTGCGATGGAGTCTGGGGTAACACTAAACTCTGTTCCTCTGACCCAGAAAATGAGTTTAGGTCCAAGATCAGTTGCATTGGAGAAGCATTCTTTGACCAGCTCATCCATTGGATCATCAAAGTTCCCGAACAAGTTTGCCCAATCTCGTTTCTCAAAGATTCGAGGGATGAAAGTGGTCCCTAAGGTGTTGAACTCTACCACCCGTTCCACTATAGTGGTTGACTTGTCAAACACATTTGAGTAGGCGTGTGAGTTAAGCGGAAGTCTGAACCTATCCTCATTGGGATCTTGAGATACTTGAGATGATAGACGAGTCCTTTTAGCAACTGGTGTTGCTAGTTCGTCAGCAACAATGTCTTTACCCCTGGAAGATCGACGAGACATCTGTAAGAGAACAGGCCCACAACAAAGAACCAAACAACAATACCACACAAGATAATTGTCAACAAGATTCAGTGTAAACAAAATTTCAATATATAAGCACAAACTGAAGATAGTGCAGACCCAACCAAACTTCCAACAATACAAAGAAGCACAAAATAACAGGTGTAGCAAAATGGTGATAGTGCACCAAGACATAGACAGACAACACAACTGACAAAACTGTCAATGAGACAGGTCATCATGACCATGATATGCAAACAGATACATCATTCGAACATTTAGAGCAGATAACATAAATCACTCCACCAGAGATGTGAACAAGGGGAAAATATTTCAACATGAAGAAACCAATCATCCACATTAGAGCACATGGTTGAGAGACATACATTATGTTATCATAAAAACTCAGTAACCAATACCGAACACCAACATCAATACTTAAGCAAGTGAAATGAGTAAGTCAAATAAACACCAAACCCATTTAAGAAAAAATTTTCAGACTCAATAATAGGCAAAAATCAGAACAATGAAAAACACATTGTGACCGCTCAGTATGAAAACAGGTGAGAGCAATATCAAACAAGACACTCCATACCCATTACACAAAGAGAGAAGTATTTCGAACACACTATCAGTCCAAACAGTAACAAAAATATGCAGGAAAAAGGAACATGAGATTGAGAAAGCAAAACCCATACCTTTTCTTGATGATTTGGATAAGAAATGAAGCACCAATGAGGTTTGAAAATGGATTCACGAAGTGTTTGGAAGGAAGATAGTTTAGAGAAAAGATGAACAGTTACAAAAGTTCGAGGGAAAACTGAAAAGAGGTTTAAAAACTGCTTCTGTTTCTGCCAAACACGCGATTTACGAGACTTGATTAAGTCGCCACACAGTCGCCAGCTCAAGCCGCCAAAGCACTCAAGAACAAAAATTTGAAAAATTTTTTCTAAGTGTTTTTCGCGACTGGAAGGTCTACCCGCGAGTGAGTCGCGAGTTGAGCCACGAAAATCTCTGAGTGAACCTCGCGACTGGACCTTCCACTCGCGAACAAGTCGCCAAAAATGACCAGCGAAGATGCGACTGAGGCTCGCGACTTGACATTCCAGCAACTGAGCCGCCAAAACAGGGCAAAACTGGATTTTTGAAATTTTCAGATTTTTAAACAAAATACTTTCCAAAAACACCTAAAACACTCAAAAATCTTTTTGTGCTTGAATTAACAAAGATTGAGCATGTGAAAACACATTTCATCAAGTACAATCACACAAATGAATATGGCATTTATTGAACATAAACTTGTGTGTTGTGTGTGGATATCAACAATGAGATAGTCCTTCGTCTAATGTGAAGCTTCAATGATCGATTCAACCAAGGCATACACAATTAGCACTAGATCATGTGACCTATCTCAATTATAGAAATATGTATATATGACCTCCCACAAAACTTGATAACATGACTTGGAGCTTTACATTTTACTCCACTTTTAATCATAACATTTGATCTTTTTGATCTTTTGAGGCAATCACCTCTCATTGTGAGAGTGATATTTGACATTCACCTTAATGAACAAGCCTTTGGCTTTTTGAATAAACATTCACTTTAATATAAGGTCGCTTACCCTTTTTCCTAGTCGAATACTAGAATGTGCGACAGGCTTTTGCAGCTCAATATCTCTTTTCATTTGGAGATTTACATTTGGTGAGCTCTTTTTAGCAAAACAAAAATAAAAAATGGGAAGATATATAGACACAAGTCTATGCATGTCTCAAGATCAACATAACCATTCACTAATCATTCATGACAAGTTTGAAGATCTATTTACAACAATCACATAGATTTCAAGATTTTTCCCACAGTGAAATAAGTGCATGAAAACAAGCAATGCTCGAAAATGCACACAGCCATTAGCATAAAGGTACAAGGCAAAACAAGTTTTGAGACAAAACTCAACAAAGTCAATCAAGCTTTTTGATTTTCTAATTTTTTTATGTGATTTTTGGATTTTTGACACAAGAAACAAAAAGATTGATAAAACAAAATTAAAAATATTCACAAGTAGACAAGCAAACAACCAACATCAAAAACAGCAAGCAAACCAAACAAACAATGTCGCAAAGCATAGGAAGTATTAATGCATGGACATGTTGTAATGCTTATGCATGAGTACCCTTTTTCACCCACACGTCACTTGCGTTTGTGGTGATTTCCTTATAGGATTAGGTACGGGAGTTAGGGCTTTCAAACCTTCGTGAGAAGCTTTCCAAGCAGTTGGTGAATGCACCAATCATCTTCATCACGTTCATCATTCCAGGATCTCCATTTTGATCTCTAGATTGATCACCTGCCCAAATTCTCCTATCATTTCTGGGTCCTCCTGACCTTTGAGGAGTTGTACTGTTCTTTGCTCTCAGCTTTTGGCAATTTGGTCTAGTATGCCCTTGAAGTCCGCAATAATGGCACACATAAGTTCCTTTAGGACCTCTTTGTGGTCGTGGACGTGACTTGGCACGAGATTCAGACCTGCCCACAGACTGATTACGGGGATTCAGCATCCGTTGGTTCACCACATTCTTCTTCTCCTCCACCTCGAGCTTCTCACCAGTAAGGTCAGCTACAACTGGATCTTTGGCCTTGACAAACTTCACTTCTTTAGTGACATTTCCAGATGAACTACTTCCTCCGGTATATCCCAATCCGGATTTGTCTGAAAAGCTCTTTTGAGATGATATAACATCATCTAGCTTCTTGGTGGTGACCCTCTCTATTTTACCATTCGCTTGCACAACCTCATTCTCAAGAAATCTCACTTTTGTGTAAGTTTCGGACAACTCACCATTCAGTGTTTCTATCTCACATTTGGCCTCCCTATATCGAATTAGGAGACTTTTGTAGTCCTCCTCAGCCTTCTTCATTTTTCTCACAGCAGCCTTGGCCACCCTTGTGTACTCACCCGACTTCTCCAAGAGTAAGTTATAATTCTCTTGAAGATTTGCTGTGCTTTCATCTTCTTCAGCATCTGATTCTTCAACAATTCCTAGTGATTCATCATCACTATGTTCTCCAAGGTCTCGTACAAGCAGATTTAACTCATCCGAAGACTCAACATGAGCAATAGTCATAAAAGCTGAATAGTTCCCCTCTCCATCACAGCTCTCTTCAGATTCTGAGTCAGACGAATCCGAGTCACTCAAGGTCATGGCATACACTTTACCTTTCGATTTCAAATAATTCGGACATTCCTTCTTAAAGTGTCCATGCCCGTTACATTCAAAACAAGTGACACCTTGTGTGGGTTAGGATTCTTTTCCATCTTTCTTTTTGAAATCCCTCTTCTCCCTTCTAGAACTTTGGAATTTTCTTTTATCATCAAATTTGCCATTATTTTTGAATTTCAAGAACTTTCTAAAATTTTTGACAAGGTAGGCTACATCTTTGTCAACCACATCTTCTCCCGATGAGTCTTGATCTTCCACCTTCTCATTAATGGTTTTTAGAGCAAGGGATTTACTCTTCCGTTGATTGGGCAGCGACATCTCATAAGTCTGCAGAGAACCAACCAGCTCCTGTACTTTGATGTCATCAAGATCCTTGCTCTTTTCAATTGCTGTCACTTTAGCACGAAAACTTTCCGGCAATGATCGAAGGATCTTCCTTACAATCTTTGAGTCCTCCGTTTTCTCCCCCAAGTTGAACTTACTGACAACCACCTCATTTAGCTTTCCATAGAAAGAGTCAAAAGACTCATCCTCACTCATTTTGAGCTCCTCAAACCGAGTGGTCAGCATTTGTAACTTGGTGTCTTTCACTTTCTTCGTGCCTTCATAAGTGGTTTCCAGAATCTCCCATGCTTCTTTGGCAATGGTAATGTGAGAAATCCTGTGAAATTCATCTGGAGACACACCACAGAAAATAGCATTGAGTGCTTTACTGTTAGCATTAGATGCAGCAAGTGCTGCCCTATCCCATGTGGATTTGGCTACCTCAGGTTTGGTCCAACCAATCTCAACAGCATCCCAAACGGATTCATCAATAGAACACAGAAAAGCTCTCATGCGAACCTTCCAAAAAGCATAATTACTACCATCAAAATATGGAGGTGCATTTAGGGATTGAGACCTATCCATCTCAAAAGGGAGTCAAGGATCACACAATGGTAATGAAACCAATCGCAGTGTACCCGCTCTGATACCAATTGAAAGTTCAAAAACGTGTACAAAACACTTTTGAACGTTTAGACCCCCAAATAACAACTTAACCAATTCAAGCAATATGTCAAACAACTAGTGTGCGGAAACTTAACACATGCTATAATATGAAATTGGTTAAAAACTATCTAAGCCATAACAAAATAAAATCCACAGCAAATAATAAAAAGACAAAGATAGAGAGGAAGGAAGATGCAAACACAGAGACAACACGCGATGTGTTATCGAAGAGGAAACCGAAATCCTCGGCGAAAAACCTCTCCGCCGCCCTCCAAGCGGTAAACAATCCACTAGAAAATACAGTTGGGATACAAGGACAGCAATAGACCCTCCAAGCCTAATCTACCCAGTGCACCTAAGCCCTCCAAGCTTCTTGCTCCAACGAGGTTGCACCGAACCTTTTTCTTTTCTAGCTTCCCGGATTCCGCTACTAGACCGTAGCATCAACCAATGAAGATTGGTTCCTTCCTAACTGCTTCCCAGAAATCCAAACAACTGTCTCACAGTGATGATGATGGTGAGAACTAGGTTTGGTATAATGCCTCTCAAGGATTTGACAATGGAGAGGAAGAGAGTTGAGGAATTTGAAGAGACTCTAAGGTAGAGATTGTAGGTGAAACAATCTGGTTTTTCTTTAGGGTTTCTCTCTCAAAATTCTCTCTGGAAGCTCTCTTTCAATCGTGGGTAAAAGGGGTATTTATACTGGAGTGGGAGAGGAATGTGAAACGTCAGGTTTTACAAAACAGGGGTGGCTCGCGGCTTGACCTCGCGGCTTGACTAAGTCGCGAGATCCAGTCGCGAGTTAACCGTATGGCCAGTTGTCCTGTTTTGTCCTGTAGTGCTCCAGCTAGCATGACTGTTCATCTTCCAGCATGCTTGGCACGTGTGCTGCTTCTGGCGGCTTGCAGCCGCGAGTCACCCGCGAGTCCCAGCCGCGAGTCTCTGTTTTCTTGCACACTCTTGAACAAACTTCACTCTATCTCACTCACTACCCTTACAACAAACCCACCTAAATACAGGGTTACTAAATGCTGAATTACAAGCAAATTTGGCACGGAATAAAGCCAATTAGATGGTTGAATAAATTCAACCTTACACCATGTCTTTGTGAATATCCCTTTGCTACCAATCTTGCTTTGAATCGTTCTACTTCCTTTTCTGATACTGCTTCCTTCTTTCTGAACACTCACTTGCAACCTATTAGTTTCTTTCCCTTTGGAAGTTCTGACAACTCCCAAGTCATGTTCTTATTCAAGGACTCCATCTCCTCCACCATAGCTTCCATCCACTTGTCCCTTTCAGAGCTATCAATTGCTTCTTGAAAAGTGGAAGGATCCCTGCTACTAATTACTAAGCAATAAGCAAGATCCTTGAAACCATACCTAACCAATGGTCTTATGTTGCGTTTAGGCTGTTCTAATATCATGTGTGGATTTCAGCAATAAATAATTAAACAATCCAAAAGATGGATTTCAGTTTAGAATAGTACTACTAGGGGTGTTTTTGTATTTGTGATAAATTTAAATTCAATATAGGAGGAGTAGCTTGCCCACATTGCACCAGGTTTCCAGAATTGGTTTTACATGCTTTATGGGACTGTGATGCTTCTCAGGATGTATGGGTTGGGAGCATAAAAAATTGTAGAAATGCTCGCATGGACAGACCGATATGACTCAGCTCATGGAGTACTTATTGGATCGGTTTGTACTGGAAGATATGGAACTGTTCTTGGTCCAAGCATGGATCATCTGGAACTAGTGAAATAGAGTGCTGCATGGAGGAAACTTTAATGACCCAATCTGCCTGAACAAGAAAGCAGTAGAATACCTGGAGGAGTATCGGCACACACAAGTTCATTTGGCAGCAGGTCTAGTTGTGCAGTTGAGCAGGGATGTTTGGACACCTCCTCCTGAATCGGTTTTCAAATTGAATTTTGATGCAGCCATATTCATGGAGTCAGACAGGTTTGGGTTTGGTGTGATTATTAGAAATGATAAGGGAGAGGTGATGGTTGCCATGTCTGCCAAAGGTCCAGTGGTGAGTAGCAGCGATGAAGCCAAGATGCTAGCTTGCAGAAAAGTAATTGAATTTACAATGGATGATGGGTTTTCAAAACTAGTCATTAAAGGGGATAATGCTAATGTTATAAAAGCCATTTCATCTTCAATGGCTAACCTGTCATTGATATGGAATGTGGTAGACGATATTCATCATTTGATCCATGGTTTGCACTGGGTGAATATTTGTTGCACGAGGAGCAGAGGAAAGAAGGTGGCACATGCACTTGCACAACATGCTAGAAATATTTCAAATGATATGTATTGGATGGAGGACTCATCTCCTCCAGCTATGAAAACTTTGTATTAGGATTCTCTTATTTTATGAATGAATGATCCATTTAATATATATATATATATATATATATATATATTTCTATATTTATAGGAGTAGTAGCTATAAAAGACTGGAAGTAAAAAAAAAAAAAGTTGCCAATCATTTCTAGTCTCCACCATGGTTTTAAAAACTAGATCCAACCGGCTAGTTCAATCCGGAATTGGACCTCGTTCTAGTAAAAACCGTAAAAATCGGTAATTCAACTATAAAAATCGCATGTTCAACTAGTAAAAATAAAAAACTAGACCATTTGGTTCTTTTCCTGGACGGAGCTATATATGGACTAGAGGGGGCAATGCGCCCCCATCCCCCGCCCCAATTTTTTTTTTTTTTTTTAAAATTTTATTTTAAATATTAGTATATTAATAGGTACTAATTTTAGCAATTTTGTTCAATAAAATTACACTTTGCACCACTTAAGAATGCCATTAATTCTTTTAAGAGTAATGTTATAGCCACAAAAGTTTTTACAAATTATTAAGGTAGCAAATTCTTATTAGTTCACACACTTGCGTCACTTTTTACTTCCCAATAACAACTTGCCATATTAGCAATTTATAAAAAAAAAAAAAAATAGTTTTAGCATTTTTCACCTTGAAAGGCCATAAAAATTAATAGATTAAATCTAAAACAAAATATATAAGCCCAAAAAAATTAGCCCAATAACAGAAATTACCAATAATAAAGCTAAAAAACATTAAGCACAATCAACCTATTTTTTCCAAAACAAACAAGCAAGCCCTTTAAAAATTTTTAAATATAAATCCTTAGTGGTTAAGTAGTAGACTCAAAGGTTGGAGCCACTGCACACAGCGAGTAATAAAGCCACCCCCTTAACTTCAAGTCCAGGCTCCGTCTTTGGTTCTTTCACTTTGGTTTTTAAAACCAGATCTCCAATACTATTCCCTCATTTCACTGCAATCAAGTTTTATTGTGCTTTTATAATTTTTTTTTTTTTAAAATTATTGTGCTTCTACCTCACGGTTCCCCAAGTCAAAATATTCCAAATTTTGCCCTTTAACTTAAAAGTCAAAACAATTATTCTATAGACACATACCACATTTTTTAATATGTGATTAAATTATATCATACGATTCTACAATTAGAACTTGGTGAAAAATAATCAAATTATCACTTATCACGTGACTAATTTATTTCAAAATATGCGAGCAAACATACAATCCTAGACTTTTTGTCAAAGCAATATAACTTCCTTCGTTTTACCTTTGTTTTCTTTCCCCTAAGTCTCATTTGGTTATTGTTATATTTACATCCATCTTCATTGAATCTATTATATTGTACAATGCTAGTTTCACACGCACTTCGTGCGTGCGATGGGGCTCTTTCTCTAGGTGATTTGTTTTTCTTCTAATTAGCTAATGTGAATGGAAAAAATTATTTGAAATTGATACACTTGATTTTTTTTCCTAATATATATTTTTTCTAATAGATTCTTAAAACCAAGCCGAATCTGCTAGGAGTTGGGCTAGGATAGAGGTCCAATACAACTAATTTGTAGAGATGAGGAGTTAAGGCCAACACTTTGTCTTGGCAACTACGACTTGATAACTAAAGGAATGGGGATAGCTAGAATGATAATACTTGATAGAAACTTAGTAGGAAAAGAGAGATTCTTATTTATTTCGTTCCTTAAGCCGGTTGAGGATCACTTGTTCTTAAGAAATACAATTCTCGGTATTACATTGGTCTTTTTTTCTCTCTATTTCTCTCTCCACTTTTTTCGATCCCCCTTCAAGTATGACCTTCCTTCTTATTTATAGCCATTTGAATTGCATCACAGCCTTCCACATAGAGGGCTATTAATCTTACTTCAGATACTTATCCCATCACTGCGTTGCTGGTCATGGTAGAGTAGGTTACAGGTTGTAAGGGCACTGTTTAGGGGTCATTCTACCATTAATGCGCTAGGCTGAATTGGTGTAGTGCATTGAATGCAAATGTGATGGATGCTTTCTCTGGAAGTTTCCTTTTGTTCTTATTCGTACGTCATAATGACCCTTCTTGGCTTCCAATGACCCTTCTTGGCTTCCAACCCCATAGCCTTTGTGGCTTATCTCCCATCTCCCGTAAAGTATCTGTTCCTTGTCCTACTTGGGTGGGTTGTCATCCTCGGTTTCCCTGATCCACCTGGTGCTCTGATTGTTCCGACTGGGTAAGGCCTAACCCAATTAACAGTCTAGCCCAATTATACCTCTAGTCCTATTGATGATTCCTTCTATTTAGGCTTCCCCTCCCACAATATAAAATAATCAGGTGTATTTAAAAAAGAAAAAGAAAAAAAAAGGTAAGGTAACATAGAATAATGTTTAAAAGTAAGATAAAGATAGTGCCCTTATTTCAATCCACTAAAGAAAGATTATGGAGCTTCTATTGATAAAGTATGTCATATATGTGGTTGCAATCCAAGATGGTTTCCCAACACACCTTAGAGAGTGTTAAGGTACTTATTTTACATCTAACTTTATTTGAGTATCACCTATTTATATCACTATAAGTTATTGGGTTTTCCCAATATTTTTTTTTTGGCTCTATTATTATGTTAATCACAAATATTTCATATCTCATTATCTAAATTGGGTCATGATATAAACTATCACAAAAAGCCCAAAAAACTCCTATTTTATCCAATTTTATTATCATTATTTAGCTAAACCCAAAACCGGCCTTATGAACCCAATACACACATCTTATTTTATTTAAAGCCCAAGAATACTTATGCTTGGCAATATTTGAAGAGCCCATGATTCAAATCCATGGTAAAACAATTTTATCAATGGAATTCAAATCCATGATCAAATTCCATGGTTTGAACCCATGGCGATTTATTTATCCAAAGCCCAATTCACATTGGCAATATTAAAGCCCAATTCTCATTGGCAACATCAAAACCCAATTCTTATTGGCATCGGCAATATCAAAAGCCCAACTTACGTTGGCACTATTAAAAGCCCAAGCTAACTACTTGGCACTATTTATCGAAAGCCCAAGGTTATCAATACTTGGCAAAATACTATATCATAATTATTTCACTTAAAAGTCCAATAATGAACAATACTTTAGATCCTTAAACCTATTACCATAATATTACAAGCTCATGAAATTTATGAATTATCTACTCTCAAAACCCATGGCGATCATCTTATAAAAGCCCATGGAAAGATATGATTATTAGACCCATGACATTTATTTACTTCATATTATAAACTCATGTTCACTATCCATCTTACTTCACAACATTCATAATATTTATTACCAAAACTCATGGTAATTATTCATCCTACATGTCCATTATGATTATCTACAGAGAAACTCATGAAAACATCACATTATTCCATTATAGTGATTGTTACCATATTTGAAACCCATGATAAATATTATTCTCAAGAAAAATATTGGAGGCCATTATTTAAAAAAGCTCCAAGGAAAATATCATTTACAAAGTAATCCATAGTAAAAATTATGAGAAGTTATTTAAAGCCCATGAGGAGTAAAAAAACCTATGGCAAAGCATGTCTTTAATGCCCATTTTGTAGGCCCAAGAATCTCGTGGAGAAGGGAGCAAGCCCAAGCAAAGAAAGGGCCATGTGGCCCAACTAAAGGTGCTGAAATGAAGTAAAGTTCCAGCCTAAAAAGGTCCCAGCAAGAGGCTTGAAAGTGAGCAACCAGCCCTTGTTCATCCCTAACCAAAGAAACAACTAAAGCTCCCTACAAGAGGACCAAGCCTTTGAGGATGAACTAGGGGCTATCCCATCAATTTTTTGCCATCCTCTACCTGACGTGAACAATGCCCAAAGGCTGTCATATCAGTTGAAGTCAAAAGGATGAAGGGACTCCATCATCTTCCTCAAGACTACACCTCTAGCGGAAGGGGAGTTGAAACCAAATTATCTAATCTTCAACAAATTGATGCTATAAATGTTAAAAAAACATTCAAGATGTGATTCATGTGCCAAGCCCATGAATCCTAAAGGGGAAAAAATTGGGAACATGTGGTTTGGAGGGCATAAAGGGATCTCCAGCGGAACCCTCTGAAGTGGGCTTAAACTTTGACACTTGGTTTGGGGTATTGAATCCTACTTCTTAGGGTCCAAATCTCAGTTGTAGCACTAGGATTCTTCCTTAATACTTGCCTTAATCCCATTGGCTAAACACAATCTCAGCAATCTTATCATTTAATGCAAGATTACTCCAAATACTACCTTGCCCAAAAAAGCAAAACAACCCCGAAAGCAGATTTCCCATTTTTAGGCCAAATCCAGGTTATTAATTCAGTTAACCTGCTCCCCTGAATGAGACCTACATTTTTTTGGATGCTTGTTAACTAATGCTTCTCTAAACTCCATTATAAAAGCATAAGCACCTCAGCCCACAAAGGGATAGCCACCCCCCTCTGAGACTTTAGGGTTCGTTTGCCATTTTTGCTGGTGGTTTAGCTCTCCTTAAGCTCACCACTCATCATCTTTAGCCTAGACTCATCTAATCCCAAATATTCTTCTCCCCACTTTACACAATCACAGCTCAAAAATGTCCTACAACTAGTCACAAACAGCTCATTACTCATAAAAAGCTTCAATCTCAATATTAATCCTATCCCACTCACTCAAAACTGCCCACATTCACCTCATTCATGCCTTATGCACACATACTCACCAAATCTTAGTTTAATACTTGTTGCACTGAGCTGGGGATCTTTCTCTCCCTTCATTCCATCCTATTTTTCCTCTTTTATTTGTAACTATGGAGCCTTTAATCCTTATTTATTATTATTATGATGAAGGCCATAACGTTTTGGAAATTATAGAAGTTCTCCCTCATGTTGACTTAATAATAATAAGGAAAAAAATATGATTTTTATCATGTAAACACACTTATTAACCTGAAATTACCCTACTACTGGAGATAATACCGTACCACTAGAGGACTGATTTGAACTATCGGACCAGGACCATTAATGTACTAATTAAGTATTGTAACGTGTTTTTCATTGGGCTTTTGTTGCTGTTTTGTCATGTGCAGCTTTTGTTTCTTACTTGGATAGGCTTTGTCATCACATCGAAAGCCTTTGAGTATCATCTCAAGAGCCCATAGTCGAGTTTTGGCTTAGCTTCCCAACATCTTAGATAGAGGCATCAATTTCTCCCTCGACAGAAAGGCATCGCTCTCACTCTCTATATAACATTGTTATCTACTCCCTTTAAATGTTCAAAGAAATGCCTTAACCAAACTTTCCATTACCAAAACTCTTTGGAAAAAAGGCTTGGAAGTTGGAAGTTTAGGTAAAACATTTTATTTGGTATTAATTAATTCATTTAAGTTTCAGAACTTTGTATATCTATGATTAGGATTAAGGGTCTACTATTTCAAGTTATGGATATGGACACTTGACATTCTTGAATAAAAAATACTGGATTATTGCTCCCTTTTACTATGTTTATTGATGCAATTATTATTTAACCTGTTTTAATATATGATGAGAGCAATTAGAAACCCAACCAAAGATTTGGTTTGATGGGTAATGTAGGTGCAAGCGCTTGCGATGTGGTATCATCCTCGCGATTGGGAAGTACATCTTGGCCTAGGATGGACCATGGCAGAGGGTGTAAATGCAGTCACCACCTAGTTTAGGTCTAGGAACCATAAATATAGTGCCCTTCATGGAAGGATTGATTTTGTACCAGATCACGTGTCCAAAGTTTGGCATGGGGGTAAGAAGGTGTTAGGCACCCAATCCACCTGACCCGTAGGTCAGCTTCCACTCATTGTGTTCCAAATATTAATCTCAATAAAGGCAATTTTAATATGTTATTCAAACCCACACACACACTAGCATGCATCTAAGACACACATCATGGCATAATCATCCCCAAACCTAGAATTCATCTATCAAGGCATACAAACACAAGTCTCCAATGGCGGAAACATCACATGGTAGAATCAAAAAAGCATGTTATGAAATCCAAACTTTAAAGGCATGACATTCAATTCAAGAATATTCATATCATTTAATCAAGACAAACTTATATTCAAACCAATGCATGTTCATTTGAATTCATGACTTACCTCATTTACCTCACTGTATCACAACACCTATGCATCAATGCATGTTTATGGTATCCAAACAAATCAAGACCCTAATAGACAAATGTTGATATTGTATTTTATTCGCCCTTGATTTGCGTGCTGGACTCTGAAAAACCCAAAAATATCATTTTTCTCTCCATGGGGTCACGAGAACATATATAATGGCGCGGCGTAACCCGTTCGGACATTAGAGTGCTCAAAGTGCCTTTTTTAGCCAAAATGACCAAGATGCACCTAGTCAACCCTGGGTTGACCAAAGGTCAAAAAAGATCAAAATCCTCACAAAACAATATTTTTCATGGTTTTATATCAAACCCGAGCTCCTCGGAGATTTTTAGCAACTTTGACCAACTTTGACTTGGAGTAGACTCTCGATGGCCCCTAGAAACTCTAATCTTGATTCGGCTGTCAGAACGAATTGAAACCAATTCCAATGTGAAAATAATCAAATTCTCATTCTAACGACTATTCATGGGTCAAAATTGGAGTTAAAACAATTGAGATATTGAGAAAATCATGAAAAGCACGTTAGCACGCTTCCCGAGGTCATAACTTTTGATCCAACCATTTGAATTTTAATTGCCTTATCTTTCTGAAAACTAGACATATAGATCTTTCTAGGGACACCAAGATCAGCTCAATCTGAGTCCGGAAAGATCTCCAAATGTGCGTTCGAAGTCAAAACTGAAAAAGTGCAATAGGACGAATTTGCCGATGTCACTTTGTGTGTAGAATCCCTACAAGGTGTGCTGAGCCTCGAAAAGCATGCCAAGGACTATAAATAGCCTCTAGCACCTCATATTGGACCGGAACTGAAAAATTGGGTTTTTGGAGGCTATTTGGGCCTTTTTTGGGCATTTTTTTTCTCCCAGAAAACACAAAAACACATCAAAGTTTTTTGATTCTTTTATTTTCTCCAAAAATAGTGTTCATACCCTCCATCTTCCTCTTCTTGGTTCCATATCTTGGATTTGAGGTTTATGGGGTATGGATGTAGCTTTTAGCTACTATCCATACCCCTTTTTCTTTAAAGTTTCGTCAAGCTTTTTTCTCTTTTCTTTTTGCTGGAATAACATGATTTATTGCTTTCTTTGGTATGTTTCTTGCTTTGTTTGTGCTTCTAGCTTAGATCTCCTTGCTTTTTATGCCTCATGCCATGTTTCATGTTTAGATCTACATATTTTCATGCTTTATGCCATGTTTAGATCCTTCTTTCTTATGTGTTGATGTTTGGATCTACATGCTCACATGCTTGTATGATATTGTTGGCTATGCCTTGCTTGCATCTATGTGTTTATTTACATACTATATGGTTAGATCCTTGTCTTCACATGCTTATATGCTTGGATTCATGTTCTTCCATGTTTATGTGCTAGGCTTGTACATGTTGATGTGTATGTTTCTATGTCTATATGTCTAGATCTATGTTTTCACATGCCCATATGCTTAGATCGATGTTCTCTACATGCTTTATGCCATCATCTATGTGCTTGCGTGCTTCACGCCATGTTTATGTGCTTAGTCCTAGACCTTGTTTGTCATACCATGTGCTATTGTAGCCCTTTTGTCCTTTATCGCATTCTCTTGTGTTTCGACCTAATGGTTAGGACCCAATCTAGACCCTATGGTCTTTGTCATCGTCCATACGCCAAGGCCCACATCAAAGGGTTTGGATCACCCTAGTTTTCATATCTATGCTCTCTTACTTCTATGCTTTATGCTTTATCATAGCCTCTCTAGTTCTAGGCTTTGCCACGCTTGACGCTTTTAGTAGGTTTGGTTGTGTGGTTACATCTGATGCCCATGAGGCCTTGTTTGGATGTAACCACTTAGGATGTGTCACCATGATGCCGGTTGCTTCATGCATGCCTTTCCCCCTTTTTGCTCCGTGCGATGAGATGCTTGCCATGCTTGTTTGTGCCACCCGTTGGCTTTCTATGCATCTTTATGCGCTTGCTTACATGTCTATGCATGAGTCTTGCTTGCTAGTGTGCCGTCCATGCTTCAACACAATGAAGATATGGACACCCGATCCAAACTTACATTTTTCCCCCATGGACACCACCCTTTGTTTGCTTTCTTGCTTGTTTGCCTTTTTGCTTGTTTGCTTGCTTTCTTGTATCTTTGCTTGCCATGCCCATCATGTTTATCTGCTTTATGCCTTTTCATATACTCTTTGCATCTTTTCCTTCCATTACTTGTCTGCTGGTTTCTTGTCTTTGTCTTTGCATGTACACACATAAAGCGAGGACGCATGGAGCTAGGGCACGATCTCCAAGGCGCAAGCAAAAAGGGCAAGGATGCAAGCATGTAGATATAAGCCAAGCAGCAATGTTCAGTAGTTTTAGGGGGTCTAGCCTCTCCCATTTGGTTATATACTCTTTTGAACCCCCTTCCTTCCTCCCTCCTTTCTCTCTTTAGATAGGTTATATTAGGTATATCATGCCATATACCATTCGTCCTCATCTCTAGAGTATGGCGACCACTGTTTACTTTCCTGCACTTGTATTTTGGGCCATGCTCAAGGGATGTAGGCATTTACTTTCTTGCTATATGTGCTAGTATTGTGGATGATGTATATATATATACCTACTCACCCTTTGGATGTGATTGTCACAGTCCATGTCACCTAAGGCAAAGCGATGCCTAATTTTCACCGTGAAAGTAAGGTGACTTGTTGCAGGATTTTTACTGTGAAAATCTGGTACTTTACTCGAATGCCTTAGGAAAGCATAGATTGGGATCACACCCTTTCAAAAGCCAAACCTCAAAGCCCCCATGCATGCAAAGCCCCGAAAGCCAATGCCAAAATCATGTTTTTTACTGCCAATCTCCGAAAATTAAGGTTTTATCAAAACAAAGGACTGTCCTTGAACAGGCATTGTGGGGTTCTTAATACATTCCCTACATGTAATCAAACTTCCGGACTTAAGAGTTAAGATTTTTTTACCATCCACATTAGATTAGGAAAAATGCGCTTTTTCTTAGCCTAGAATTAGTAATAAAATCAACTAGCAATAGGTAACCAATCACACCTTAGAAAAACCCAATGATTGGTGACCACTTCACTTACCTTTGGTAATCACCTAAAATTTGGCCAAGATTCTTGCCACATCTCCAAAGGTAGACTAACCTTCCTCCATCGAAAGAGAGAGAGCACTCGAAGCTTCGTACGAACCATGCATGCACCAATCAATTGAAAGGGGCCTTCAACGGGCCTTGCACACGTGGGAACGTCGCCACGGCGGGTGGTCAAACAAAGGCCCGATGGCGGTTCTCCGTCTCGAGACCGGGCATCGACAACAAACAAAGGGATAAAACAAAGAGACAGAGATTCAAGGACATAAAAAACAAGTTAAACAGAAGCTAGAACATATAAATAAGACAAGGGAAAAGCAATCATGAGTGAATTAGGGTTTTTGGGCAAGAGTATACGTGCGTATACATAGGGTATGAGTGCGCATCCCAATTGTATGTGTACACATGCAAGAAGCATACGCACGCACACACACCCGAAACCCTAACCCAGAAACTCAAAACAGAAAAACTTAGAAAACAAAAAATCTAACAAACTAACATACAAAGTAAACCTAAACTAAACAAACATATAAAAGCAAATAAAACACATATAAAAACAAAAAATCAAAAGAAAAGCAAAGGATAGTGAAGAGCCAAAGTTAGAAACTTTAACTCAACATTAGAACTCTCTAGAGCTTGTTTTTTACCGTTCCCTTTAGTAGATCTAGTCACAACCAATTCAAAATAAGTTAGTAAACTTCAGAACTCAAAGATCAAGACCGAAAAAGGTCCCAATCAAATAAAACTAGAATTGAGGATGTTTTGTGAAAAACTCCCTCTTTAATTTGCTATTTCTTGGTGAATCTTATGTGTTTTTCCACCAGAATTCATCCTCTTTGAAAATGTACCATTTATGGCTTTATATAGTCGAAAAATAGGGGTTTGTGGTGGCTCTCAGACAATGTGAGACTTGTTCTAAACCTAGTTTAAATGTAGAAAACCTTTCATTTCATAGTTTTTAGAACCCTAACATGCACAAGCAGAGCTTAAGCATGCGTACGCATATGCGTGTATGTGTACGCACGCTCTAGGGTTTTTGTGGCCTTTCTTTTTCAAAAATAGTTTATTTGTACCAAAAATAAGTTATATTTTCCATAAACACTTAAGTCAATTTTCATCTGATTGTGCCTTAAACCAACCTTAAGCTTTAAGATTCCAACATCATCGAGGAACAGGGGCCTGAGTTGTAAGGGGTACAAAATACGGTATCTACAGGTAAATGACTTGCACAATTAATATATAAAATATAAGGGTAAAACCTCCACAATGAGAGATTTGAACAACCAGTTACAAAATTATAAGGAACAAGAGAAATGGTTTATTGATACAGAAATTGCTTTCTCGAGGTACAAGGGATTGGGTTTTAAGCTAAAAACTCTTAATCTTGTTCTACTATCACTTTCTTCTCTCTTTTGTTCTTCTCTTAGTCTTCTCTCTTAAGTTTTTCTAAACCTCCCCTTCCTGTTGCACATTCCCTTCTTTTATAGGCACCTTTCCCTTCCTTCTCTTCCCAACTGGCCTACTTCCAGCTAGATTTATGGGAAACTTGTACAATTACCCCTCCACTCTACCATTCTTTCATCATGAAATAGGACTTTTGGGGGTGTCCTTACTATTTAGGCTAGTCTACAAGCATTTAATATGGAAGAGATTAGGTAGAGAACATCTCATTAATGTGGAGGTGACTGCCTCTGTAATCCTTATCCTTTCAAGGTGTTCCCTGAGGCGAATTTGGTGACAGTGGCATCTTGGACCAAAAGGGACTCAGTTACCTATGGTCCCTTATGCATTTGATACAGGAAAAGCCTTGCTTACTACCTCTAATAGGAGCCTTGGTAATGGTAGCTAACTTAGATCTCTACGGGATCTATTCCGGGGGATTATCTTTTATTCCTCAGGCTTCTTCACTCCTATCCATATCTTTGGGCCAGGACCATCTTTTAAGACATGATTTGTTGGGCCTTTGTCTCTTGGCCTGGGCTCAAGTTCATCCCCCCCACACTGGTGTATGCATGTTCTGTGGCCAGATATTCACCAAAGTTCATAAAGTATTATTTTGCCAAATTTTGATTGATATAAAATCATCCTTTTGATGGAATTGCCATTAATAAAGCTAAAGTCACATACTAATAAAATAAAATCCATGGCCACAACTATGGTCCCTAACTAGAAATTACATCATTACAAAATTCCTCTAATTAAATACAATGACCGATTTTTGGACCAAGAAAACTTCTTGGGTATAAGTTGATATTCCCTTAATCAAAAGTTATGCTAAAAAGTTATTAAATTATCATATCTGCCAAGTTGATGCAACAATTGACATTTGTAGAGTTCATTTTTGCAAAACTACGCTATTGGTCCCTCAAGTTTACCTGGTATATGCAATTGGTCCCTCAAGTTTACCTGGTATATGCAATTGGTCACTCAAGTTTCAAGTGAGTGCAATTGGTCCCTTAAGTTTTCAGAATGAGCAATATAAGTCATTTTGTTAACTTCCATTAGTAGTGTTGCTTATGTGGCTAACAGAATAATGATCTATCATTTTTTTTAATGACGTGGCATTTTTTTAATCCAAAAATTACAAAAATGAATTTACACTTAAAAAAAAAAATTTGACCTATTCGAATTCAAGTCTTAATCCTAACCCAGTACACCAAATTAAAACTCATTTGCAATCTAATTCACAAACCCAACAGTGCTCCAGACATGATGCACATGGAGGAAAATAAGATTGTTATCAACTCTATTGATGGGGCCTCTGGTGACAATATGACTATCAAGGTTACTAAAAGGAATCCACATATTAAGGATCACCAGAATGTATTGGAAGCTAGAAATCTAGATGGAGTTTTTAGCAAGCAAGAAGATTAGTCCCACAAACGGCCAACAATGATGGTTGTGCTTATAGGGGTGCCATGTGTGGCATCTGGTGGGAAAGGGAAGGTCATAATTCAGTCGGTAATAGCATTAACAAAACACCAAATGTGTTGGTGCCAGAGGAGAATTCGCCTTTTCTATATTGTGATTTTTATTGAGAAACAATTTGGATTTGGCAGATATGAATGCCATTTCCAAGTAGGTTATCGCAAGGTTGGACAGTTGCTGAATTTTATGGTTGCATGAGAGAAGCAGTGAGGTGGAGGCCACCATCTTTAGCAGAGGGTAGCGGCATCGCCGGCTGCTAGGGCATGGAACTGCCCAATCTCTCTCTTGTGGGTTTGTGAATCAGATTGCAAATGAGTTTTAATTTGGTACCGGGTTTGGATTAAGACTTGAATTAGATCGGGTCAGATTTTTTTTTTAATGTGTAAATTCATTTTTGTAATTTCTTAATAAAAAAGAAATGCCATGTCATTAAAAAAAATGATAGATCATTAGCCACATAAGCAACACTACTAACGGAAGTTAACAGAATGACTTATATTGCTTATTTTGAAAACTTGAGAGTCCAATTGTCCTCACTTGAAACTTGAGGGACCAATTGCACATTAGGGTAAACTTGAAGGACCAACAGTGTAATTTTGCCTTCATTTTTAATATGTTTTTAGTTTTTATTCTATATTTAAGTAATTTATTACTGACTTGTGATGATGAATTTTTTATTAATTGTTTCTTCTCTTTGTGCGTAGAATCCCTTTTTGCAAGATATTTGCTAATTTTCTTCTAAGAACACTAGATGCAAGATGGGTTAGTTTTTCCTATTCTAAATTACTAGTCGCAAACCCGTGATATGCACGGGAACCTACTTACCTATTTGTGTAGTAGGCTAAAATAATTTTATAAAATCCTAACTTGATTATGAAACTATACCATCACATAAATTACTCCAGTCTTTTATGTTTAAATTTGAAAAAGAATTCATTGCTTGAATGTGCAATGACTTGCAAAAAAATTTCTAGACGTTTTCAGATATTGTAAAAATAAAAAATAAAAAATTCAGATATAAAAACTTCCAAAATGCCAAAAAATATTAAAGAATCAAAAGATTCACTATCTAGAAATTATTGAAACAAAACAAAATATATATGTGACTGCACAATAGAGAAACATAAGAGAAAGATGTGTTATCTTTAAAAGAATGATCCATGATTATAACGGTTGAAATCTGCCAAATTGTTTTCGATATTACAAAAAAAAAAAAAAAAAAAAAAACCCAAAAATATCGATATTAAAACTTCCAAAATGACAAAAAAATAAAGAATCAAAATAGTCAAAACCTACAAATTATAGAAACAACGTAAAAAAATGTGACTATAGTGTTACCTTTAAAAGAAATAATTTATCACTATAGTCATGGAAATCTATCAAATAATTTCAATATTGCAAAATAATATCTCAAAAATTCATATGTTAAAACTTCTAAAATACCAAAAAATATTAAGGAATTTAACTGAAAATAATTAAATAAATGTTCTAAGGCATCCTATAAAGGAAGAGACAATCTTATGCTGATGTAGCTTGTAATAAGATTCACAAGTAATAGAGATAACAATGATTTATAACATGATCCCACAAAGAGCTTTTGAACCTTCCACTGCAAAGAGCTTTTGAGCCATTGTGTTTTCAGCTAATAAAATTAGTTTATTAGCTGAAAACAAAACCATATGACGAACGCCCCTTCAACTTATTTGTATTAATAAGAATCTTGAAATTAATGTTTGATATGTCAAAACTCAAAGAGTCCAGCAAAAGATGGATTTCAGTAAGAGGAAGAACTACCCCTCCATAGCTTTGTATATTTTCCATTGACAATACAATGTAGCTAAACAATAAGTTAACAGAAAATGGCCATACATATAAATATAAGATATTGACCAACCTTTATAAAAAGATGTCAGTTTCAATATTCACTTTGTGGTGAGGGTCCTCAAACATCATCTTCTCTGCGAATAGTTTTTGGGGCTTAGGTTTTCTACGCAAGCAATTCTTAAATAGGAGAGAGTAGAGGTGGTGGGAGAGTGTCCTTATTTGGCTAGAAGTCTAATTTGCATTGGAAAAAGAAAACAGTGATGAGGTGGAAAATTTAATTTAATTTAAATAAAATGATAATTTTATTTAAATATTGTACTGACGTGGAAAATTGTGGGAGCTTCAAAAGCTTCGGTTTTATATATATATATATATAGAGAGAGAGAGATTAATACGTTTGCCATTAATTTGACGTACTATTGAAACTCCTTGCTCTTGGGAGATTTTTAAAATCTTGAATTGGAAATGCCACTTTTCTATTCATCATAGTTATGATCTATTATTGAACAATAAATGGTGAAAATTATAATATGCCATACTAGATACTACTATTGAATTTCTCAACATGAAAAGAAAGGTTCAATACCTCTCTTCTTCTTCATTTTTTTTAAATATATTTTTGTTAGTAAAGTTTCGATACCTCTCTTTTGTATCTTATGTACAGGAGATCCTATCTTTCGTAAGGCTTCCAATTTAATAAGGTAGCAAACTACCTCTAAGCATAGGGCAAGCTTTTATTTTTTTCCATGTATTATCTTTTTATCATAATTTTTTTTTCTCGAAATGCTCTAGATAGCCTCCTCCTCTTTCTCTATAGGAGACCTCATTCAGGTCAGGTGTTGTACATTGCATCACTAAGGCATGGGAGAATGCATATGTGGTTGAATTTGGACCCTACATGTGGAATGACTGTGAGCAAAGGAAGAGGAAGCATTGGCTAAAAGATCCTATTCTTGGTCTATGCTAAAGGCGTGATTGCCATAGGAAGGAAGTAAGATATGCACTCGACATGGTGCTCAAGCACTCACAAAAAGGGAGATAGTGACTTTCTAAGGTCATCAGCTATGGGACACCCCTTATTGGTTGAATGCATGTTGGACTATTTCAGAGACACGTGTATCAGTCACAATACTCCTAATGTCCTTCTCAATGTCTAGGGGCTGTTTCCCAAGCAGTGGCAAAGTCACCTACCTACGGGCCCTAGTGCCACGTTGGCGCAATCTCTATCCTCTAGTCAACAGATAATAGCACAACTGTGAAAAGGTTCAAAAAAAAAAGAAAATGATGACTTGACACCTGTCTTTGTACTCAGCCATATTCCTCAGATTATAAAAGGAACATGCTGCTGTATTTAGGGTAAAAACCCAAGTAGATATTTTGGAGAAGAGAGTAGAAAGTTGATAAGATAGGAAGGTAGAAAATAAGGTCTATCTTTAATGATGAACACCCTTATTGTACAAGAGTGACCTCTTTTCCTTATATACTACAAATCTGAGCAGAGCAAGAACATTCCATCCTAGGGTTTTCCATGTATATCTTGTGTCACTTTTTGCATTCTTACTATTTCTTTCTTCTTCTTTAACGTGTGTCATGTCAAAGGTAGAATCTTTGTCGCTTAGAAGTTTTTTCATGTAGATGTACTGTTAGATAACTTTTTGTATTCCTTTATATAAGCTCAAATCTAACTTGCACGTATATTTTTGGCTACTCCACTGGGGATCTCTGGTTATTCCTCTTTTGAGTGTGTTTTGTTGAGTCGTATACTTCTGTTTTGCTGTAACTTTCTCCATGCCTCCTAGGAAGAAAGTTACGGGGATACTAACTGGTGTGGGTGAGAACCATCGGTTAGAACCAAATGCAGATCACATATCTATGCACTTTGAAGGCACAAATTCCTCTGGTGAGGATGGTTACCCTGAGAACAAGAATCATGGCTGCCATTGAAGATTTTCAACGTTCTCAGGCTGCTATGTGGGCAGAGTTCCAGTCTCTGCGTTAGGAGGCATCTATACCATAAGCCACCCAAGGTGGTCAAGGTCTTCAGGGGCCTCCTTACCTAACAAAAGAAGATATTTTTGCTATTTTGTTTGAAGCCAAGATGGAGAGTACTGCTTATGTTGATACTAGACCTCCTTATCTTGAGGAGATAGCTGGAAAGCCTTATCCTATTAACTACGCTCCTCTTATCTTTCCTAAGTACGATGGCATGACAGGAAATGCTAGAGAGCACATCAGGAAGTATGTAGATGCATTGACGACTCACTCCCATGACCATGAGTTGAGGCTCAGGGAGTTCTCTAAGTCATTAGAAGGTTGTGCTTTCACTTGATACACTAGTCTTGCACCAGGGTTGATCCTGAGTTAGAATGACTTGGCAACGTAGTTCATGAAGAAGTTCTTTACTTTGGAAGAAAAGCTTACGCAGTCAGATCTGCAACACGAAAAGCAAAGAGTGTTTGAAGGGTTGTTGGAGTACATTCGCAGGTTCAGAGATCTTTCTTTGTTGTGCTATGGCCCTGTCGAGGAGGAAAAGCTGGTGGATGTTTGTATTGCAGATATGATGTACAAATATCAGCCTTATCTAGATAATTTATAGATTTCCAGCTTTACAAGGCTTGTAGAGGCTTCAAGAAGAACAAGTATGTTTGTGGGGAAACTTTCAAAAGGTTTGACTTCACAAGCTGTGAGAGTGCCTAGGCAGCCTTGGAGGAAAGAAGGCAAGAAAATAGAAGTTGTTGTGGCAAAGGAGCCTAAGAAAGTAGTCAAGAGTAAGAAGAGGGAAAGAGGTGGTATTCCCCCTCCTTTCATTGTTTCCACTGAGGAGTTGTATAGTATCCTAGAAGCGTGGCTGAAAGATGGTGCAGTGGTGTTGCCTAAATGCAAACGTAAGCCCACAAAGGAAGAAAAGCAAAGTTCACTTTACTGCAGATGCCACAAGAGATGTGACCATCATACCAAGAATTGTTATGCTTTAAGGAACATCTTCCATGATAGGGTAGCTAAGGGACATTTGGTTATCAAGGCTAGGAAGAGGGCTAACCCAAATATGTGTAGACCAAAGGTGACAATGACTTTCTTCGTGGGTCGTGAGGATCCTATGGAAGAAGAAGCGGAGAATATGGCTAGCAGTAGCTCAGTACCTCCACCTTTGTTAAATGAAAAGATGGTCACGAGAATTCAACAAGAAGATAAGATACATTCATTTCTCAAAGGAATAGGTCTTAGGCCATTGGCTAGGAGAGAAGTAGCCCAAGCCTTGACTAGGGTGATGGAAATGAATCATGAAGTGGCAGCTGTTGAGGGAAGTTTAATGCAAGTGGCAAACCAAGGAGCAAAGGATTCAATCACATTTTCTAGTAAATATCTAGCCAACAGAGTTGTTGATGGTGACAAACCTTTATATCTTACTGCCTTTTTGGGAGCATCTTGAATCAAAAGGACCTTGGTAGATACAAGCACATTTACCAACATCCTACCTCTCCCAACATTTAATGCCTTGGGCATTTCAAGAGAAATGATCATCCTAGAGCCACTTCAAGTAGCAGGAATAGGGTCCTTACTATAGAGTACCCTAGGGCATGTATCTTTGGATCTTAGGGTTGGGCCAATTCGAGTGCCCACTCTCATGCATGTAATGGAAAGAAGTACATCCTATCATATCATTTAAGGCCGTCCATGGCTGAAGGCATATAAGGTTGTGGCTTCCATATATCATCAATGTGTGAAGGCCATTTGGAGGAATAGGCAAGTGGTTATTGAGGCCACTAAGATGCCTTTTGATAGAGTAGAGCTCCATTTTGCTGAGGCAACCTTATATCAAGAGAATGAACCTAAGGGTGAGAACAAGATTCTTCCTTTTAACTCCACTACTTTGCAAAGAGAGGAAGAAGATGATGGCGAAGTCGTAGGGCCAAAAAGGCCCTTCAAGATAAGGAAAACCACTAGGCTTGATGGCAAGGTGGTATATGAGTTCTGACGGTTAAAGGAAGGGGATGAGGAGGATGACGAGTCTAATCCCCCCAATTTGATGCAACAGCCAGAGAAGGTTCACATAACTGAGGAACTTGTGAAAGAAGCTCTTGAGTGCATGAACGATGTCGTTAAGAATGTGCAGGAAGAACTTGTTGAGATTGATCTGAGTGATGGAAAGAAAGGCGAAAGGTTGGTGAAGATTAGTAAGAGTTTGTCTGAAGAAGAAAAAAAGAAGTTGGTAGCCTTGTTGAGGGAATGCAAGAATGTTTTTGCTTGGAGTTACCAAGAAATG
Organism: Quercus robur; assembly: GCF_932294415.1. Taxonomy (NCBI): domain Eukaryota; kingdom Viridiplantae; phylum Streptophyta; class Magnoliopsida; order Fagales; family Fagaceae; genus Quercus; species Quercus robur. The sequence goes on from NC_065542.1 coordinate 21,207,278, forward strand.
CCAAGTCTGAGTCCGAGCCTAGTGACATAGCAGCCGCCAAGGAAATACCATTTGGATAACGAGAAGAAGATCAAAGTTGAGGTGAATAAGCTTTTAAAGGTAGGTTTCATTGAGGAAATTGAATGTCCAAGTTGGTTAGCCAACATAGTTCCTGTAAAGAAGAAGGGCGGTTAGATAAGAATTTGCATGGATTTCTGAGATCACAATAAAGCTTGTCCCAAGGATGAATTCCCACTTCCCAATGTTGATATTTTGGTGGACGCAGCAGCTGGTCATGAACATTTTTCCTTTATGGACAGCTACAGTGGGTATAATTAGATCTTTATGGAGCCAGTAGATGCCCTAAAAACTGCCTTCAATACACCTTTTTGGAACTACTTCTATAAGGTAATGCCCTTTGGGTTGAAGAATGTAGGTGCTACCTACTAAAGAATGACTTTGATCTTTGGTGATATGCTTCATAGATAGGTAGAAGATTATGTTGATGATCTTATGATGAAGGCAAAGAATCCCTTTAAGCACCTATTGTATTTAAGGCAAGTCTTTGAAAGATGCAGAGAGCATAACTTGAGGATGAACCCTTCCAAATGTGCCTTTGGGGTATCTTCAGGGAAGTTCTTAGGATTTCTTGTTCATCATAAAGGCATTGATTTGGACCTTACAAAGGCCAAAGCAATAATTGACCTCAGCCCCCCTATAACTTTGAAGGAGTTGAGAAACTTTGTGGGAAAAGTTTCTTATCTAAGATGGTTTATTCCAAGTTTAGCTAAGATCCTGAAGCCTCTTATGTAGTAGACTAAAAAGGGAGTGACTTTTGTATGGTGTGATCAATGCCAAAAAGCATTTAAGAAAATCCAGATGATATTGGCAGACCCTCACACAATGGTGGCCCCTTTACCTGGCAACCCCCTTTTGTTGTACATAGCCAACACAGAGTAGTCCTTGGGAGTGTTATTGGCTAAGGATCAAGAAGGGGTAGAAAAGCCAATGTATTATATTAGTAGGCTTATGAAGCAACCAAAGTTAAGATTTTCAACTGCTGAGAAGGTATGTTTGTCCTTAGCCTTTGTCGTGTCAAAGTTCAATCATTACTTTTTAGGGCGTCGTGTACAGTTGGTGACCAAGAGCAATCCTATGAAATACCTCTTAACCCGCCCTCAATTGTCAGGGAGAATGGCATAGTGGGCCATCTTGACGTTGTGCCTTGATATCGAATGCATAAGACCAACTGCCATTAAAGGCTAGGCTATAGCTGATCTGCTGGCTAACTTTCTTGGGACAAGTGATTTCTTACCCCTCTAACAGGAAATTTTGGTGACAAAGGAGCAGGAATGGTCAATGTACTTTGATGGCTCGTCTACATTTCAGGGGGGAGGGATAGGAGTGGTATTATAGTCACTAAGGGAGGAGCACACATTTGCTTACAAGTTGCTTTTTCCCTACTCTAATAATGAAGCAAAATATGAAGCCTTATTGGTAGGGTTGAAGGCTGCCAAAAGGATGGGCATGAAAAGGTTAAAGATATTTAGTGATTTTGAACTGGTGATAATGCAAGTTGAAGGAGCTAATAGAGTAAAGAATCCTAGCCTAGTTGCTTATAGAGCTACGGTTTAGAGGATTATGAAACACTTTACTTCCATAGAATATAAAGTGGTCAGTAGAAATGAGAACAAGTTTACTGACTCGCTAGCTACCCTAGCCACCAAGTCTGAATTGAAGAAAGAGTAACTGACACTTCAAGTGGAGAAGCAACCTGGTTTGGTCCAGGATGAATGGTGTCTCCCTCAAGATTGGTGAGGACCCGTGTTGAAGGCAATGGCTCAAAGACAGTACGTTGGATTGGAATTACTAGTAAATATGAAAGACTTTTTTAGGATTAATAGGGATTTATTTTTCAGAGGAGCAGAGGGTTTGCTGATGAAGTGTGTTTCAAGGCAGGAAAGACTAACATTGTTGCACAGGTTGCACTATGATATTTATGGTGTTGAGCTTGATGTCAGTTTGTATAGAAAACTGTAGAGGCTAGGGATCTTTTGGCCGGAAATGGCCAATGACGCTAAGGAGGAGTAGAGAAGTTGTAAGACTTGTTCCATCATTCCCCTAGACCAAGCAAAAGTGCTTAATGGCTAATTATTGGAAGAAGATTGGTAGGATCCGTACATAAGATACCTTTAATAGGGTGTACTACCTGTTGATCGGGTAAAAAGAGAAGAGTTGAAGAAATATGTGACGAGGTTCAAGGTAGTGGAGGGGGAGTCATTCAAGAGAAGCTTTCAGGAAAGGTGGATGGTATGTATTTCCACTAAAGAAGTTAATGGCGTTCTCTCAGATCTGCATGAGGGAGAGCCAGCAGGACACTTAGGTGGGAGAAAGCTATGGCAAATGGCTTTACACTAGGGATACTACTGGCCTACAATGCAAAAGGACGCTCAAGACTTTGTCAAGAAATGTCAAGAATGCCAAAGGCGAGGGGATGAAATACACACCAGTCATCAGAGTCTTCATCCAACAATGGCTCCATATCCTTTCCACAGCTAGGGGCTAGATTTTATAGGACCTATAAATCCCCCTTCTGAAGGATGTACCTAGAGATTGGTAGCCACTGAGCTATTTACCAAGTGGGTAGAAGCTATGGCTATGAAGAGGGCAACATGTAGCTTAGTGGCTAATTTCTTGAGGGAGAACATAATATGTTGTTTTGGGGTACCTAACAAAATTATTTCTGACAATGGCACACCATTCCTGAACAAGGATGTGCACCGTGTAACAGAATGGTACTCCATTTCTCACACGACATCAACACCTTACTTTCCCAAAGGAAATGGTCAAGCTGAGGCCTCTAACAAAAGACTGTTGAAAATATTGGGAAAAATGACTAAAGAGAATGGAAAGGGATGGAAAGAGGAGCGTCCTACAGCTCTGTATGCTCAGAACAGCCAAATCACAAGCTACAGGAGTTTCACCCTTTTCTCTAATCTATGGCACAGAGGCTGTCATCCCAATAGATTTAGTAAGGCCAGCAATGAAGCTAGCAGAGATACCTAGAGAAGCTACTTTAGAAATTGTTGAAGAAAAACGTGATAATGCTGCCACTCATAACCGCCTTTACCAGGCTAATATGAGGGCTAGGCATGAAGGCCAGGTTAAGGAAAGGAAATTTCAAGTGGGGGAATTTGTTTGGAAAACTGCCCCTCATGTACGAGGAGTGGTTGGAGCTGTTAAGCACAAGTTTTCTCCAAAATGGGAAGGACCCTATATAGTCAAAGAAGCACATCCAACATGACACTATTAGCTAAAAGTTCAGGCAGGAATAAAGGCATATAGCCCCATTAGCGAAGCTCACCTTAAGAAATATCATGCTTAATCTTGTAAAAATATTTTGTTGCCATAATGTTGAACTGATGTTATGTTCCACAATACTTATACTATTATAAACAAAGTCTTCTATTCAACTATGTCATGTTATATTGTTCATAATATGCATGCAAAATTTCAATACGCTAGTTGAATAAAGAATAGTAGAGTTTATAATACAACCACATGGCCCTTCAAGACCATAAAATATTACATCTTGAAAATCATATAATGTTTGTGAGAGAACTAATGTTTTCAAGAAAGAAGTTTGGATCACTCAGAGCTCCTAGCTCACCTTCCAGCTTTTCAATCTCTTTCTTTAAAGAGTTACGTTCTACTGTGACACCTTCTAATTGAGTCTAAAAGGCAGAACTTGCTTCTTGTTGGGATGTTAATTTCGCTTGAAGTTTGTTGATAGATTCTTGGAGCTGAGTGATTGAAGTGCTATGTACTTGTAAGGCTGATTTTGTTTCCTTTGCTTTGTTGATACAAGAGTTTTCTTTAACTCTCAACTCGCGAAGTGAGGACGAGGAAATATGAACAAATGGTCCCGCCTTTTTTAAGTCCCTCAATGCAGTGACACAACTCTTTAACCAGCCGACATTGACACTTAGGCCCTCGGCCTCACTCAGTGTGGAAAGGAAATTGTCAAGGGGAAGAGCCAAACAATCCTCTTTGCCCTTTGACTACAGTTAGGATATGATAGACCCAATTTGTTGTAAGAGAAAGCCCCTAAGTGACAAGGTCCATTTGATAGTATCCTTCATGGTTTCAGGATATTTAAAGAGCAGTTGAGAACAGGTTGCTCTCAAATCAAGAGAAATCAATTAGAGTAATGGATCAGATTCTGTCTGGGTGCTTTCACTCTCTTGATCATTGGAAGTAGGTTCTACTATATCTTCTTTTTCCTGAGGAAAATTCGGCATACACTTGATTTGAATCCTCCCTTTCAGTCTTAGATTCTATTTCCTCATTAGAAGTCATTTCCTATACAAAAACCTCTGGGGTTGGAGAAGTGACTTTTGCTTTGGGTTGAGCCTGGGAAACAGATCCTATAACTTGTCAAAGGTCAAAAAGGGAGAAAGGAAGAAAAGTTACATGTGCCATTGATTAAGAGAAGACATTACAAGAGTTTAGCCACTATAAAGAAGAAAATGTACCTTGGGCTTCTTGATAGAAGGGGTTTCTGCATTCTTCTTTCTCTTAGTGCCTGAAGGTTTGGCTTTGGAAAGGAGCTTCTAAGTCAAATCACTCTGGAAAATAGGTGGGACATCCACTTGCTGGGCACCACTTTCCCCAAAATTTCTAACATGTTCCTTAATGTCGAACCACCATGACTTAAACCTGGGTGAAGGCAGTCTAGTTCTAGTAGGGAAGTAAAGGGGATTTCGTGGTTTGTTACCAATATCTTAATAAGATTCTCTCTTTTAAAAACTAAGGAGGCCACTACAGTGGGCAGAGCTAAAGTAGAGAAGTGTCCTAGTATGCCTTGGTCAAAACCAAATTAGCGGGCAAATCTATGGGGATTATACACTTGAGTCTCATACTCATCTTGAAGGCATGCTTGGAGATAAGAGGGAAAAGCACAAGCAACAAAGGAAAGTTCTTCCTCGGACTAGGGGGTATCTCTAAAATGAGAAACAGGAGTACTTTCTAAGGAAGTGAACAATGGAGGAAGTCCACCTTCTAGAGCAGAGTAGGGTCTGGCTATCCAGTCAATGGGGCCATCTAATACTTTGCTAAGAAAACTGTTTGAAGACACTACCATTTTGTTCCAATGCCATGAGTGTGGCAATCCTTGAGGTGATGGCAGACTGGTTTTATAAGAGCTTAACACCTTAGGGACAGGGGCATAATTCCTAAAGTGTTCCCACAACCATATTTTTAGAAAAGCAACGGGTACAAATGTTTCTACTTGAAATCTACCCCATGAGCATTGCAAGTCAAGGGTTAAATGATCTAAGTGAGAATACAAAGTTTCTAAAAAGTAGGGAGCAAGGGGAAAAGAATGTCCTTTGGCTAGTTTAACAGCTAGAGGGAAATGTCTGCTTAGAATATTTTCATGAGGATATCCCTCAAACGGATGGCAAGATAATAGGAAAGCAATAAAAGCGTCTAGTTCATTGCTAGAGTTACCTTCTCCCACAACAAAGTTGGTACCTTCCTTCAGAGAGTCTCCATTAGCTTCCTCATCCATGCCATCAGTTTATTTCCTCCAAAAGTACATGATCCATCCCCAGAAGTTGGCTTTGGAACCTTTGTCTCTGCCAGCACTAGCGTCTTCTGGTACTTCTCGTTGGGGGCTTTCCCTCTTCTTGTTACCTTCAGGACTAGTTTCTTGAGAGTTTTCTTCATTGCATCCTCAAGGAATTTCATGGCCTTAGACTCATTAGGAGATAAAGAGATGTTGACTATTGCACCATCACCAAACAGGGGAAGTCTCAATATCTCATAAACATTTTCTAGAGATGGAGAGATTTCTTAACACCCTATGAAGAAGGTGTGAGTAGTAGGATTCCATCGATACAGGAGGGAGAGAAGACTTTCACTGTCCTTGCTGATCTCTAGGCTAGAGAACACAAGAATGGTGTCTACAAGTTTCACCCTCTGTAAAATGTCCATGAAAGGAGGGTGAGCCAACAGTCTTCGATACCAACTTCTCCAACCTCAGGAAACAGAAGTGTGGGATTTGAAGACCATATCTACGGTGGGAGCAAAGTCCCCTTTGCAGGTGCTGAGCCTTGGAACGTGCTTTAAATCCAAATCCATTGTTAGAAGATCATCAAGTTCTCTACATGTTGTGTAGGGAGGGGCTTCAGAACAAGGGGTTGAGTTCCAATCAAGACTTTTATCAAACAGATAGTCCTCAAAGAAAGGAGGAATAATCCACTATTCCTCTATGAAAGGATTTTCATTTCATCCTAGAAGGGGCTTATTGCTCTTTGAAGGGGAGGGTTCTGAAAATTTTGCAAAACTAGATCTTAAGCCACGTTTTACACTAATGATTTGGTATCTGAGAAGAATTTTGGGTTTTGGGTTGAAGAAAAGAGAAGATAAGGAAAGAAAGAGTAAAATAAGGAAGGGAAATATTTCTTTTCCTTTTATACTTTGAGGAGTTACTCTTTTCCCTCTAAAAAGAAGTTTGATCAAAAAATGAAATATCTTTTCAAAATTGACTCGTGTCAGCAGAGGGAAAGAACTAAATCTCTGACAAAGGAGCAGTTGATGGTGCTGAAAACAAGGAAACCGCCTTCACAAACAAAGTGTAAAGGTGTGACCCTTCACCAATGGGTTCATTTTACCTTGTCTCATTTCATTTTGTTAACTGACATGTTTACATTTTTTTATGTCTTTGTGTAGGGGTTCCATGTGTAGTAAAATAAACATAAAGCATAACATAAATGTAAATGAACAGTAACCATATAATAAGATAAAATTTCCTTTTTCATATATATTTCTTTTATGTTTAAGTTTTACAAAAATTGGAAAGAGGGATTTACATGATTTGGCCCTTGTGGCCTATCACCCCTTTCCTATTATTAGGGTGTAGGGATTTGAACCTAGCAGGGGCGGCTTGATGCATTTGGGGGCCTAAAGCGAAAACTAACCTTGAGGCCTTTTATATATGTATATATGACTTAAAAAGTTTCTCAAAAAAAAAAAAAAAGACTTAAAAAAATTAAATATTACTTAAACTCTATTATCTTGATTTATGTGCAAAATTATTACTAATTAACATAAACCATGTAAAAAAAAAAATTGTTTTAGAAAGTTTATAGACACAAAAAATTTGACAAAACTTTTCATGCTTGTTGATGTGGTAGATTAATAGTGGTAAATAAAAGAATGATGTTAGTGGTGGACCTAAGTGAGAACTAGTAAAAGTTTGCAAACTCAAATATTGTGAAAAATGTTGTGAACTTTTTATTTTTATTTTTTGGGTATTGTGAACTTTTTTTTTTTTTTGAAAAGTGCTACATTTACAATATTTTTCACAACAAATCCTAGGTGTTAAATTGTTACTGATTCTAATTTGAACCTACTAGGCTACTACTAGAATTATTTTTTTGCCATTAATAAATGTCTGTAATAAGTTGCTACATAGGATTTTTTGTAAAAATATTGTGGACGTAGCATTTTTCTCTCTTTTTTTCTTGACTTTCATTTGATTAAAGAAAATTACTTTATTTTTTTAGCTAATATTAGGGATTAATTAATTAAAAAATCACTACAAGAAAACTGAACTATTGCGGCGGACCTATTGCGGCGGGTGCGAAAACCGCCGCTATAGGTCGCCTATTGCGGCGCTTTTTTGGCCCGCCGCTATACATGAGATCTATTGCGGTGTTCTATATGCCCGCCGCAATAGCTCTAGGATTTTGCGGCGCACTATAGCGGCGGGCCAATGACCCGCCGCAATAGACCTGTTTTAGCGGCGCTAAGCTTAGATATAGCGGCGGGTCAACTACCCGCCGCAATATGTACTCCTTTTTGCGGCGGGTTGAACCGCCGCAATAGACCTTTAAATTTCCATCTATTTTTTTTGCCTTCCCACTTAAAGATCAAATAGTAAATTACACCCGATTGGCATGAAAATTGGCATGCATGTTAATAACATATAGAAAATGTGATCCAACGGTTGGATTTTCAAAATTTGAATTCAACAATAAGTTATTGGTTGGTGTAACATTTTTTAGAGATACATCAAGTGTAACTTGAACCCAACGTTATATTTCTTAATTCAATGTGAATTTTGACAAATCTACCGTTAGATTACATTATCTTCATATATTTTTCGTGCATACAAAATTTCAAGGTAATTAAAGATTAATAGTCATGTCATCAATCAATTGTTTAAATTCAAGTTTTTGTAATTTAAAATAACGCATAAAAGATAAGTTTAAAGATCAAATGGTAAATTACACCCGATTAGCATGAAAATTGGCATGCATGTTAAGAACAAATAGAAAATGTGATCCAACGGTTGGATTTTCAGAATATGAATTAAACAAGAAGTTATTGGTTGGTATAACATTTTTTAGAGTTACATCAAGTATAACTTGAACCCAACGCTATATTTCTTAATTCGATGTGAATTTTGACAAATCTATCGTTAGATTACATTAGCTTCATATATTTTTTATGCATACAAAATTTCAAGGTGATCAAAGATTAATAGTCATGTCATCAATTAATTGTTTAAATTCAAGTTTTTGTAATTTAAAATAACACATAAAATATAAGTTTAAAGATCAAATGGTAAATTACACCCGATTGGCATGAAAATTGGCATGCATGTTAAGAACAAATAGAAAATGTGATCCAACGGTTGGATTTTCAAAATATGAATTAAACAAGAAGTTATTGGTTGGTATAACATTTTTTAGAGTTACATCAAGTATAACTTGAACCCAACGCTATATTTCTTAATCCGATGTGAATTTTGACAAATCTACCGTTAGATTACATTATCTTCATACATTTTTCAAGAATACAAAATTTCAAGGTGATCAAAAATTAATAGTCATGTCATCAATCAATTGTTTAACTTCAAGTTTTTGTAATTTAAAATAACGCATAAAAGATGAGTTTAAAGATCAAATGGTAAATTACACCCGACTGGCATGAAAATTGGCAAACATGTTAAGAACATATAGAAAATGTGATCCAACGGTAGGATTTTCAAAATTTGAATCCAACCATAAGTTATTGGTTGGTGTAACATTTTTTAGAGTTACATTAAGTATAACTTGAACCCAACGCTATATTTCTTAATCCGATGTGAATTTTGACAAATCTACCGTTAGATTACATTATCTTCATATATTTTTTAAGCATACAAAATTTCAAGGTGATCAAAAATTAATAGTCATGTCATCAATCAATTGTTTAAATTCAAGTTTTTGTAATTTAAAATAACGCATAAAAGATGATTTTAAAGATCAAATGGTAAATTACACCCGATTGGCATGAAAATTGGCAAACATGTTAAGAACATATAGAAAATGTGATCCAACGGTTGAATTTTCAAAATTTGAATCCAACAATAAGTTATTGTTTGGTGTAACATTTTTTAGAGTTACATTAAGTGTAACTTGAACCCAACGCTATATTTCTTAATTCGATGTGAATTTTGAAAAATCTATCGTTAGATTACATTAGTTTCATATATTTTTTATGCATACAAAATTTCAAGGTGATCAAAGATTAATAGTCATGTCATCAATTAATTGTTTAAATTCAAGTTTTTGTAATTTAAAATAACGCATAAAATATAAGTTTGAAGATCAAATGATAAATTACACCCGATTGGCATGAAAATTGGCATGCATGTTAAGAACAAATATAAAATGTGATCTAACGGTTGGATTTTCAAAATAATAATTCAACAATAAGTTATTGGTTGGTGTAATATTTTTTAGAGTTACATCAAGTGTAACTTGAACCCAACCCTATATTTCTTAATTCAACGTGAATTTTGACAAATCTACCGTTAGAATACATTATTTTCATATATTTTTCATGCATACAAAATTTCAAGGTGATCAAAGATTAATAGTCATGCCATCAATCAATTATTTAAATTCAAGTTTTTGTAATTTAAAATAACGCATAAAAGATGAGTTCAAAATTCAAATGGTAAATTACACCCGATTGGCATGAAAATTGGCATGCATGTTAAGAACAAATAGAAAATGTGATCCAACGGTTGGATTTTCAAAATATAAATTAAATAATAAGTTATTCGTTGGTGTAACATTTTTTAGAGTTAGATCAAGTGTAACTTGAACCCAGCACTATATTTCTTAATCCGATGTGAATTTTGACAAATCTACCGTTAGATTACATTATCTTCATATATTTTTCAAGCATAAAAAATTTCAAAATGATCAAAAATTAATAGTCATGTCATCAATCAATTGTTTAAATTCAAGTTTTTGTAATTTAAAATAACGCATAAAAGATGAGTTTAAAGATCAAATGGTAAATTACACCCGATTGGCATGAAAATTGGCATGCATGTTAAGAACAAATAGAAAATGTGATCCAACGGTTGGATTTTCAAAATATGAATTCAAAAATAAGTTATTGGTTGTTGTAACATTTTTTTAGAGTTACATCAAGTGTAACTTGAATCCAACGCTATATTTCTTAATTCAACGTGAATTTTGACAAATCTATTGTTAGATTACATTATCTTCATATATTTGTCATGCATACAAAATTTCAAGGTGATCAAAGATTAATAGTCATGTCATTAATCAATTGTTTAAGTTCAAGTTTTTGTAATTTAAAATAACGCATAAAAGATGAGTTTAAATATCAAATGGTAAATTACACCCGATTGACATGAAAGTTGGCATGCATGTTAAGAACAAATATAAAATGGGATCCAACGGTTGGATTTTCAAAATATGAATTCAACAATAAGTTATTGGTTGGTGTAATATTTTTTAGAGTTACATCAAGTGTAACTTGAACTCAACCCTATTTTTCTTAATTCAATGTGAATTTTGATAAATCTACCATTAGATTACATTATCTTCATATATTTTTCATGCATTCAAAATTTCAAGGTGATCAAATATTAATAGTCATATCATCAATAAATTGTTTAAATTTAAGTTTTTGTAATTTAAAAAAACGCATAAAAGATGAGTTGAAAGTTCAAATGGTAAATTACACCCGATTGACATGAAAATTGGCATTTTAAATTATATTTATTTAAATAGTAATAAAATATATGTAATTTATTTAAATAGTAATATAACATATATAATTTATTTAAATAGTAATATAATATATATAATTTATTATGATATAATATAGTATATATATATGTTTATTTATATGACTATGATGTTAACTCCAATCACTAGTTCAGTGGTGTACAGCACATGTTTCTCCCATATGGTCTCGTGTTCGAGACCTTACTTTGTTAATAATTATTTAAAAATTTTAAAACTCTTATTTCATATGTTAAAACCCTAGCAATAGATTTTTCTCCTAGCCGCCCCCTTCTCCAAATTCTTTTCTCTTCCTCCAGAGCCGTCACCCTCCCTAAATTTTTTTTCTCTTCAAGAGATGCTACTGTCAAGCATAGTTTGGAAGCTTTTTTTTTTTCACTTTGAGCTCTAGTTTAATTGTAGGTCGTTTCCTCTTCCTTTTCCTCTTACTCTGAAATCTGGAACTACCTCTGGATCCCTCCTCATTTCTTACTCAAAAGAACTCAGTCAACAATCCTTCTCCCAACTCAAAATCATCAACTCGATCTCGTAGCCAGGAGGCGTTTGTGCTAATTGAGGAAGAGATAAAAATACCCTAGTAGTTTTTAGGGAAAAATAAAAAATAACCGCCGCTCCTCCTCCGCACGCTCCGCCAATCGCTCCCTCCAACGAGGTTTGCACGATCTTCATAACGGGATTGCCCGAAGACGTGAAGGAGAGTGAGCTGCAAAACCTTCTGCGGTGGCTACCTGGCTATGAAGCTTTTCAGGTTAACTTCAAAGGCGAGAAGCCTATGGGATTCGCTCTCGCCGCCAAAGACGCTCTTCAGGTCTGGACTGTTTGATCTCAAAATTTTTGGATTTTGAATTGAATTATGGTTTTTGATTGATTTTTTGGTGTAGGAGATGGTTTTTGATGTGAGTCAAAGTCGGTGTTGCACATGGAGATGGCGAAGAAGAATCTGTTTGTGAAAAGAGGTGGTGAAAATTGAAACTCAAACTCACTTTGATTTTTCTTAATTTTTTGCCTTTTATTTTATTGCAGTTATATGTGAAATTAGCTTTAGATTAGAGGATAGACTCTAGAGAGTATAAGATTTGTTGGATCTTTACATATATATATGTGTGTAGGAATTTTGATTGGAAACCAGTAGAATCGAATTTGTGTGTGTAGGAATTTTGATTGGAAACTAATAAAATCGAAGATTTGTGTGTGTGAGTGAGTGAGTGAGTTTAGGAATTTTGATTGGAAACTAGTAATATTGAATTTGTGTGTGTGTGTGTGAGAGAGAGTGATTGTGTGTAGGAATTTTTTGTTACTTAGTTTTGGGTTTTGTTACTTACCTGCGGATTATATATAGTTAACGGGCAGTTAGCTTACAAATTTTAATATTTCAATGCAGGTTGGATATAGGCACATTGATTGTGCTTAAGTTTACAACAATGAGAAGGAGGTAATTTTGCATAACACCAGATATTGTATATCATTTTAGTTGCCATTTCATATCATGACATTTTGTTAAGTCATTCAACTTTGGTTAGATCTACTCTCAAGTGTTTTTTTTTTTCCTAAAAATGTTTCTGACCAAATTGCAGGGGTACTATATAGTGCATTTCACCTTTCATGTCACTGTGTGGTCTATGAAGCTTACTGCTTGATTTGCTAAGAAATTACTAAAAGCTAGCAGAAGTAACCATATTCCTTAGAATAATTTAGAAATGGTCAATAGTCATCTCTTTCATCTTCATGGCATAGCTCACTCCTGATATTTTCTAAGTCAACCAAGTGTGGGGCAATGTTAGGATTTAGTTGTGAGCAATTTAATAAATCATGTTAAATATAAATAATTTGATATTGTTATAACACCTCCCTCACATATTTACGATGATTGGTTGAATCTGATATTGCTTTGGAAGCTGAGATTGTGTGCAGAAATGATCGAAATCCTGCTTTTCAGATATTTGGATCTTAGGAGTGTAGAACACTAGAACTAAATAGGGTTTATTTGATGAGAGAAAGTTATAAACAAGTCACTAGCCACACAATAGGGGATTTGAATTGTTATGCCACTGAGTTATAAAGCTTTTGGCGACCATTACACTATTAAAGGGTCAACAAAAGACATTATAAATTCATGTGTATTGGTTGTGCAAGTTTGCAATACAGTTTACCTTGTCCTCTACCTTGTACTTCAGCCTTAAATTCCAGATAGAGTGTACATTGATCTCATATGCTAGGTTGAGAATTCAGATAGTCTACTAAACTTTAAAGTTAATGACCCGGGTGGCTTTTCCCTATTTGTCCCTAGCTCCTAGCCCCACAACCACAACCTCTCTCTCTCTAACAAAATATGGTTTTTTCCTCTCACATACTTCCTGTCTTCTTCTTCTTCTTTTTCTTCTTCTTCTTCTTCTTCTTCTTTTTTATAAAATCCTTATAAAAGAAAAAATTGCAAGTAAAATTGGCAGTGAGTGAAGTGTGAAGATTGGGGGAAGGACAGAGAGAAAGGGAAATGGAAAAAGACGGAGAGGTTGTGTGCGTGACCGGAGGTAGCGGGTGCATTGGATCCTGGCTCGTCCATGAACTCCTCCATCGTGGCTACAATGTCCATGCCACCGTCCAAGATCTCAGTTAAAAAAATCAAATTTGCTCGATCGATCTTCCATCACTTTATTATTATTATTATTATTCTCCTAACCGACTATCTGTTCTGTTGCAGAGGATGAGAATGAAACGAAGCATTTAGAAGGTCTAGAAGGAGCTGAAACTCATCTCCATCTCTTCCAGATTGATCTCCTTGACTACCCCTCCATTCTCCGTGCTGTTAATGGCTGTGCCGGTGTCTTCCACCTCGCCTCTCCCTGCATCGTCGATCAAGTCCAAGACCCCCACGTTTGTGCTCCGATCCTCCTCTATCTTTAAACATTGGATATTCTCTTGCAGCTGGAATTGATTTAGTTTTACGTGGTTCCTGTTTTTCTAGATTAAAACAACAGCGCAGTTAGATGCAGCTCTTTCATTTTTTGGAACTACTGCTTCGGAGGATTTTAAGTTGAATGAATTTGAAGAAGCCTGTGGTGTTGGTATGTCAAATTTTACATGTTTAGGATGATCATTTCGTAGTGTGTTTTTTTGTATGTCAAAATTTGAATTGGAGTGCTTCTCTCTGGCCTGCTGATGGTCTCATTATTTCTTACCCTAATTTAATTTAATTGTTTTGTGTGTCTGTGTAATTTTATTATGTATTTTCTAACTTCTTCTTTCTGGATATTGATTTTCATTTGTTTTTGCAACCAGGTGTTGAGGTTTCAGTCGAAGAAATTGAACAAGCTGTAAATGAGGTTTTTGAAGAGAATAAGAATGTGATTTTGGAGCAATGCTATTGAACAAATGGTTAGTGACTTTATTCTATGGAATTTCTGATAATTTAATACATGTACTTTGATTTCCTTAATTTTTTAAAATGGCTTATCATATTATGATGTAGACATGTTGTAAATATTGTTACACTTTGACATGGAACAATCTCTTGGACAATTGGTTTGTTAAGGGGTCATATTGTGGGGTATTTGTGTCACTATGCTTGTGTGTGTGTAGATGCATCACTGATCAACCTTAATTTATTTTTGTATTGCCAATTCAGTTCATGCTATGCCATCTTTTTCTTTTTATTGTGAAATTTTGTGACTATGTGGTTCTGTGATCGTTTGTTCCTGCCTATTCCTAGTTGTAGGCATTTAACCTCTACCATTATGCTGCATGATTCCGTTCTGTTCAGCATTTGAATTTGTGTTCTATTTCTTTGTGTGTAGTGGGTGAATTGTTAGGGCACGTTTGGAGGCGGCACCCATGGGGTGATCCAAAAATTGTGAAGGTAATTTTTTTTTTAAAAATATTTATGTTAACTTCGGTTATGACTGGATCAATTTTTGTTGTTTCACTTTAATAGTGTTTTAACATCATTGATCATACTTTATAGAGACCAACACAACTTTGGTATTTGCTTGTCAGGTTTGTCTGGACATTAGAACAATAAAACTGTCCGCAAATTCTCTCGGGTAGCTTTTTGTTGTACTTTTTTTAAAAATGTTTTGTGTTTAATTATATTGGTTGACTCATCAATCTCTCCTTCTCTCTCTCTAAATATAGACACACACATATGTAATCCCAAATTGAACTGTTTTTGGGGTACATGGCTTTGTACTTGTGCAGAGAATGTACCCTCGTTTTGGAAATTTTATGTGTTTTGTATCCTGGAAATTGTTATAGAACATTTTTATATTGTTTGTACGTTAATCTTTTTAAATTTGTGATGCAATCCATCTAGATAGTTAGCACATATTTCATTTGACTTGACTCCATATTATGTATAGTAATGATGCAGTAGCCTGATGTATTAACATTACTCATTAGCTTATAGCAGCAGCAGTAGTTAGAAGAATAATCTAGTAGTTTTAGTGTAAAATTGTAATAAGCAACTTTAAGTAACAGCTAGAGTTAGCTAGAGCTTTTGTAACTCAATTAGTTAGCAACCAAGGCTGTTAGCTAGAAGTTAGTAATTCTGTTAGCAGTTTGTATAGCTGGCATTAGGCCCTGTGCTGAGTATGTTAAATTCCTTAGAAGTTAGTACTTAAGCATGGCATGTATAAATATCCCTAAGATGTACAAATTATTCAGTTTTGAATGCAATTACATAGATTAGCCTAGTGCTATTTTGAAGAGATGTATTATGTTGCATTTTTGTTCATTGTTGTGCTCCTAATGTCTTAGTGGAGCTAAAATTATTACAGGTTATTTGTAATAGAAATGTGGTTTTAGGACCCAGGAGGAAGAAAAAAAGAAAAAAAAAAAAAAAACCTATAGCGGCGGGCGAAACCGCTTCGCCCGCCGCTAAAAGGTACACAGGGTATGTTGTACATGAAGTCCTATAGCGGCGCTTATTTACCGCCGCTATAGGTGACAACCTACAGCGGCGGGCCTATCCCGCCGCTAAAAGGCCACATGACTTGAATGGCAACCTTATATGGCGGCGGTTTTTAGCCCGCCGCAATAGATCAAAAGCGCCGCTAAATGGCAGATCTATTGCGGCGCTTTTACCGACCGCCGCAGTCAACCTATAGCGGCACTGCAGCACTGGCGGGACGGCCCGCCGCAATAGCACCCGCCGCTATAGGTCAAATGTACCTTTAGCGGCGCTTTTTTGGGCTTTAGCGGCGTTTTTGGCCCGCCGCAATAGCCCATTTTTCTTGTAGTGAATAGCCATATTGGTTAAAATTTAGGGGCATTTTTTTCTACTTAGGGCCTTAGGCGACTGCATCAACTGCATTTACTGTAGGGCCGGCATTGAACTCTGGATGTATTAGTTCAAATTAACTAGTTGAACTACAAAATTTTTGGCAATTTGCATGATTTTGCCTTTTATGATAGACCAAGACACCTAAGGGCGGAGCCATGTCCATGGGTGGGGGGCCATCCCCCCCCCCCCATTTTGAAATGTTCTTCACTATCTATATATATATAAATGTTTTCAAAATTTAGCCTGCAAAAATAAGAGTTGCCCCCCCTAAATATTTAAATTAGTCCAACGATGCTTTAAAAAAAAAATTTTTGGTCTAATAGTTATAGAGACATAACTTTATTTTTCACAATTTTATTTTTTATTGTAAAATGTGCTCTTATATCTGTTAAATATTTGATAAAATTTAGCACCAAACATGTTTAGATCTATCTTTTTCAATCCGTTATGTGGCAATTAACAAGTCATTGAATTATTAAAAAAATATATATATTGTCACTAAAACTACACATGAAATGTCTCTTTAGTTGCCAAATAATGGGTTAGAGTAAGATAGTTGAAAATATGTTTGGAGTATAACTTATTACTCCAAGTTTTGGATCATTCATGTTTTTGAAAATTTCATTAGTTCAATTGAAAGATTTTTTACTTACTTTAGTATAAAATTTGATAATTTGTATTAAAAATGAAACTTTTTAAGAATTTCACTATGAAATGGTAAAAATGAATTTTATTTTATGAAAGATCACCATCAAACATAATTGATTGAAAATACTAAGCTCTTTTTTTTTTTTTTTTTTTTTTTTTGTTGGGTGTGTATATGTATAATTGTGTGTATATAATAAAAAAGCGTGTGTTTATATATGTGTGTGGGAGATTGTCTCGATAAATATATTAATGCAGAAACTTAGCCCCCCCCCCCCCCCCCCCAAAACAAAAATTCCAATAACTACATTGGCCAATTAAAAAAAAAAAAAAAAAACAATTGCAGAAGCAAACTATATTGGCCAATTATATCTGGCATATATTATAATCTTTAGGTAATTTAACAATTTCGGCCAAAAGAGAAATCATTTTAAGTTTTACAATATAACAACTATAGTCAATTGTAGCAAATAAAGTAAGCTTCTGCAACATAAAAATTACAATCAACATGTATACATTTCATAAAGAACAAATAACAAATTTGTTAATTTTCTACTTGTCAATTGAAAATAGTCCCAAGTTAACTACCAAAATAGGAAATTAAAACAAATTTGTTAATATTGGACTTTATATATATATACACACACACAAAATCCACTGAAAGACTATTCATGAACATTTTATAGGGAATTAAAAAAATATATCACAAAAAAGACATACATACAAAAAATTCATCAAGAAAATAACAAAAAAAAAAAAAATCAAATTATATTGGAGGAAAGTTGAAAATGCAGGTACTATAATAGAGAAGAAAAAAGTACAATAATACTACATCAAATTTTTTTTTTTGCTACAAATTTTATAATTATTACTTGAGTGATAAAGGAAGAATTGGGGTTTTATTATTCTTAGTTATGTCTACCACTCAAGTAGACAAACTCAACGGTTTAACGATTGTAAAATTTATTATAAAAACATTATGTATAAGGGATTTTTAGTGGGACCAAGGTGGCAAAAATAGAAAAATCCAAACAATTTAATGTGCCTAGCTTTTAATAGAAAACCAAAATAATTAAGACATTTATCCTACTAATCACATTTTATTATCAAATATGTAAACTTTTTATAACAAAATTGACATTCCTTTAATATTTTTTTCATTCAATAATGGGCTGTGTTTTTTTCACCGTTTCACATACTGTGTAATGACTCACTTTTTTAGTTTATAAAAAATGCTGTTACACAGTATGTGAAAGAGATTTTCCCATAACAAGCTTGTGCGTAATTCACGTTTTCAGTTAAAAAAAGAAAAAGAAAAATAGATTTTGAGTTTTTCACCTTCAATAATTGTCCTCCCTTTCTATCTTTTTCTCTCTCAAAAAAGATAATTGTCCTTGCTGGTTAGTATCCAACAATCAAATCAAATTTAGTGTACGTTTGGATACGCTGGTGTTTTTTTCTTTTTTTTGTAGGGACAAATTTTATTGTTATTGATACTCTTTATGAATAATAGTTGTAATATTTGACTTTGTCAAATAATTTTTAGCAACATTAGTAGATTTTGTGCATTATTTAAAGGATCCATAAATTTTATTTTTTAACAATTTTTTATTAAAAATAAATTCTACTGTATTATTAACCCATTTAAAAATTATTTCATTACAATATTTTTTAATTTTCAATTTTTAACGGTATCTACACAGAACCTTACCGACTCCTCTTTTTCTCATCTCTCTTCAGAAAAGGTTATCCCTTTATATTTATTAGCTCATTTAACACTTACCCACACTAAAGGGCCACACTCACGCTTATCAAACATGGAGACCTGGTTCATCATCGTTATCTCTCTCTGCATCTCAGCCCTTCTCAAATCTTTCCTCAACCTCACCACCAACAACAAACTCTCTGAAAACAATAAGCTCCCTCCTGGACCCTACACCATTCCCATCATTGGCAACTTCCTATGGCTCCGCAAACCCTTCTCTGAACTCGAACTCATCATCCGCAAACTCCATGCCAAGTACGGACCCATCATCACCGTTTACATAGGCTTTCGCCCGGCTATCTTCGTTGCCGACCGCTCTCTCGCTCACAAAGCTCTCGTCCAAAACGGTGCCGTTTTCGCTGACCGCCCAACTCCTCCACCAACAAACGCGGTCATATCTAGCAATCAACACAATATCAGCTCAGCTTATTACGGTCCCACATGGCGACTCTTTCGTCGCAATCTCAGTTCGGAGATTCTCCACCCTTCACGTGTGAAATCCTACTCTCACGCGCGCAAGTGGGTTTTGGATATCCTCGTCAACCGCCTTGATTCTCAGTCTAAATCCGGTAAACAGATTGTTGTTAAAGAAGATTTCCAATACTCCATGTTTTGTTTGTTGGTGCTTATGTGTTTCGGAGACAAACTCGGAGAAACCCAGATTAAGAAAATCGAAGAGGTTCAACGTCGCTTGCTTTTGAGCTTAGGTCGGTTTAGTATACTCAATTTTTGGCCCAGTATTGGAAGGATTGTATTTCGTAAGCGTTGGGAAGAGTTGTTTCAAATTCGGAGAAACCAGGATGCTGTGTTAAGGCCTTTGGTAGAGGCTAGGAGGAAAGTGAGGCTAGAAAGACAGAGCAAAGTAAATGAAGGCAAAAATAATGATGGTGATGATGAGTTTGTTGTGTCGTATGTGGATACGTTGTTGGACTTGGAGTTACCAGAGGAAAAGAGGAAGCTTTCAGAGGAGGAAATGGCTAGTTTGTGCTCGGAGTTTCTCAACGCGGGTACAGATACTACGTCCACAGCATTGGAGTGGATTATGGCCAATTTGGTGAAATACCCAGAAATCCAAGAGAGGCTTTTTGTGGAGATTAAAGGGGTTGTTGGTGATGGAGAAAAGGAAGTGAAAGAAGAGGATCTGAACAAGATGCCTTATTTGAAAGCAGTGGTTTTGGAGGGTTTAAGGAGACACCCACCTGGGCATTTTTTGTTGCCACATGCAGTGACTGAGGATGTGGTTTTGGATGGATATTTGGTACCAAAGAATGCTACTTTGAATTTCATGGCGGCAGAAATGGGGCGGGAGTCGAGGGTTTGGGAAGATCCTATGAACTTTAAGCCTGAGAGATTCTTGAGTGGTGATGATGGTGTGTTTGATATAACTGGAAGCAGAGAGATTAAGATGATGCCATTTGGTGCAGGGAGGAGGATTTGTCCTGCTTCTGGTTTGGCAATACTGCATTTGGAGTATTTTGTGGCCAATTTGGTTTGGAATTTTGAGTGGAAAGCTGTTGATGGTGACGAGGTTGATATGTCAGAGAAGCTAGAGTTCACTACGGTGATGAAGAATCCTCTCAAGGCCCACTTATATCCAAGACTTTAAATGGTTAAGTCTATGACTATGATAGTGTTTTATTTATTTTTATTATGTAACACTATGACTATGATGTTAAGGTTTACGCCCTTCTCTCACCAAAAAAAAAAAAAAAAACAAACAAACAAAGAGGTTTATGCCCTAAAATCTAATATAAATAGTTAAACTGTTTAATTGTATGACACTATTTATAAATTAACTATTGAGACATTATCATAGTTCTTGAGATGCATTGTATATTTATGTGATTTGGTTACAAAAGATATGTGTGAGCTCAGAGTCGTTTCTGCTGCAATAATGGGCTTACAATTTATTTGTACGCGAGGGTTGTACTCAATCCTACCAATTGAGGCTCCAAACAAGTGATAACACTCCCCTTTAATCCCCCTGAATATCCCAGCGTGTTCACTCACCCTCTCTCTCTCTCTCTCTCTCATGTCCAACCCCTTCTACCCTTGCTTTGACCTCCTTTTATAGCCCTCTGTTAGTGGGGTGGTTGTCATTTCTTTCCCCACTAACTCACACATTCTCATGTCCACCAGAATCCCAAGGGATCCTCACGAATTCAAAGGATTCCCTTAGAACTTGTTCTAGATGCCAGACAGTGTTCAGAAGTGGATTTCTTTCAGAATCGTTAGCTCTCGGTGACCGACCTCGTTGGGACTGCACACAGATTTCCTTTTTAGTCGACTCAGACCACCGACCTTTAAGGAATCTCTCTGGATGTGGTCACCCCAATTCTCGGCATTTAGCTAGAGATCGGGCCCATTGTGATGAAGCCCGAGGTTACCTCCCCCATGTGTATCGGGCCCACATCACCTAATGGGCCTTGAGCTTTGTGTTGGGCTTTGTCCAGGTGGGTTGACCTGGTTTCTCGAGCCCAACTCACCCACAAGATATAAATCACAAGTTCCTTGTAAAATCAAAATATAGTTCATAGTTGGTAATGAAATTGAGCGTTTCATTTGCGAAGACTATAATGCATCAACTAAGATGGTTTGTCTTGATCATGGAAGTGGAGACTTTTAGTTGATGTGTTGATATGTCTTAAGTGTGTAAGACATATTGAACTAAACCACTGTGAGATTAATTATTCAATTAACAACTGTTACTTGAATAATTAATCTTACGACTTCTAATTTTATAGACTCTCAATCCTGCGAGGATAGTAAACCTAATCATGAAATGTAGGTTACTTTGATATATTAGGAGTGAGATCTAATTTAACGGTCAAAACCTCAGTATGTTGGGCAACCACACATAGTGTTGAGGGAACATATATTCTCAAGATGGAATCCATAATCTCTTTCCATAGGGACACGAAATATCCCCTTGAGATAAGTTTAATAGAACTGGATATTCAAGGCTAGCCACTTTAGTAAAAAGTTACTAAAATTTATATTTATTGAAATTAGATTTCATAAATATGAATAACTAAAATATTAAACCAGGTATTCAATGAATAAAATAATTGTTTACAAAGTGACAGTTTATTATGACTTTGTTCACTATGAATATTTCATAGAGGGGTCAAATGATATCATATTAGAGTCTTGGAAAATAATTTATTAATAAGGCCTAGAGTGCAATTATATTTCCATAGTAGTACTTATTATATAATTAATGGTAATTTTAAGCTTGTCAAGAGTTGATAGATAAATCTGAAGCCCATTGGAGAAAGAGTCTTATTAGTCCCTTTGGTCCTATCCCAAGTCATACACTTAAGCCCAATTGGGTTGGCCCAAAACGTTAACCCAATTAGATAATTAATTTTTATTTAATAAGTGTTATTAAATAAAGTAATTGATAAGGCAGTTAAAACATACATATGATTAAAAGAAGAGAAAACAATTTTTCTCTACAAGTTTTTTGGAATACATTTTTCCAAAGGAAAGTTAACGTATGTAAGAACTGATTGAGAGATCACTCATCTTGGGCACCATGTGGAATTGGGATGAAGATTGGAGGCATTCTCAAGTCTTGTTCTTGAATATTACTGCACCAAGGTATGTTTTCTCTTCTTTGTCTTAGAATTTAAGGTTATATGTTATCTCTCACGAATGAAGTATATTTTTGTGTTACTTCTGCTGTGGGTTTTGTATGAGATGCAAAACCAGTTTTTCTAACAATTGGTATCAAAGCAAACTTCAATATCATGCTTGTATAACATGTGATTGAGTTTTAGAAATTAAAAAAAAAAAAAAAAAAAAAAAAAAAAACCGTTTTCTTGGTGTTTAATTCAAAATTCTGCAGTAGTTTTTTCTGCATTACGGTTTTGTTCTATTAACTTTAGACCTGTGTGCCGTGATAAATATATGAGATATATTAATTGTTACTTGATTCGTTGACATGACGTTTATAGCTTTTTGCTTGGTGCCGTGTGTTTCTAATCTTTGTATTAGAGTTGAACACGGTGGATAAAAATCGCTATGTTTCTTATCAACGTAGATTGTCAAGATGGGTATACAATTATTAGAAAGTTTATGCACTTGACACCGTTGTTATGAGTTTGATTGCTCTTTATGCATATATAGAATAGCGGTTTGACTTTTTTGTTTCTATTTTATATTAATATTGCTTCAGTGAATTCGTTCGCATTATGATGTTCAACGTTGTTTCATTGATATTGTTTATTAATATATATATATATGTTCAACGTTGTTTCATTGATATTGTTTATTAATATATATATATATATATGTTCAACGTTGTTTCATTGATATTGTTTATATATATATATATATATATATATGTGTGTGTGTGTGTGGATTCATGTGAGTATATGAGTCTAAGTTATAGATTTTCACATGATGTTTACTTAGTTTCGGGAGTCTTTTGGGTTAAAATTGCAAATTTTAAAGTTAATTTGCGTTATAGCTACTGTTCGAAGTTAATTGGGAAACTGAGGAGAGAGATTGAATTTCGACAAAGGCGTTGTCGAAATTCAGCCAAAAAAGCAGGAGAGAGAATAAGGTTACCGAAATTCAATCAGAAAACAGGAGAGAGGAGAGAGAATAACAAAAAAGTAGGGGAGAGGAGAGAGAATAACCAAAAAGCAGGAGAGAGGAGAGAGAATAACCAAAAAATTTTTTTTTTCCCCCACAATTTCGGTAATGCCATTGCCGAAATTGTTGGGGAAATTTTTTTTTTTCCCCACAATTTCGGTAATGCCATTGCCGAAATTGTGGAGGAAAAAAAAAATTTTTTTTCCCACAATTTCGGTAATCCCATTGCTGTTTTTATTTATTTATTTATTTATTTACATTTACGGCAACGCTATTGCCGAAATAGGGGAAAATTATTTAATTTTTCCTCAATTTCGGCAATCCCATTGATGTTTTCTCTTTTTATTTATTTATTTACATTTATGGCAACGCTATTGCCGAAATAGGGGAAATTATTTTTCCAAATTTTTTCCCAATTTTTATTTATTTATTTACATTTATTTACATTTACGGCAACGCTATTGCCGAAATAGATATTTCCTCCTATTACGGCAATGAGATTGCTGTAATCCTTTTCTCTTTTTCTTTTTCTTTTTTTTATTTTTATTTTTATTTTTTATTTACATTTACGGCAATGGTATTGCCGAAACAGGGGAAATTTTTTTTCCCTATTTCGGCAATCCCGTTGCCGTAATCCTTTTCTCCTTTTTTTTCTTTTTTTTTCACATTTTCGGCAATCCCCTTATTTCGGCAATAGCGTTGCCGTAAGTGTAAATAAATAAATAAATAAAAGAGAAAACAGCAATGGGATTACCGAAATTGTGGGGAAAAAAAAATTTTTTTTTCCTCCACAATTTCGGCAATGGCATTACCGAAATTGTGGGGGAAAAAAAAAAATTTCCCCAACAATTTCGGCAATGGCATTACCGAAATTGTGGGGGAAAATTTTTTTTTTTTGGTTATTCTCTCTCCTCTCTCCTGCTTTTTGGTTATTCTCTCTCCTCTCTCCTACTTTTTTGTTATTCTCTCTCCTCTCTCCTGCTTTCTGATTGAATTTCGGTATCGTATTCTCTCTCCTGCTTTTTTTGGCTGAATTTCGGCAACGCCATTACCGAAATTCAGTCTCTCTCCTCAGTTTCCCAATTAACTTCGAACAGTAGCTATAACGCAAATTAACTTTAAAATTTGCAATTTTAACCCAAAAGACTCTAGTTTCGGTGCCGTGCTTTCATAGACTTTGTATTAGCAATGAACACATGAACGTATATTGCTAATATATGAATTCGATGTGTCATGTTTTTTGTATTCTTGGAATCCTTTAATATATTATTATATATGGATTCATATACATGCAAATTACATAAGCTATTCATCAGTTAATTTGAAGGTATATGGATGTGAAAGTTCAAATATGTGTATAAACACCCTTGAACGTTTAGACCCCCAAATTACAACTTAACTAATTCAAGCATTATGTCAAACAACTAGTGTGCGGAAACTTAACGTAAGCTATAATATGGAATTGGTAAAACTATCTAAGCCAAATTAAAATCACAACCCACAGCAGATAATAAAAAGGCAAAGATAAAGAGAAAGGAAGATGCAAACACAAGGACAACATGCGATGTGTTATCGAAGAGGAAACCGAAACTCTCGGCGTAAAACCTCTCCGCCGCCCCCCAAGCGGTAAACAATCCACTAGAAAATATAGTTGGGATACATGGACAGCAATAGACCCTCCAAGCCTAATCTACCCAGTGCACCTAAGCCCTCCAAGCTTCTTGCTCCAACGAGGTTGCGCCGAACTTTTTTCTTTTCTAGCTTCCCGAATTCTGCTACTAGACCATAGCATCAACCAATGAAGATTGGTTCATTCCTAACTGCTTCCCAGAAATCCAAACAGCTCTTTCATAGTGATGATTATGGTGAGAACAAGGTTTGGTAAAATGCCTCTCAAGGATTTGACAATGGAGAGGAAGAGAGTTGAGGAATTTGAAGAGACTCTAATGTATAGATTGTTGGTGAATCAATCTTGTTTTTCTTTAGGGTTTCTCTCTCAGAATTCTCTCTGGAAGCTCTCTTACAATCGTGGGTAAAAGGGGTATTTATACTGGAGTGGGAGAGGAATGTGAAACGTCAGGTTTTACAAAACAGGGGTGGCTCGCGGCTTGACCTCGCGGCTTGACTAAGTCGCGAGATCCAGTCGCGAGATAACCGTATGGCCAGTTGTCCTGTTTTGTCCTGTAGTGCTCCAGCTAGCATGACTGTTCACCTTCTGGCATGCTTGGCACGTGTGCTGCGTTTGGCGGCTTGCAGCCGTGAGTCACCCGCGAGGCCAAGCCGCGAGTCTCTGTTTTCTTGCACACTCTTGAGCAAACTTCACTCTATCTCATTCACTACCCTTACAACAAACCCACCTAAATACAAGGTTACTAAATGCTGAAATACAAGCAAATTTGGCACAGAATAAAGCCAATTAGATGGTTGAACAAATTCAACCTTACAATCTCCCCCTTTGGCTATTCCGTGACAAAACCCTAAAACAGACTCTAGACTTAACATGTGAGTTGGGAACAGTTGAACAAAACTCACTCACACCTAACTCTAGAAGCTGTGAAGCACTTGAATCATAAGAACATGAAACTCCTGAAACACAACAATACACCATGATCATTGTATGCAGAAAAACATGAAATGCATATGAAGCAAGCTAAAGGTGATCAAGCAGAGATGGAGTTAAGAAACAAACCATGGCTTGATCAACCAAGTGAACCCCACAAGGTAGTGATCACAGTAGTCATTCACACTTGGAATGAACACAAGGACATACAAGTTAACAAGCACAAGGCAAGATACTTGTATGCTCGACACTCAACCAATGCATAATACACAAGGTATATGCATCTAAGAACAATCCTACAAGGGCACAAGAGTGACAATACATAAATCAAAATGCAAGACATTTAGATAGAAGTACTGATTTCAACATAGCATAAACGGTTGCATTAAGCAAGGTACAAACCATAAAGCCTACAGAATATGCAAAAAACATTAACCCTAAAAGCTTACAAAAGCACATGGGTACAAACCACAAAATTAAACTGAATAACATCACTAAAATATATAACAGATTAAACCAAGAGTATAAGTTATGAGTTAGAAACAAATATACACCAAAAACACAGTGTATCAAACCCATATAAACACTAAAAGTCCAAAAAAATAAACCTATAAGTTTAGAGGATAAGACTTAAAACAAAAATATGTCAAAAGTATCAAAAGTATGTGTGTACTCCCTCTATCACTATGCACACTTCCCTTTGAACTTTCTCCCCCTTACTGAATGCTCTCCCCCTTTTTGGCACGAATAGCTAAAGGCTGTCGTCCAACTTTCGTTGAATAGTGTCTAGCTGATTCTCTATAGTCTCGAGACGCATTTGGACATGGTTGTTTGTGGAGCAGAGAAGTGCCACAATCTCATCAATGCATTTCTAAATATGCTCAAGTAAACTGCCCACTCTATCAGTATGAGAAGCAGTCTGTGCTTGAGGGGTACCAGCTTGTGGAACTTCAGGAACAGCATGCGAAGTAGATGTGGTATGTGCAGGTGTCTCTGACTCAGGGGCAGATGGAGTAACCGGAGAGATGTGTGCACTCTTTGGTGTTTTAGAGGAATGACTTCTGCTAGCTTGAAGAGTGTACATGGAAATAGGACGCTGACGGGTCAACATTTTTCCATCTGTAGGAGGAACAATACCTTCACGAAGAATGAGCTTCATGATGAGACTGCAAAATGGAATGATTCCTCGAGCTGCAGTTCGAACCGCGGTCTTCCTCAAGGTGTAATAGATGTGAGCACATATATCAATGGGGGCTCCTGTAATAAGATCACAAAGGAATAGAGCTCTCCCAAGATTGATGAATGTAGTGTTGGACAGTGGATAGAGATTGGTGAACATGATCAACTTCAGTGTGGTAAGCTCTGGTGCAAACTTTGCGGTGCTGATGGATGTTCCTGCACTGGATACTTCATGATCGGATCCTAGGATTTGTAGAATTTCTTCAACCTCTGGAGTTCAATCATCGTAAGGAGTTAGATCCACATTCTGAGGTCTGGTGATGCCGAGAAGATCTATGATGGAGTTTGGGGAAATGCCAAACTCTTTTCCTCTGACCCAGAAAATAAGTTCAGCTCCAAGATCAGTTGCATTGGAGAAGCATTCTTTGACCAGCTCATCCATTGGATCATCAAAGTTCCCGAACAATTTTGCCCAATCTCATTTCTTAAAGATTCGAGGGATAAAAGTGGTCCCTAAGGTGTTAAACTCCACCACCTGTTCCACTATAGGAGTTGACTTGTCAAAGATGTTTGAGTAGATGTGTGAGGTAAGCGGAGTTCTGAACCTCTCCTCATTGGGGTCTTGAGATGCTTGTGATGATAGTCGA
Source organism: Quercus robur (assembly GCF_932294415.1). Classification (NCBI taxonomy): domain Eukaryota; kingdom Viridiplantae; phylum Streptophyta; class Magnoliopsida; order Fagales; family Fagaceae; genus Quercus; species Quercus robur. Next base: position 21,235,053 of record NC_065542.1, read on the forward strand.
GTCCTTTTAGCAACTGGTGTTACTGGATCGTCAGCAACAATGTCTTTACCCCTGGAAGATCGACGAGACATCTGCAAGAGAATAGGCCCACAGCAAAGAACCAACAACAGTACCACACAAGATAAATATCAACATGAGTCGATGCAAATAGAAGAGAGAAACAGAGATTTCAATACATAAATACAAACTGATGATAGTGCAGACCCAACCAAACTTCCATCAATACTAAGAAGCACAATATGACAGGTGCAGCAAAATGGAAATAGCGCAAAAAGGCATAAAGAGACAAATTCAAACATAACTGTCAATGAGACAGTTTACCATGACCATGATATGCAAACAAATATAGCATATGAACATTAAGAGCAGATATCAAAAAAAATGTCACATAAGATATGAACATGGGAAAAAAAATTTCAAAATGAAGTAACAGAGCACCCAAACTAGAGCACATGACTATGAAACACAATATTCAGAAATTTTTTTTGTAAAGGATTACTTTCAAGATGTCAGCACCCACACATAATGTTAACATAGAAGCACAGTAAACCAATGCCGTAAACCAACATCAACGCACAAACAAGTGAAATGAGCAAGTCATATAAATAACAAACCCATTTAACAAAAGATTCTCAGAATCAACAACAGGCAAATATCAGAACAATGAAAAAGCACATTGTGACCATTCAACATGAAAACGGATGAAAACATCAATAGTCATAACAAGCCATACCCATCACACAAAGAGAGGAATGTTTTGAACACAATAACAATCCAAATGGTAGTAGAAACATCCATGAAATAGGGAAAATGAGATTAAGAAAACAAGACACATACCTTTTCTTGATGATTTGGATAAGAAATAAAGTACCAATGAGGTTTTAAAATGGGTACACGGAGTGTTTGGGAAGGAGACAGTTTAGAGAGAAGATGAATAGTCACAAAAGTTCGAGGGAAAAAACTGAAAAAGATTTAAAAACTGCCCCTATTTTTGCCAAACACGTGTTTTTCGCGACTTAAGAGAGTCGCCAACAAGTCGCCAGTTCAAGCCGCCAAAACACTCAAAGACAAAAGTTTGAAAAAATTTTCTAAGTGTTTTTCGTGACTGGAAGGCCTACCCGCGAGTGAGTCGCGAGCTGAGCCGCGAAAATCTTTGAGTAACCCTTGCGACTGGACCTTCCACTCGCGAACAAGTCGCCAAAAAAGACCCGCGAAGACGCGACTGAGGCTCGTGACTTGACATACCCGCGACTGAGCCACCAAAACAGGGCAAAACTGGATTTTTGATATTTTTCAAATTTTTAAACAAAATACTTTCCAAAAACACCTAAAACACTAAAAAATCTTTTTGTGTTTGAATTAACAAAGATTGAGCATGTGAAAACACATTTCATCAAGTACAATCACACAAATGAGTATGGCATTTATTGAACATAAACTTGTGTGTTGTGTGTGGATATCAACAATGAGATAGTCCTTAGTCTAATGTGAAGCTTCAATGATCAATTCAACCAAGGCATACACGATTAGCACTAGATCATGTGAACCATCTCAATTATAGAAATATGTATATATGACCTCCCACAAAACATGATAACATATCTTGGAGCTTAACATTTGACTCCACTTTCAATCATAACCTTTGATCATTTTGATCTTTTGAGGCAATCACCTCTCATTGTGAGAGTGATATTTGATATTTCACCTTAATGAATAAGCCTTTGGCTTTTTGAATAAACATTTTCTTTAATATAAGGCCGGTTACCCTTTTTCCTAGTCGAATACTAGAATGTGCGACAGGCTTTTGCAGCTCAATATCTCTTTTCATTTGAAGATTTACATTTGGTGAGCTCTTCTTAGCAAAAACAAAAATAAAGAGTGGGAAGATATATAGACACAAGTCTATGCATGTCTCAAGATCAACATAACCATTCACTAATCATTCATGACAAGTTTGAAGATCTATTTACAACAATCACATAGATTTTAAGATTTCTCCCATAGTGATATGAGTGCAAGAAAACAAGCAATGCTCGAAAATGCACAAACCCATTAGCACAAAGGTACAAGGCAAAACAAGTTTTGAGACAAAAGCTCAACAATGTCAATCAAACTTTTTGATTTTCTAATTTTTATGTGATTTTTGGATTTTTGACACTAGAAGAAAAAGATTGATCAAAAACGAAATAAAATAAAAGTATGTACAAGTAGACAAGCAAACCAACCAACAACAAGCAAACAAACAAACATCGTCGCAAAGCATAGGAAGTATTAATGCATGGACATGTTGTAATGCTTATGCATGAGTACCCTTTTTCACCCACACGTCACTTGCGTTTGGGGTGATTTCCTTATAGGATTGGGTACGGGAGTTAGGGCTTTCAAACCTTCGTGAGAAGCTTTCCAAGCAGTTGGTGAATGCACCAATCATCTTCATCACGTTCATCATTCAGGGATCACCATTCTGATCTCTAGATTGTTCACCTGCCCAATTTCTTCTATCATTTCTAGGTCCTCCTGACCTTTGAGGAGTTGCACTATTCTTTGCTCTCAGCTTTTGGCAATTTGGTCGAGTATGCCCTTGAAGTCCGCAATAATGACACACATAAGTTGCTTTAAGACCTCTTTGTGGTCGTGGGCGTGACTTGGCACGAGATTCAGACCTGTCCACAGATTGATTACAGGGATTCAACAACCGTTGGTTCACCACATTCTTCTTCTCCTTCATCCTGAGGTTCTCAGCAGTAAGGTCAACTACAACTGGATCTTTAGCCTTTACAAACTTCACTTCTTTAGTGACATTTCTAGATGAGCTACTTCCTCCGGTATATCCCAATCCGGATTTGTCTGAAAAATTCTTTTGAGATGAAATAACATCATCTAGCTTCTTGGTGGTGACACCCTCTATTTTAGCATTTGCTTGCACAACCTCTTACTCAAGAAATCTCACTTTTGTGTAAGTTTCAGACAGCTCACCATTCAGTGTTTCTATCTCACATTTGGCCTCCCTATATCGGATTAAGAGACTTTTGTAGTCCTCCTCTGCCTTCTTCATTTTTCTCACAGCAGCCTTGGCCACCCTTGTGTACTCACCCGGCTTCTCCAGGAGTGAGTTATAATTCTCTTGAAGATTGGTTGTGCTTTCATCTTCTTCAGCATCCGATTCTTCAACAATTCCCAGTGATTCTTCATCACTATGTTCTCCAAGGTCTCGTACAAGTAGATATAACTCATCTGAAGACTCAACATGAGCAATAGTCATAAAAGCTGAATAGTTCCCCTCTCCATCACAGCTTTCTTCAGATTCTGAGTTGGATGAATCTGAGTCACTCAGTGTTGTGGCATACACTTTACCTTTCGATTTCAAATAATTTGGACATTCTTTCTTAAAGTGTCCATGCCCGTTATATTCGAAACAAGTGACACCTTGTGTAGGTTGGGATTCTTTTCCATCTTTCCTTTTGAATTCCTTTTTCTCCCTTCTTGAACTTTGGAATTTTCCTTTATCACCAAATTTGCCATTATTTTTGAATTTCAAGAATTTTCTGAAATTTTTGACAAGGTATGCAACATCTTTGTCAACCACATCTTCTCCCGATGAGTCTTGATCTTCCACCTTCTCATTAATAGTCTTAAGAGCAAGAGATTTACTCTTCCGTTGATTGGGCAGCGACATCTCATAAGTCTGAAGAGAACCAACCAGCTCCTGGACTTTGATGTCATCAAGGTCCTTACTCTCTTCAATCGCCGTCACTTTAGCACGAAAACTTTCCGGCAATGATCGAAGGATCTTCCTTACAATTTTTGAGTCCTCCGTTTTCTCCCCCAAGTTGAACTTGCTAACAACCACCTCATTTAGCTTCCCATAGAAAGAGTCAAATGACTCATCCTCACTCATTTTCAGCTCCTCAAACCGAGTGGTCAGCATTTGCAACTTGGTGTCTTTCACTTTCTTCGTGCCTTCATAGGTGGTTTCCAAAATCTCCCATGCTTCTTTGGCAACGGTAATGTGAGAAATCCTGTGAAATTCATCTGGAGACACACCACAGAAAATAGCATTGAGTGCTTTACTGTTAGCATTAGATGCAGCAAGTGCTACCTTATCCCATGTGGATTTGGCTTCCTCAGGCCTGGTCCAACCTATCTCAACAGCATCCCAAACAGATTCATCAATAGAACACAGAAAAACTCTCATGCGAACCTTCCAAAAAGCATAATTACTACCATCAAAATATGGAGGTGCATTTAGGGATTGAGACCGATCCATCTCAATAGGGAGTGAAGGATCACACAATGGTAATGAAACCAATAACAGTGTACCCGCTCTGATACCAAATGAAAGTTCAAATATGTGTATAAACACCCTTGAACGTTTAGACCCCCAAATTACAACTTAAACAATTCAAGCATTATGTCAAACAACTAGTGTGCGGAAACTTAACATAAGCTATAATATGGAATTGGTAAAACTATCTAAGCCAAATTAAAATCACAACTTACAGCAGATAATAAAAAGGCAAAGATAAAGAGGAAGGAAGATGCAAACACAAGGACAACACGCGATGTGTTATCGAAGAGGAAACCGAAGCCCTCGGCGTAAAACCTCACCGCCGCCCTCCAAGCGGTAAACAATCCACTAGAAAATATAGTTGGGATACATGGACAGCAATAGGCCCTCCAAGCCTAATCTACCCAGTGCACCTAAGCCCTCCAAGCTTCTTGCTCCAACGAGGTTGCGCCGAACCTTTTTCTTTTCTAGCTTCCCGGATTCCGCAACTAGACCATAGCATCAACCAATGAAGATTGGTTCCTTCCTAACTGCTTCCCAGAAATCCAAACAGCTCTCTCACAGTGATGATTATGGTGAGAACAAGGTTTGGTAAAATGCCTCTCAAGGATTTGACAATGGAGAGGAAGAGAGTTGAGGAATTTGAAGAGACTCTAATGTATAGATTGTTGGTGAATCAATCTTGTTTTTCTTTAGGGTTTCTCTCTCAGAATTCTCTCTGGAAGCTCTCTTACAATCGTGGGTAAAAGGGGTATTTATACTGGAGTGGGAGAGGAATGTGAAACGTCAGGTTTTACAAAACAGGGGTGGCTCGCGGCTTGACCTTGCGGCTTGACTAAGTCGCGAGATCCAGTCGCGAGATAACCGTATGGCCAGTTGTCCTGTTTTGTCATGTAGTGCTCCAGCTAGCTTGACTGTTCACCTTCTGGCATGCTTGGCACGTGTGCTGCGTTTGGCGGCTTGCAGCCGCGAGTCACCCACGAGGCCAAGCCGCGAGTCTCTGTTTTCTGGTACACTCTTGAGCAAACTTCACTCTATCTCACTCACTACCCTTACAACAAACCCACCTAAATACAGGGTTACTAAATGCTGAAATACAAGCAAATTTGGCACGGAATAAAACCAATTAGATGGTTGAACAAATTCAACCTTACAAGATGCTGTGATATTATTTTAGTTTAACATTAACCATGCTGAATTGAACTTTATGACTATAGCATCTGTGAAATTCAGTTTTAAACTCAATCCCACTCAATTATTATTTTAGGGATTGTGTTTTTAATCATGTAGAACTAATTTGATTAGTGTTGATCATGTATTAAATCTTTAATAAAAGTAAGGCTGTGCGTGATGAGATTACACACAATTCAATATAAAGTGATTATTTTATTATTATTATTATTTTTTTTATAGTCCTTAAAAGTCAAAGACATTTATTAATCTATTTTTAGTAGAAAAAAAGACATTTATTAATCATTATCTAACTAAGAGGTCTTATGAAATTAAAATATATTAGTTAAATAGAACTTTTACGGTCTGTTTGGATATAGTTTATTATACTGAAAATACTGTAACAAAATAATTTTTAAATGTGTAAATAATATCGTAGAACTCATTTTTAATTAAAATTTTTGTGAAAAAAGATGTTTGCGGGTCTCGTGAACAGTGCACGGGACCCACTAACAGTGCCATTTCAGTAAAATGTGTGGACGTTGAAAGTGATAGTGGATCTTGTGCACAGTATATGGGACCTACTGACAGATCTGTGTTCATATGCTTTTGGTAAAAATAAAAATAAAAATAAAAGAAAGAAACACAAATGCAAATCGCGCTGCAAATAATCTAATAAATCTAAACACTCACTTAGTCCTTTTTCTTTTTTATTTTTATTTTTTATTTTACGAAAGAAGATAAAATTGATATTTTTATAAAAGGCAAAAGTACACAGTTATAATAAAGGGTCCCAAGCCACTTAGGCCTACACGCTAGCCTGGGCTAGGACAAGAACATGATAGTCCTACCAAAACAGCTAAGAGCATTCACAGCAGTGGAGCTAAAAATTTAGCTTTTTAGCTCCACCAAAAGTTACTTTATCTATTTTACATACACACATGCTGCAGCAGTGGATCTATTTTAGCTTTCAACATAATAAAATAATATAAATATCACAATAAAATAATATATCCCATACAATAAAATAATATAACCCACTACCCAAAAAACATCCACAGCACCAACCACAACCACCTCTACCATCAGCCACAGCCACGACCACACCCACAACCACCACCACAACTCCACCACCACCACCACCGCCACCATTCATCAACCAGAGAAACCCAGCCACCATTCATCAACCATCAACAAACCCTATTCATCAACCATCAACAAAATCAAAACCCATTCATCAAAATAGAAATAGAACCCATCATTAACAATCAAATTAGCCAAAAGCCACCATGAAACCAGAGAAACCCAACCACCATCAACAAACCCCATTCATCAACCATCAACAAAATCAAAACCCGTTCATCACAATAAAAATAGAACCCATCAACATAAAACCCAATCAGAAAGATAGCAGAGAGATAGGGGTGGAGAACGAAGAGATCAATCGGCGCTGGGCAAGGGCTTGGGTCGGCGTTGGGCAGGGGCTTGGGTCGTCGGCGCTGGGTAGGGACTTGGGTCGGTGCTGGGCAGGGGCTTAGGTCGTCGATGCTAGGCGGGTCGTTGGCGCTGAGAGCTTGAGAGATGAGAGAGATGAGAGCTTGACAGACGGCGTGGGCTGGGATGGCGTGGGACGGCGACAGCGTGGGCTGGGAGATGAGAGAGATGAGAGCTTGACAGATGAGAGAGATGAGAGCTTGATGAGAGAACTGAGCTTGAGAGTGATGATGAGAGAGAGCACGGTAAGATAGAATAAAAGAAATGAAAAAAAATAAAGTAAGTTGCATTATTTTAATCGGAGGTTGAATACTTTTTTTTTTTTTTAGATGTCTGCTACAGTGCACATCTATAGATAGATGTGCACTGTAGCAAATCATTTAAAAATTATAACTTTGCCTCCACTGCTGCAAGGCTTTTTTGGTATATTGGTGGAGCTAAAATAGCATTATAGTTTTTTAGCTCCACTGCTGTAAATGCTCTAATAAACTAATAAACTAATGGGAGAAAAGCTAGCAAGCTGATAGGGTAACACTAGCATGTCCGCTGATTAGCTATTAGATTTTGGTATTCATGCAAAAAGGACGTTGCACCACGTAGAGTCGTTTAGGACCTGTGAAAATTGATAAATGAATTGATGTCTTGGTCTTTTTATTATTTTATTATTTATTTTTTTAGGAATTGAAGTCTTGGTCTTGATCCCTAATATTCCTTGGATGGGGCCATGAGGTGATAGGTTTGAAAGAATTTTAGTCCGCCATATATGACATATTGGATTTGAAAGAATTGTTTTGGAATGAATTGATGGCTTGGCTCTACTCCTAAATTAGGAGTCCTAATACAAGGTTGATAGGTACACTTCGATTTATCCGAAGACAATGAGAAATTGGGATTGAAGGAGAAAATGGGATTCCAGTCCCTTAACTTTCTCGGAAGTGTTTATTTTCTTTGTCCCTTACCAAATCATCCATAGGCGTGCGTTTGGATAAGAATATAAAATTAAAATTATTTCACTATTTAACTTATTTTTGTTATTATTCATGGGCTCTACTACACTTTTTGGTACTATTTATGGGCTTTATTGTACTATTTCAACTAACTTTTACTTTTATCTACAATATTTTTAGCAATAATTTTTCAGTTTCAACAAAATAAGCGGTATCTAAACACACCCTTAGACTTTGTTTCGTGGACATGTGAGCATGTGCTCTGAGAATCTTTGTGCTCCCATGGTTTTATTATTATTATTTCTAGCTTGTAACTCCATGCTTATGCATAGATACACTTAAAGATATATAATAAGATGTATAATATAATTCCTATATATATATATATATATATAATTTAAATACTATTGATAGTCATTTTTATATTTTGTTAACTTTTTAAAAATTTTTGTAAGGATATTATTAGGTATAAAATGTAAATTGTCCTTGTTTTTTTTTTTTTTTTTTTTTTTTTAAATTTATTGTGAAGCACTTTTTTTGTTTATGATTTATTTATTCTGGACTCTTTGGTTTTTGTACTTAATAACTCATTTGAATGAATATTTATGATGTGGTCCTACATTTGATTTTAAAATTAAGAAATAAAACTCTATAAGAATAAATAATTTAGGACACATGGCACAAAATTAGAACTTTAATTTAGAATTCTAATTTGAGTTTCTCTCAACTTCACCTATTATTATATACTAGCTTGTAATCCTATGTATATGCATGGATACACTTAAAAATATAAAATAAGATGCATAATATATTTCTATATATATAATTTAAATTCTATTGATTGTCATTTTCATATTTTGTAAATTGTCCACGTTTTTTTTTTTTTTAATTATTGTGAAGTACTTTTTTTTTTAACCATTCATTTATTCTAGACTCTTTGGTTTTTGTACTTAATAACTCAATTAGATGAATATTTATGATGTGGTCCTCACATTTGATTCTAAAATTAAGAAATAAAACTCTTTAAGAATAAATAATTTATGACACATGGCGCAAAATTGGAACTCTAATTTTGAATTCTAATTTAAGTTTCTCTCAGCTTCACCTATTATTATTATCTATATATGTATGTATGTATATATATATATATATATATATAACCGAAACTTTTGAAACTCCCACAATTTTCCACATCAACACAGTATTAAAAAAAAAAAAAACATAAGCCAAAAAAATAAAACTTTAAAAAACTTAAAAAAAAAAAAAAAAAAACATAAACGCAAGAGCTTTTCTAAAACCCGAACCTGATATATACTCTGCCCTTCTCTTTCTCCAAAATTCAGGCCTTAAGCTCCTTCTACCAACTCCCTCTCCTTCCTCAGACCCATGGCAAAGACACCATACCCACCATACCCAAATTCCTCAATCAAAACCCACCATACCCACAAACCAACAGAGATCTCCTTCCTCAGAACAGAGATTTCCTTCCTCAGGCCCACGGCAAGGACCACTTCTCCTTACTCCAAAATGCAGACCACCAACCACCGCAGAGATCTCCTTCCTCAGACCCACAACAGAGCATCCAAAGAATCAAAACCTACCATACCCACCATTCCCATAAACCAACATATATCTACCGAAGAGGTATAACTCTGTAAATTTCTATCTCTGTGTATGAGTTAGGGTTTTTGAATTTTTTAACCATATTTGTTGAGGTAAAAATTCTGATTTGCTATTCAATTGAAAATCTATTTGCCCAGTTATTACTTCCTATATAGTGTTCTCTCTACACTTCAATTGTTCATGGAATTTTTTTTTTTTTTTTTTTTGGTGGTTGTGGGTGATTTGCTTTGGTGTTTTGGGTTACTGTGGCTGAGTGGTTGGCCTTTGGTTTGCCGGCATTAAAAGTTTTTTTTTTTTTTTTTTTTTTTTTTTTTTTTTTTTTTAAGGTTCTGGCGATTTAAGGTGGAAAATTTATTTTAGGTTTTGAACCAAAATTGGGGTTTGGATAGTTTGGGTTGTTGTCTTTACCAATATAAACTATGCAAATATGCAATAAATTTAGTCTGATGCGGCTTCAAATATTTTGTGGTTTAATTCAATCTTTATTGGGCAAATAACTACTTGAGTAAAAATCCAAGGGCTTGCTGGTGATTAGATTAGATGAGCTTTAACATGTGATTTTAATTAAACCGCAAACTCATTCCTATACAGACTATCAATTCCGTTCCTTTGTCTTGGGATCTTTATTGAAATTTCTTATATGTGTGTAATCCAAGTAATAGGGTAGTATATGTATATGCTAAATTGCAAAATTTCTTCTAAACGCATAGCAAATATATGGTTGCTGTTTTAAATCTTCTTTTAAGGGACGGAGTTTTAATATCATTAAACAATTTCTTATTCTTTGACATAGTTGATGTTAAGCTCTCTTGGAAAGTAAAAAAAATCAAAATTTGATGATTTTTGATGCATTCATTCATCTTATGCATTTAATTGTAGGAAAAGGAAACTGGGTAGCTGATTATTTCAAGAAACAACAAAGGATCCTTGAAGGTTATTTGGGTATGCTCTCTTCTAAACACACAGCAAATATATGGTTGCCGTTTTAAATCAATATTCTGTTTTTTATAGTTTAATTGAAGGAACATGAGAGAGTTTGAATGTTAATGTTGATTATAATTTCTCTGTACTGATTCTGATGCTCGGTTTCTCCCAATTATGAATATTCATTGGTTAGAAAAGTAAGTGAACATGAGCGGAAACACATTTGGCATATATCACTAAATCAGTTATATTAGTTTTTCAAATGGAGGATCTTGATCCATTTAATGTAGTGCACAATAGCTCAAAAAGTAGTTTATAAGTAGAGGATCTCAATTTATTTCATTTTAGGTTCTTTACATCAAACTGAAAAGCTATGAATGTTTTTTTGCAGAAAAAATATAGCTTCATGGTTTATGTTTTGACTGTTTTAAGTTCAGACTTAGAATAGTTTGGATTTCTTAGGTTTCTTTTAGTTTGGATTTTTAAGCATGGATTGAGGTTGCAAATTCTTTTTAGTTTGATTACTTTATGGTAATTACCTCTTACTAAAACACTTCTCTCTAACAAAGAATAAGATATTAGGGGTGAGAAAATGGGATGGGGTAGATTTTTTGTAGGCCATGTGACCCAAGTTTTTGGAGATTGTAGAAGAGTGTTTAAATTGATTGGGAGACCATATGCAATTAAGGGCATGATTTATATCAATAGGCTACCTATTTAGATAATCTTAATTTTTTGGCGAGTTTTGTAATTCTTGGTAATTCATGTTGGCAATGACACTGATTTTGGGTTGCATATGGTCTCTTCTATTACAACTAAAACCCAAAAACCCATGTTGACAATGACACTGATTTTGGGTTGCATATGGTCTCTTCTATTACAACTAATTCTTGGTACTTCATGTTTTACACTGATTTTGGGTTACCTATTTACAACTAAAATCTGCTCTGCACTGCACTGTTTCACAAAAATCTACACTGAATTGTTTCATTAAAATCTGCATTACACTGCACTGTTTCAAACTTTCTGCACTGCACTATCTCAAGATTTCCATTGTTTTAATTGCTTCTATGTACAATTTGTATTTTATCAAATAATCATGTTTTTATGTTTTTTTATTTTTTTATTTTTTTTTTATTCTGAAGTTAGTATGTGAATGCTATATTTTTCTTCAATTTTTTCCCCTTTCTATAACATATAACTGTTAATTTGTAATATATGTTTTTTCTATATAGTTATATTTATGAATTAAAATTTTGTGAATGCTTTTCTTTTAGTTTATTCCCCAAGCATGGAGTCTGCTTTCTATGCAAGATTTGCCAAGGCCCACTATAGCATATAACTGTTAATTTATAATATATGTTTTTGCTATATAGTTATATTTATGAATTAAAATTTTGTGAATGCTTTGCTTTTAGTTTATTCCCCAAGCGTGAGAGATTTGCCAAGGCCCACTTGGTTTATTATAATTTTGTACAGATTATAAACCACCTTAACTTCCTTATTATCTGAATTAGATCAAGTATTTTAAATTGCGTCTTTAATAGCTCTAGACTCTTACTGTGTTAGTCTTGACTGTTTCATTTAACTTGAATTGTCTTTTGTGTTGCTTTAAATACAAATTTTGTATTTGTAGAACCAATTTTGTAGTCAACGTATGATCCCTGAGTTAATTACACTTTAATTGGACTGCAGTGAAAATTGGAGTTCTTATAAAATAAAAAGAACAGAAGAAGAAAAACATTTTGAATTGGACTATGCTGAAAAAATTTGTCAGAAATGAGAGATGGACTAGGGATGCAAGGTGGTTTGAAGCTGAAAATAAGATTTTAATACAGTAACCAGTTTTGTTATTATGATTATCGTTTTTTATGTAGTTGAATAATTGAGTGGCAAAAAGATCACACTCCTCTTGAAATTCAAATAAGGGTAAGTATGTTATGGAAATATTCTTAGATAAGCACATATTTCTATGATTACACTATACGGTAGATACATTACAAGGCTTTTGTTTTTAAACTATTGATCATTGTGTGTGATAGATCTCTCCATTGAATTGGCTTTTACATGTAATTTCTTCCTTCTAATTTGATATACAATTTAAAGAATCTATGTGCAAAAAGTGCTTGAGACCATCTCAATTTACATATTAGATGAAAAGGATGAATAGTTTCATTTTTATTGTTTGCTTTATTATTATTATTATTATTATTAGTTCCTCTCAATGCAAAGTTAGCATTGGATTTTTTGGTTGGGAGAGTGGAAAAGAAGACTAGTTGATTGGAAGCATGGTAGTACTGAAGGAGTATATTCCATCTCATTCTTTATTGTGATCTCTTTCAAAGCAAAGTTGTTAATATCATATTAAATTTGGTACTTTTCTGTAGAGTTTTCTAATCTTTTAGATAGAGAGGTTTTTGTGTGCTTTTGTTGTTGATATTCTAGATTTTAAGTTTCAGTCTTGAAATTCAATCTCAAAGTAAGCAAAAATACAAATACTTGTTTGATCTGATTCTCTCTCTTATATACCTACAATTGTTTTTGTTGTCTCTTTGGGTTTTTGTTATAATATACAAATATAAGTTTATATATAGATATTTGTATCCCGTGCGTTGTAGGAGAGTATAACTTATCATTGACAAGTGGAACAAGAGTTTGTTGTTCCACAGAAGTATGTATTCTTTAATGAGATGGGTTCAAGTTACGACTGGTGTAACTCTTATAAACTTACACCTTTTTTACACCATAGATTTCTAAGAGATCTAACGGTTAAAAAAAGAGCATTAAATGCTATTGTTTTCTACCTTATTACCTAATTAATACTAGCATTCTCTCTCTCATTTTCATTGATTTCACAAAACTACCCAAAACAAGAGTCAGCAAATGACTTTCAAATTCACCATGAAGACCTTAAAGTCATGGCTGCTAAGGCAAGGAACTAAACCAAATTCACCAGTCTTGAGTCTCCTGACGTTGGAGCAGTTGTAGAAGTTGTAATACTCATCAGTCTCTAATGAGTAGTAGAAAGGAGAGCCCATAGTAGTGAAGTTGAAGTTTAGGAACCGTATGGGAAGGCATCCATCTGGGTCCTTGATATAGAGTAATTGGCCAAAGTAGTCGATATCATCCACAGCTAGCGAAGTCCCTTGAATGAGGGAGAGTGAGAATTGTTTGCCTTTGGTTGTTGCATGATAGATTGAATCCTGGATAGCCACAGCGTTTGGCTTGTGTAGATCTAGAGGTAGTAGTATTTAGTTGAAAAGGGAATTTAATCCTAAAATCTAATGCATAGCCATCGCAAGATAATATTGTTTTCGCAAATTCGGCTCTTGATGCTGTGTTATGGAGGAAGAAGAAGAAAGTTGAGACGAAGAAGATTTGAAAGGAGGCCATTTAATTTGTGCCTTTGGAAGCAACAAAAAGTATGCTACATAGGATAGATTTATTATTATTGTACATAATGGCAAGGGATAGAGACTTTTTATAATTAAGCTGAAATTTCACGATGAACTTTTGACGTAATGCATGGGAACAACGTTAGCTCAATGAAAATTAACTATAAAAAGTCCAAGTCTATACGAATATGCGATCTAGTAAAGGAACTTTCATGTTTAGTTCCTAAAGATTTTTTTTTTTTAGAAACAAGAAGATTTCTACTAAGAAGAAATGAAAGAAAGCAGTGGCAGAGCTAGGATTTTAGTTCAGGGGGGGTGCAAGATTAAAAAGAATAGCGATAGTTACATATTATGTGAATGAAACACAGCTGAAATCGTGTTCATGATTTTCAATTATAATTGCAAAAACGTCAAAACAAACCTTGGCTATAAATGACTTTGGTTACTTAGAACTAACAAAAGTTACAAAACACCTTTGAAAATGATGCAACTTTAAGCACATCTTAAAAACTAGTAAGGATTTCCTCTAGACACTTTAAATTCAAAAGTTTAGAGAGCCAAGGGAGCTAGCGTGAAACTCCCCTATTTCATGACTTTAAAACAGATTATTTTTCCCAACTTTTGAAACTTTGCAGCAATAGCAACTTGTTGACCCATAAAACCCATGGATTAGCTAGCTGAGATTCCCTCAAAATTATTGATTTTCAATTAATGTAAAACACAAAAAGTTCCGTAAGACTTCTAATAATAATTAGAAAAGAAAGAAAGAAAACAAAAACTATCGTGAGTCCATAATTAGGTTATTAGTTTTTTTTTTCTTTCAAATAATATGTAAAACTTATCTTTTGTTATAAAAAAAAAATTGTGATACTTATCTCTTGACTCTTAGTTAAAAATATCAAACTAATCTAAAAATCTAGTAAAGGGGGGGGGGGGGGGGGGGGCAAAATAAGCATTGGGCTGCTAACTCAATGAAAAATTAATTACTCCATTTTAGAGTATACTTGTGTAGTGTTAATTAAGGTTATGCATGGCTTTGATTTTTCCCTATAATTCATCACCGTCAAGAAAGTGTTGAATTTGTGCAAGAGAATATAAGTAATAAGTTCCTCCTTGGAAAGTGAGAATAACTTTTAGAGAATTTTTGGCATTGATGAGAGAGAGAAAAGTCTATTTTCTATTGTGTGGATAAAACAAGTAGTTAAGGAAGCCTCAAACCTTGGCGATGGAAACTTATATGAACATGGCTTAGATAAGTTCTAAATGTTTATGTTTTAATCTTTTGTCCATTTCATAAAAACCCGTCGATTAAATCAGGGCATGAAAGACTTGTTCAAAGTAATTCCAGAAGAATAAGGCCATTTTCCTACTTGCTGTGTATTTTTCTTGTTTCTCCAAGCAGCTTGCTGTGCATTTTTCTTGTTTCTCCGAGCAGTATTTTATATATATATATATATATATATATATATATATATATATTGTTAGATTGTGTTGAAGAAAATATTATATGGTGGAAAGCAATAAATAAGGAGAGAGAGAAAGAGAGAGAAAATGTTAGTATTAATTAGGTAATAAGGTGGAAAATAATAGCATTTAATGCTCTTTTTTTAACTGTTAGATCTCTTAGAAATCTATGGTGTAAAAAAGGTGTAAGTTTATAAGAGTTACACCAAGTGTAACTTGAACCCATCTCTTCTTTAATATAGCAAAATTACAAATATGATATTTAAGATGTATATGTTGTAATACATTCCTCAACCTGTTCTTTTGCCAGGCTTACATTAGTGATACTTCAAATGAATGTAGCATCAACTTATCAACTGAAGAAGATGGTAATTGTACAAAATTTCAAAAAGTTGATGTTCAAAGCAATGTGCAACTCACACCAACATCTTTACTCAAGGAAAACAAAAGGACATATTCTGGGACTACTACGAAGCAACAAGGGAAGAAGATACAAAAAACACTTTAAAGTTGTCTTTCAATCTCTAAGATTTTCTATGCACAGTTTGGTTTTAATGGATTTATGATTTTGGTACTAAAGACATATTGGAACAAAGGAAAACTTTTTGCTTTTATGCACAATTTGGTTTTAAATTGGAACAGAGAGGAATTAAACTCTTCTATTTAGTTATTTGAGGATACAACTCTACTTCAAAGTTTTTTTATAAAGTTCCGGTCTTTCTCGCATGCTAGGAATTTCAGTATTTGAACATATATTGAAGACTGATGGTATCCCTGGCCTCTATAGAGGTTTTGGCACTTTTGCTATTGGATCATTTCCTGGTAGAGTCCTGCCTTTGACATCACTTGAAATATCAAAAGATATGATGTTAAAATATATTGAAGGTTTAGATATAGCTAAATCATCATTAATTATTTTATTGTCATGTGAATTATATGTGACTGTTAATTTTAATCATCATTCAAAATATGGGGTGCAATTTCCAAGTTTAGGTGCAATTGGGATGGTAATGGAAAGTTATTTATATTTTGGAGTGCAAAGTGAAAGTATCCCTTTGTTTATGATGGATTTCTACAATTAACCTTATTTGTTTGTTTGTTTGAATATAAAAATATTTAATGGCCAACTATGTGCCTTTGGATGTGGTAGGTGAACTTATTCTTTCCATTATATACACTCCTTTTGTGTCATTTTTTTATATCTAGAAATATGGGAATGAGATTTGGAAGGAGAAAAATGGCTAGGAACACCCATAATGTATATTTTGTTATTACTTGATGGCTGTTACAATTCTAATGTCACATCATTTGGAGGTTTATCTTAATGTTCCAGTGATCTATTTTTTTTCCTTCACAGTTAAAATGTGGACTAATGTGTTCTCCTCTTTAACATTTCTTATCACTTTAGGAGCTTGAGCTCCATAGATGATATGGACAAAAAACCATCTCATATATTTAGTTTAATTGTTTGAGTAAGTAGTTTTGCACAAAAAAAAAAGAAAAAGAAAAGAAAAGTGATGGCTGGAATGAATAATACGAGTTAATGTTTCTACTATAGTTGATGCTCATCTTTTGGGACAGTAATGATATTTCATGTCCTTTTATTATGGATATAATTTTTATCTATTTTTAATTTTAAAAATTGGTAGCATTCCCGTGCAACGCACGGGTTAGCGACTAGTTATTATTATTATTATTATATATAGATTCTAATGAGATTGGAATTGTTGTATGATTAAAAGTCCTTAATTTATTTTAATTAAAAGTTTTAATAAGAATTAAAGCACTAATTATAAGTTATATAGATTCTAATGAGATTAGAATTCTTTATCAAGTAAGTTAAGGATAGAGTTCTATATAACTAATTTTTGATTCGTTAGAGTATAAGGAATCCTAAATAGTTTTGGACTTCCATTTTAGTTAGTGATTCTATTGCAATTAGAGTTTTTAACAAGTGCAAGGTTATAAATAGTGATGAGATCACAATAATTCAAAGAAAACCCAAATAGCAGGTGGGAGTGTTGGATTGAAAATATCGATTTTGTTAAGTTTATTGTAATGTAAGTAGGTACCATGTCTTGGCCTTGAGCCTTGCATTCCATGCAGAGGGTATTTACTTCACGAATTACATGATTAAACTTTTTTGTGATTACATGAATGTTCGTTATGCTATTGTGACATGACTTAGTTAGATCACATCGAATTTAAACAATTAAATACATTTGATGTGTAGGGTTAAAATTGTGATAAGATCACAATGATTTCAAGACAATCCACTTGTTTTAAAATTTCTAGTGGGAGAGAGATTCAAGGGTTGAGTCTCACGGCCTCCATTGCCAGTTTATAGTAGTGTGATTAGGCACCTTGCCTTGGCGTATATGCCTTGCTCCCTACGAAGGGTGTTTAATTTATGGTACTACAAGTTAAACTTCTTAATGATGGATGAAGTGTGTTTTTACATTAAGAACGACCATGCTACCGTGGAGTTACTTGGTGACTCACATAGAGTCTATGCAATGGTGTACACTAAACTAAGTGTAATGTTAAATGCCCAACGGAGTTATGTCATTATTACTTAGAGGCTAAAGGAAGAGCGGCAAATTATTTTTGTTTGGTAAGAGTTACCATGATAGCATTAATAATGAGAATAGTTCTCACTTGATCATAGTGATTGGTATGACCTCACTACCGAGGAATATTGATTGCGGGATTGGGTTGATTTAGGGTTCCATATTATATGGTTGTGGATGCAAAATTATAATGTCCTTGTAATTATGTTCATATTCTCAAATTAAAGTTGTCATAAATTTTTTGTTCTCTAGCTAGTATTTTAATTGAATCACATTCACTAAGAAACAATTTTGGACATTGTGCTTAAAGGAGCTGAAGTACATAATTTTTTGATTCAGCATAGTCATAATTTCTTATACATGACGCATTTTTGGAAGATAGCCTATGATGTGATCATAGTCTTATTGAGATGCTAACATAATACATTGGCTTCCATCTCAACTATGCTACAACATGAGATGCAAGAGTTAGCACTAGGTCTAGACTTTATATTAAGTCTAAATGAGATATTTGGTATGAATAATATTGAGTGCTAAGAAAGGCTTAAGGAGTTCCAATTCTATATCATTTTATGAAAATATTTTCATCTTTAAATGAATTGGAATTCTTGGATGTAGAGTTTAATGGTTAATCTCATATGGATGTGTTCCACAAGTTCGTGTTAGAATCATTTGATCAATTCAGATTGTTTTGAAAATAAATAAATTCTTTTTATTTTATCTAAGTTGATGAGTGAGTTCTACGAAATGGAAGACATCCTAAAAGCTAAGGCTAGGATCGATATGACTTAATTCAAATTCTAAGCCTTAACCAAAATGTATGGGTAAGAAGAAGAATAATGATACCAAACAGTTGGGCAATCTAGTTGTCCTAGGAGTTGCCAAAAAGGAAATTAGACTCAAAAGCATGACCTAAAGGAAAATGTTTCCATTATGGTAAAGCTAAGCATTGTCCATAACTGTAATCTAAATGGAAATTTACATGTTCTACTTTTAAAGAGAAAGTTTCCATCCTTTACTATTGTATGTTTTGGCACTTATGTCTAAGTCTTATTAATCTAAACGTTATTCTAGACTGGTGAAAGATGGGCTTATAGAACCATTAGTTTTTGTTATATTCCTAGTCTACAAATTCTATTTAGAGGATAATATGACCTAGGGCTCCTTTATTGTAAAGGAATTTAGTTCCAATGACTTCTTTAAGTCAATGCATACATGAAGGAGGAATATGACTCTTTAAGATATGGTAAAATACATGATAAGTATTTCTATTTGAGTTTAAATTCTGTCCGGATGTGGCGTAAACCAAGGGGTTTACACCACCAATAATATAACGCCACGTCAACACCTAGTTAAAAATCTCATTAAAATTAAAAAACAAACCAACAAAACAATGAACTTCTGTGTTGATGTTAGCAACGATGATGTTATCGGAGGCACAAAGAAGCTGAAGAAGTCACCACCAACGGTCCACTGTTGTTAATGAAATTTTTTTTTTTTTTTGAAAATGAATATTCATTCATAAAAGAAAGAAATGTTATAGCAAAAAAAAAAAAAAAAAAAGCAAGAGGAAAGAACAGAGGAAGAGCAAGACACAAGCACCAAAAGAGATCATGAATAAAGACGCTAGCCAAGAGGACTGGAGATTTGAGAAGCTGGGTTGGAACAACTCCAAACATAGTTAATGACCTGCTATGTACAAAGACACCATGACTAGGTCAATGATTTGGTGATTTCTCTTCCTCCTTCTAAATTTTATTTGACCAAACCTTAAAAACAAAAACAAACCCCACAACCACAATAGACCAAGAACCTAGGTTCCAAAACACACATGAAAAAGCAAAAACTTCAAAATTTAATCACCTACAAATAGTGGAGATACCAAATCCTTGTCTTCCCTCACCAAAATCCACACCTTTATCCGATATGCAAAGCTTAAGCAAAACCCACAAACTTGAACACAACCTAGATTGGATATATATCTTAAAAAGATTGTACCTTGGATAATGAAAATTGGGAAAAAGAAAAAAGAAATCGAGAAAAAAGAAACTTAGGTCAGTAGCGACTTCTCCAGAGGCTTTTGGCATTTCCAGCTACCTAGGTAGCTTGTAGGTTTGGTGGTTCTTCGACAAGGAGGATGAGCGGATTCTGTGGCAGATTTTAGCAGCTTCTTGAGAGGTTTTGGGCAATATATCTCCGACGGAAGGGGCTGTGTCTTAGATGGCTTGGAGGATTTGTTGCTTTTCACTTTCGAGGAAGATACAATTTTGGTATATGAATTTTTAGAGGCAAGATTATGTGTGATAAGTTTTATTCTTTAGTTTGCAATCAGCTGATGTGGCGCAATGTGATTGATGGGCGTAAAACTGAGGTTTTACACCCCATTCGGACAAAATTGGCACTCTTTCTATTTACTTCTTTCTTATGGAGATATACTCTAATTATTACTATACATTTTCTAAAATTGATTCCAAAAGTTTGTTCCTAGGACATTTGTCAAATTGTGGATTGGGTGAAAACCTAGTATATGATACTTCCACTTTTGGAGATATCTAGCACTTGTGCTAAAAAGGAAGTTTGACAGATTGGAATTAAAAGGTAGAAAAATGTGTGTTTATGTTGGATATCCAAAAGGAATTGCAGAAGATTATTCTAGTAGTCATAAAGATAACATGGTGTTTGTAAAGTACAAATACAAAGTTTCTAGATAATGACTATGTGAATAATCTTAAAGCTAAATGTAGAACTTTTCTAGAAGAAAAATGTCAGAATTTGTTATAGGACAACTATAAAATACATTTAGAAATGAGATGGTTGTATTAAATACATCGCAAGACATTATTCTATAGATAACTAGTACACCGGTGCAATATCATAGTGGGAAGATTATTAGATTACCTGATAAATTTGTACTTTTGGGATAAGCTTGAGGAGTCATCCCACAAGGATACAAATTTGATCCTTGGTCCTATGTAGAGGCAATAGATGATATGAATATGGATTACTGGATCAAAGTTATGTAAATAGAATTAGATTCTATTTAAAGTCTAGAACTTGTAGAGGCGTCTAATGGCATTAAGCCAATTTTTTTCAAATACATCTACAAGAAAATGAGATTGATAGAATAGAAGGTGTAAACCTTCAAAGCAAGACTAGTGGCGAAAAGATTTATTCAGAAAGAAATAGATCGATTATGAAAAGATTTTTCCACCAATAGTCATGTTTGACTCTATCTAGATTCTCTTATCCATTATATTTCATTTGGATGAAATATGGCAATGGATATCAAGAAAGCTTCTCTTAGTGGCAATCTTGAGAAAGACATCTATATGATGTAACTAGACTAGTTCATAGCAAAGAACCAGTTGTATTTGGTATGCAAGTTGCTTAAAATTCATTTATGGACTAAAGCAAGCATCTAGATCATACAATATCATCTTTGATCAAGCTATCAAATTGTTTGATTTTGATCAATTAGTGATAAGCCTTGTGAGTGTAAAAGCTATATAGAGTAATAAATCTTTTAATGTATGTTGATGACATTCTAATAATTTAGAATGATGTATAAATATTGTCATCAATAGAATTTTTTTGTTGTCAAGACCAGATTGATATGTAGTACTTGAGTAAGACTGGTCACATCCTGAGAGTTAAACTTTGGTAAGATTCAGAAATTAGGATGTTGAGTCTATCTCAAACTACTTAAATAGATTTGATTCTAGCTAAGTATAGCATGTGATACTTCAAGAAAGGATTCCTTCCTTTCAAGTTTGAAGTCTTTTTTTTTAAGATTATAGTCCTAAGACATATAAAGGGAAGAGCATATGAAGACGGTTCCTTATACCATGTTAAAAGGAAGTCTCAATTATGCTTTGCTATATACTAGGCCAAATATCTATTTTGCATGGGCATTGTAGGCAAATATCAATTAAAATCCAGGATTAATTAACTTAGTGGGAGTAAAGCATTTACTTAAGTATCTTAGGAGAACAAGAGATTATATGCTCGTCCACCAAAGTTAGGATTTGATAGTTACTGGTTACACAACACTGACTTGTAGTTTGATTGTGATTCATGAAGTTTGACTTCAGGATATGTGTTCACTCTAAGTGGTGAAAATACACATTAAGCATTAGTATCATCTCATTAGAGAGATACTAGAGCATGGGATGTAGTAGGAGAAAAGATGATTTATGCAATAAATCTGGCTGAAACTTTTTTCCAGACCTTGCCTTAGAGTGACTATAAGTTACTCTGAAGAGAAATAAGTATTAGATATATGCAAAATTGTCTTTGAGGGCAAGTGGGAGATTGTTAGGGTTTATGCCCTAAAATCCAATTTATTGGCATGTTATAAATAGTTAAACTGTTTAATTATATGAGACTATTTATAAATGAACTAATGAGATATTATCATAGTCATTGAGATGCATTGTATGTGATTTAGTTACAGAAGATATAAATCACAAGGTCCTTGTAAACTCAAAATATAGTTCATAGTCAGGAATGAAATTGGACATTTCATCTGTGAAGACTATAATGCATCAACTAAGATGGTTTGTCTTGATCATGGAAGTGGAGACTTCTAGTTGCTGTGTTGATATGTCTTACGACATATTGAACTGGACCGCTGTGAGATTAATTATTCAATTAACAACTATCACCTGAATAATTAATCTCATGACTTCTAATTTCATAGACTCTTAATCCTGAGAGGATAGTGAACCCGATCATGAAATGTAGGTTACTTTAATATATCAGGAGTGAGATCTAGTTTAATGGTCAAAACATCAGTATGTTAGGTAATCACACGTAGTGTTGAGGGAAAACATATTCTCAAGATGGAATCCATAATCTCTTTCTATAGAGACACGAAATATCCCCTTAAGATAAGTTTAATAGAATTGGATATTTAGGGCTGGCCACGTTAGTAAAGAGTTACTAAATTTTATATTTATTGAAATTAGATTTCATAAATATGAATAACTAAAAGATTAAACCAGATACTCAAGGAATAAAATAGTTGTTTACAAAGTGACAGTTTATTATGACTTTGTTCACTATGGATATTTCATAGAGGGGTCAAATGATATCATATTAGAGTCTTGGGAAATAATTTATTAATAAAGCCTGGAGTGCAATTATATTTCCATAGTGGTACTTGCTATATAATTAATGGTAACTTGGGGCTTGTCAAGAGTTGACAAATAAGTCTGAAGCCCATTAAAGCAAGAGCCTTATTAGTCCCTTTGGTCCCATCCCAAGCCACACACTTAAACCCAATTGGGCTGGCCCAAAAGGCTAACCCAATTAGATAATCAGTTTTTATTTAATAAGAGTGATTAAATAAAGTAACTGCCAAGGCAGTTAAAACGTACGTATAATTAAAAGAAGAGAAAACAGTTTTTCTCTACAAGTTTTTTGGAATACACTCTTCCAAAGGAAAATTAACGTACGTAAGAATTGATTGAGAGACCACTCATCTTGGGCACCATGTGGAATTGGGATTGTTAGGACATATGTGATTCAATATTAGGAACATATGTCACTATTTTATGTAATTGACTAATCTTTTGACAAAATGCACTTTACTTGTAATTTGGTAGATGTAGGATTTGTTTAATGCTTCAAGAAACAAGGTTTCAAGTTCAAGTGTTAAAGCCATGCAAGTCTGTCCAAGAATCAAGTCAGAAAGTGTAGGATTTTAAAGCTCGACAGCTAGCATCTATCGAGGTTTAAAAGCTGCTGAAGCCCGTGGCTCGACAGCTAGCTCGATAGATGGTTATCTATCGAGGTTTATGAAAAGTTTGCCCTAGTTCTTCATTCTCTTCAAGAAGCTGTTGTGTTTGTACACCATAGGGTTTTGTAACAAAGTAACTTCGTGATCTTCATCATGTAATGAACTAAAGAACTTTGCAGCCAACATCCTTCTCAAGTTGGTGACCAAGTCGTATACTGAGATCCGCGCAATTGGTTAGTCACGTACTGGGAGCCGTGCATTGAAAGGAGAGATTGTCACTATAGAACAAGTCCAATTGGGTATTGGGGTAAGGGTTCAACTGTAAGTTGGTATAAGGTACTAGGATTCCTTTACCTGTAACCGCTTGTTTTGATAATAGTGGATTCTCGGGAGTGGTGACCTTAAAATCACCCGGTAGGGTTTTTGCTGTATAGGTTTTCCCCATTCGTAAATAAATCACTGTGTCAATTTATTTTCCGCTGCATACTTAGTTTAATTCGTGATTTGTTTGTGCTACCACGCGTTTTGCATGTTAATTTGATTAATTAATAAATTTGGCTAATTAATCAATTAATTTATCATAAAGGGTCAATACATTTTTGGCCTATCAAGTGGTATCAAAGTAGCCACACTCTGATTAGGGTTAATCTTTGCTGTGTGATCCATTAACCCCTATTGTCATGGCTGCAACTGGGTTGAAGAGATCTTTGTTTTCAAATACATCTTGTTTTTCTAATCTCTACTTTTTTGAGTGTATCAGAACATGCAAGTCTAAAAGTTATTTGAATTCTATTATGATAACTATTGGAAAAGATCTCAAATTGACAAAGAAGAAACTAGACTGTCTCAGAATGAAAATGTGCAAAAGAGTTCGTCTGAGAAGAGTGAAAGTTAAAGGTTTAGGTCATAAAAAGCAGAAGAGAGAAAACACCATTCCCACTGATATCTCATCTAAGCCAAAGTGTGCTTCATGACGAAGTCACCATTTTAGGTTATGGACACGTGTTTGTGGTACCTTGATAGTGGTTGCTCAAGACACATGACTGGAGACCGATCTCTCTTCGAGTCTAAGAAATGTGATAATGTCACTTTTGGTGATGGGAGCAAATCATAGATTAGAGGAAAAGGAATCATCTCTCTACCTGGACTGCCAGACATTGCAAATGTTCTATATGTAGAAGGTCTAAAAGTGAACCTATTGAGCATAAGTCAGATATGTGATCAAGACTTCATGGTACTATTCTCTAAGGGAAAATGCCTTGTCATGGATGAGTCTGGAAAGAAGCTCATAAATGGTGTTCGCATTCTAGACAATTGTTATGGCTTGGTTCCTGATGCAGATATTGTGTGCAATAGCATTCGTTTACCAAATGAAGATCTATGGCACCAAAGGATGGGACATGCTAGTTACAAACATTTTTCAATTGTATCTAAGCATGAGTCAGTTTTGGGGATACCAAAGCTCAATAGAGTGAGCAATGTGGTGTGTGGACCATGTCAGCTTGGGAAACAAACAAAAGCTAAACATCCAGGCACTCAGACATCTGCTACATCCAGACCATTGGAGCTACTACATCTGGATCTTATGGGTCCAACCAGAACCAAGTCTCTTGGTGGAAAGAGATACATCATGGTTGTGGTGGACGACTTCACTAGATACATTTGGGTTATTCTCCTATGATCCAAGTCTGATGCTTCTGAGCACATTGAAGCTTTGTGCACAAGATTGCAAAATGAAAAGAGTCGGAAGATTGATTGAATTCAAAGTGATCATAGTAAAGAATTCCAGAACTCATATATGGAGTCCTTTTGTTTAAGATCAGGTATATCTCAAGAATTCTCTGCTCCTATTACTCCTCAGCAGAATGGTGTAGTAGAAAGGAAGAATAGGGTTATTCAAAAGATGGCTAAAGTCATGTTGCATAACAAGGATGTGGCTTGAAACTTGTGGGGAGAAGTCGTCAACACTGCTTGTCATACGGTTAATAGGGTGTATTTTAGATCCGGTACCAAGAAGACTCCATATGAGTTATGAAGGGAAGGAAGCCAAATGTTAAATATTTCTGAATCTTTAGAAGTACTTGTTTCATTCTCAAGGATAGAGAGAATGTGGGAAAATTTGACTCCCGAAGTGATGAAGGAAGATTTCTAGGATACTTCTCTACAAGCAAGGCTTATCGGGTATACAACAAAAGAACCATGAAGGTAATGGAAACAGTGAATGTTGTTATTGATGAATCTTCAGATTTTGGTTCTGAAATTTAGTGAGGAAATTCCCAAAGAGATTCTTCCTCCCGAGCCCAGGGAAGTTCAAGAAATTGTTGAATAAGAGCTTGCATCTCCTAGTACTTCAGATACTCCAAGTGTTGTAGAAGATTCAGCAGACTTATCTACTTCACCTGATTCTGAAACCCATGAAGAGAAAGGACCTTCTTCCAAGATCAAATTGAACCATCCTCCTGAAGTTATTGTGGGAACGTGAATGAACTTACATTAAGGAAGCGTACAATTAATAAATGTGTTGCTAACTTTATGTCTTATTCTTGTTACTTGTAGCAAGTTAAATCCACTAAAGTTGAGGAAGCTCTTCAGGATGAAAGCTGGGTTGAAGTTATGCATGATGAACTTCTTTAGTTTCAGAGGAATGATGTCTGGACTTTGGTACCTAGACCGGAGGGTGAGCACATCATCAGCACAAAATGGATATTCTGCAATAAAACTGATGAGGAGGGTAATGTGATCCGCAACAAGGCTCGTCTTGTAGCTTAAGGATACTCACAAATGGAAGGAGTAGACTATGATGAGACATTTGCTCTAGTAGCCCGTATGGAGTCCATTAGAATTCTCCTAGCCTTGGCATGTCACTTGAGGTTCAAGCTCTATCAAATGGATGTTAAGACTGCATTCTTGAATGGGTTGCTTAAAGAAGATGAATATGTGGCTCAACTAAAGGGCTTCATTGATCCACACTTTTCGGATCATGTGCTATACCTTAAAAAGGCACTTTATGGGTTAAAGCAAGCACCTAGAGCTTGGTATGATCGGCTCACACAATACTTGGTGTCACATTGGTTCACCAGAGGAAAAGCAGATCAAACTCTCTTCATAAAGAGGGAAGACGGGAGTTGATAGTTGCTCAAGTCTACGTTGATGATATCATCTTTGGGTCAACTAAGGATGAACTCGCTCATAGTTTCTCAAAACTCATGCAAGTCGAGTTTGAGATGAGCATTATTGGAGAGCTAACTCACTTCTTGGATTGCAGATTTGTTAACAAGATTCAGGTATATTCCTATCTCAATCTAAATAAGCTAAAAATCTTGTGAAGAAGTTTGGTTTGGAATCTGCTAGTTCTGTTAGAACCCCTCTGAGCCCAAATGTTAATCTCATTGTTGACTTGTTAGGTAAAAGTGTAGATTCTTCTCTTTATAGAAGCATGATAGGTAGTCTTCTTTACCTTACTGCTAGTAGACCTGACATTAGTTACAGTGTGGAAGTGTGTGCTAGATATCAAGCTAATCCCAGAGAGTCTCATATGATTGCTTTGAAAAGAATCATAAAGTATTTCAAAACCATTGCCGACTTTGGTGTGTGGCACAGCAAGGACACAAATGATGTCTTAACTGGGTATTCTGACGCTGATTGGGCTAAGAATGCTGATGATAGAAAGAGTACATTAGGGGGGTTGTTTCTATGTGGGTAATAATCTTGTTTCTTGGATGAGCAAAAAGCAGAATTCCATATCATTATCCATTGTAGAAGCTAAGTACATCGCTGCCAATAGCTGTTGCACCCAACTTCTATGGATGCAAAAACTCCTCCATTATTACGGTATTTGTCAAGAGCATCTTTCCATCTACTGTGACAATACTAGTGCCATCAACATCTCTAAGAATCCAGTTCAACATTCTCAAACTAAACACATAGAGATTCGATATCACTTCATTAGGGAGCTTTTCAAAGATGGTACTCTTACTCTTGAGTTTATTCACATTAATGATTAGAAGATTGATTTGTTCACCAAACCTTTTGATAGCAAACGGTTTGAATTCCTTTGCCAAAACATTGGTGTTATCTCTATGGATTGATCTACTCTTCTCTTTCTCCTTCCTCATGCATTTGCATCTAGTTTTATGCATTGCTTTGTTTTTGTTTGTTTTCTTTTCAGTTTTGGTTTATTTTGTTTTTCATATAAAAATAAAAAAAATAAAAAATTGAAAAATTACAAAAATACGAAAACTGTGTGTGTTTGTGTACCTTGGATGGCCATTGAAACAAAGTTTTCTAAACTTTGTATCTTTTGTAGCTTAGATGAGCATCTCTATGTACAACTAAGCAAGTGAGCTTTGTAGCTCGTGTTTGTGATGAGTAAGGTTAAGTGAACTCTTGTACTTAACACTTGTATCACTCCTTTTGACAGGAAGGACTAGAAGATCCTAAGAGAAAGGTATAAATAACCATCTCACCACTGTTGCCCGCCGATCATGAAATGACATCTGTATGCTTCGGCATAGCAAAAGTGCAATGTCAAAAGCTTAACATCATTGGGTATTTCTTTTCTCTCTCTTATATGTCCATGCATGGTTTGCTTAAAAAGAAAAATATGCAAAGAAAAATAAAAAGCAAAAAGAATTAAAATGATTTATATATGATTGCAAGCGTGTATTCTAGGAGATGTAGGAGTTATAGGATGTATCTCTAAGGTGATAGTCCCCATCAAACAGTTATGATTATGTGTGAGTTAAAGTGATTTTCTCATATCTCAAATCGTCATAACATGTAGATACTTATGCAATCTTGCGATGTTTTTCACACACAACATGCAATATTCTTTACTACTTTTGATACATGTGTAGATACAATGTGATTTGGTCATCACAAGGAATACTTGTGTTAATGTATGCTCACTAAACTATCTTAACTTGTTTTTGAAATATAAAATTGGTTAGACTTGTTTTGTGTGTGTGTGTGTGTGTTTTGGATCTAAATTCCCATCATTTTTTATTGTTGAGAGATGTTTTTGAGAGCTTAAAATGTTGTTTGGATCTGTGTTTAGGGAGCTTGTTTGGTTGCATTCATATCTATGTTTTTCTCTCCTTTGAAAAACTGTTTTTAAGAAATCTTGATAGCTTCTTGATAGCTCTCGACAAATAAGCTATCTATCAGGACTCTTCAGCTAATTTTTATCGCAATCTCGATAGCTCTCGATAGCTAGTTCGATCAATCAAGAAACTTTCCGTCTCCTCAATAGCTGCTCGATAGCTATCTCAATCCATCGAGCTTCTTTGTGTTGAAAACCTTTTGATTGATCATTGATAGCTCCTCATTAGCATGTTCGATAGCTAAAACACGCGTTTTAAACTTCAACAGATGCTCGACAGCTCTCGATCGATCCAGATTTATGAGTTTTCTATATAAGGAGCTGTTGCGATTTTTGATCTCACTCCCTCAATCTCTCTCAACAGTTTTCAAGCTTTTCACCTTCCAAACTCACTTTTCTCTCTCTAAACCTTCACTCCACATGATTTTCGGCCTGTTCTTGCTTCTAATCACTTGGTATGTCCTCTCTACCTCTCATTCTTCATGCATTTCATGCATTTAAATCTAGGTTTTGGGTTGTTTGAAAAATTTTGGGGTTTTTCAAAATTGATGAAGGTTTTGTGCAATTTTTGGGTTGGGTGTTAATTGATTGATCTTAAAACATCATGCATTGCATCTCATTTGCATTATAACAATGTTTCGTGAATTCTTAGATGTGTGTTTACTTTGTTGCAAACATGTGTGCTGGTAGGATTGGATTGGGCAGAGCCCATGCTATTTTTACTATTGCATATCACATGCTCATGCATTTTCATGCATATGTACTTTATATTCTCTATACTTTTGTATATTGAACTGTTTTAGGACTTTTCTGATTGTCTCTTTCTCCCCTCTCTCTCTCTAGTTTACATTAGTTGCGTCATGGCACCTAAACATAAGTCTATTCCGTCCCGGAACTCTATTCATTCCAGGGCATCCACCTCTTTTGATCCTACTCCCTCATACATCTGGTTTTGTGATGAGAAGGCCAAAACGAACTTCTTTGAGAACTTCTCTAGACAAGGCGTTCATTTGGAACGCCAAGTCATTTTGTCGGACTTCTCCGACACTGGCCTACCCACTGTCATTCACAATAGGGGTTGGCTGTCACTGTGTGACATTCCGGTCACTTGTCCATCCGTGCTGATCTAGGAGTTCTACTCCAACATGCTTGGATTTGATTATTTAGTACCTCTTTTTGTTACTCGCGTTTGAGGTACGCGTATTGTGGTCACATCGGATATTGTATTCGATGTGCTCCGTGTCTTGAGGGTAGAGCATCCTAAATACCTCGATTGTGATCGTCTGAGGACTGTGTTCAAAGATGAGCTCATATCTTCTTTTTGTGAGCATCCATCCGATTGGGGTGATCGCCAGTTCACCTCTTGTACGGCCTTTGCTAAAGGCCCTAGGTTTCTTAACATGGTCATGACTTTTGTTTTGCATCTTCTTTCTCACTATAACTCTATTACCGAGCCCCGTGCTCAATTTTTGCTTTCTCTTTTAGAGCATCTCATGATAGATTTTCCCTCCCATTTCATTCTTTCTATCATAGATGTACATAGGGATATGGTGACCCGTGATAAGCTCATCTTCCCTTCAGCTATCACGAGGATTTTATGCCATTTTTCTGTTCCCTTTCCCATATCCGACCACTTCCATGTTATGTGTGCCATTGACACCGCTATCGTTAAGTGGAGTTTTGCACAACTTCGCTCGAGGCAGCCCCAAACGTAGACGGCAACTTCTTCGGCTTCTACCACTCCATCCACTTCTGCTCCTTCTGCTGGTGGAGTGACACTTGAGGCCATCATGGCACAGCTTGTATGCATGGATGCTTGCCTTGACACTCTCAGCGATGAGTTGTGTTAGGTGAACACCCGTGTCGGTCATATCGCACGACGATAGGCTGTGATGGGTGGTTACACAATGGCTTCCTCTCCCGAGGCATCTGAGGATGAGAGTGATGGCTCTGGCAGTGCTGATGATGCTGAGGATGATGATGATGGCTCGTCGAGTGATGATGAGATGTCTACTTGATGTACTTACCCCTTTGTCACTCGTGACAAGAAGGGGGATTAGTTTTGAGATGAGAGTAGTCATACTCATAGGGGAAGGGGTAGTTTAGGAGATAGGGGGAGTGTTCATATGTTGAGGGATTTATGACTTCTCTCATATCTCATTTGTTTGTTGTGGTTTTATCACGGATTGCCAAAGGGGGAGATTGTTAGGACATATATGATTCAATGTTAGGAACATATGTTACTACTTTATGTAATTGGCTATCCTTTTGACAAGACGCACTTTACTTGTAATTTGGTAGATCTAGGATGTGTTTAATGCTTCAAGAAATAAGGTTTCAAGTTCAAGGGTTATAACCATGCAAGTCTGTCCAAGAATCAATTCAGAAAGTGCAGGATTTTAAAGCTCGACAGCTAGCATCTATCGAGGTTTAAAAGCTGCTGAAGCCCGTGGCTCGATAGCTAGCTCGATAGATGGCTATCTATCGAGGTTTATGAAATTCAGATTTTCTATTTTGTTTTTCATCCAATCCGTGGGTATATGTTTGGGCTTTCTTTTCTCACAACCCTAAACATATATAAAAATTATTTTAAGGGCCGTAAAAGATTACGCACAGTTGCACAAGAGCACAATTGCACAAGTGTGAAGAAAAGTGTAACCGGAAACCTAGTTTGCCATAGTTCTTCATTCTCTTCAAGAAGCTGCTTTGTTTGTACACCATAGGGTTTTGTGACCAAGCAACTTCGTGATCTTCATTGTGTGATGAACTGAAGAACTTTGCAGCCAACATCCTTCTCAAGTTGGTGATCAAGTCGCGTATTAGAATCCATGCAATTGGTTAGTCACATACAGGGAGTCGTGCATTGAAAGTAGAGATTGTCACTATAGAACAAGTCCAATTGGGTATTGGGTTAAGGATTTAACTGTAGGTTGGTATAAGGTACTGAGATTCCTTTACTTGTAACCGCTTGTTTTGATAATGGTAGATTCTCGGGAGTGGTGACCTTAAAATCACCCGGTAGGGTTTTTGCCGTGTAGGTTTTCCCCATTCGTAAACAAATCACCGTGTCAATTTTTTTCCGCTACATACTTAGTTTAATTGGTGATTTGTTTGTTCTACCACGTGCTTTGCATGTTAATTTGATTAATTAATAAACTTGGCTAATTAATCAATTAATTTATCATAAGGGGTCAATACATTTTTGGCCTATCAAGGATGAAGATTGAAGGTATTCTCAAGTCTTGTTTTTGAATTTTACTGTACCAAGGTACGCTTTCTCCTCTTTGTCCTAAAATTCAAGGTTACATGTTATCTCTCATGAATGAAGTAGATCCTTATGTTGCTTTCGCTGTGGGTTTTGTATGAGATGCAAAACCATTTTTTCCAACATATGATAGTGTTATTTGAAAATAAAGTCTACAACTATATTTAATAAATTTTACTAAAAATGTTTCTATGGAATTTTATATATGTACTAGTTTGGTAACTTGTACATCAAACGAAATTGTTGAAATGCAGAAATTGTAATGTATTTATTTATTATTTTGGTGTTATTATCGAGGGGAAATCATTGTTAGTCATTTGAAGCCCTTCATTTGATGAGTGGGATATGTCTTAGTTGAGTCATCTTTTTTATTTGGGTAAAAGTAAAGTGAGTTTGTTGCTTAAACTGGTAGACCGATGCCAGTGGTGCCTTAGTTTGATGACGAAGTCCATTTTTTGGTGCAGCCAAGACTACACCTTCAATTGATAGTCTATATTCCAGAATGCATGAAGACTGTTGTTGACTTCGAAATAAAGTCTATAGCAATATCTAATAAATGAATACCTATGCAATTATCTTTTTGTTTTTGTGTTTTTTTTTTAGTGTCTCTGATGTGTGCATCAACTGGTGGGTAAGAAGAAAATTATTTTGTTTAAAATTTTGTAAAGGGCTGGGTTGTTTGTTTTGAGTAAAATTGGTTGATTGGACTTAAATTTTTTTTAAACTTCACTATTGATAATTTTTTTGGGTTTACATATTTTGTTTTAGATTTTAGATATATAAATTTTTTTATTGTCTTTAAAAGGAGGAAAATGCTAGATTTACAATTTTTTTACAAATTGTTAATGTGGTAAGTAATTATTGGAAAGTAAAAAAGCGGTGTTAGTGGTGGGTATAATAGTACTCTTAAAAGAATCATTAATATTTTTAAGAGGAGTAAAGTGTAATTTTATAGAACAAAATTGCTAAAAGAAATACCTATGTATATACTACTTAATATTATTTTTATAATAAAAAGTTAGGTACATTGCAAAGTACACCTTCTGATGTTTTGATTGCTTAAATTTTACAACCTAAAGTTTGAGAAATTAAATTTTACACCCTGAAGTTTTGTTCTATTAGCAAAACCCAACCCTTCGTTAGTGACTCACTTATGTGGCTGTTAAGTGACAAATTGGTGTGCTAACATATTTTTTTCTGCAAAATCATCCCTACAAAAGGACAACGTTCCAAAGAAAGCACAATAACTCAAGCACTAGCAGCTTCCAAAACCGTTTTGCCCAAACTCAAAACACAAAACACAGATCCTTTTACAACACTGAACTCATTCCTAAAATTCCTAACCCACACCTGCTGAGCCGCAAACCCAGCCCTTGGCTGCATTGTTGACGACTCTAGATCAAGTCCAAGGTAGTGGCAATGCCCATGATGAGTTTCTCAAACACCCTCAACTCTCTTAATACATTATTTAAAAAAGACATGCCAATCTAGGTTCTGCAAATCAGAATCTTTAGAGCTTATTTGCTTGTCCCACGAATTCAACTAGCCCCATAAGGAAATAAGGCATTTCATACATCCTAATTTGATAAACAAAAATGAGAAATTGCACAGCCCAGTTGTGTGTGTGTATATATAATTGGATATGGGTTTGTATTCGTAATTAGATGCATGCCCTGCCGTGTGTCACAGGGTCAATTTTTCACTCAAATTTTCTACCTATGATGGCCCTAAGTCCTTGACTTAGTTTCAGCCAACACCATACACACACTGCAATAACACTTAGAACAGATTATATAGGGATGTTTAAACACACAACACACATAATATTTATAGGGAACCCTCCCTCAACCTTTATTACTTAATCTCAAGTACAAAGGAAACCCTTTTACAAGCCTAGAGAATTACACAGAATTTTCCCAAGGCCAAATACACTCTGTTGTTGACATCCCCAACAGCCTTAGGGTTAAATACACAGAATTAACTGCTATGTCAGTTGCTGCCTAGTAATTACCTGGGTCTTGGACAATCTGCCACTTGTGTTTTGACTTAGGACACCTTTAATTGATGCTATCTTGGCTTGCTCTCCATGTTTCTAGCCCCTACACAGCAGGTCTGATCATCAGGAAAGTTAGGAACTGCTTGGTAACTGCCACTACACATGCTGCACACGCACAACCCATGTCTCAGCAAACCATGGGGCCTCTGCCCATCCTCTAGTAACCCACACAACATGTTCCCATACGTTTTGGAGAGGCTTGGCCAATGCTCAAGGTTTCCCATTAGCATTACAGCCCATACAGCATGCCCACATGTTGCACACAAAGTAACTGCCATTAGCCCACTAGCACTTGTCCATGCATTCAGCCAACCCCACTAGCCCAATGCCTTGCACACAAGCTTTGCACACAACCTTTAATCATCATAGCAGCCCAGCCCTGCCTTGCACTGAAGCCACCAAGCCCACACACAAGAAACCAGCAACTAAGCCACCAATGCTATGCACCACCACATAGGATCAGCACCGCCTGCTGTTGCCCATCATCATCATAACCATCTCTGCCCACCATGGTCGACCTCTGCCATGGCCTTGGGCCATCATGTGGAGCAAGGTGCCTCCATATACTACCCCTCATCACTACTCATCGATCCAACTCGAGTAAGGAGACTGGGCAGGTCTCCCTTAAAGAGCCCTTAGGAGCATCACTAGTCAGGCATGAGGAGCCATGGATGAGTTGAGAAAACATAAAGCCAAGTGATTGACCCAATGCTGCCCAAGCACCCTTATTCCTCATGTCATCATCAGCAACACATAATGCTCCTAACAAACCACCCCCACCAGAAGAAGCCGACGTCCTCGTCGGTAGGGTATCTTCAAATGCCTTAACTTCCTTTTCAAACTACCATAAAGTCGATGTCTTCTCCTAACTTGCTTCTGTTTTAGCTGCCCCTTTCCACTTCACAAAGAAATAAGTTATCATGTTTCCACCTTTATGAAAACTCATTACCTTCTTGTCAAGAATTATGTCCACTTCTTGATCAAATTGTACCATAACAGTAGGTGGGGCACGCCTTGCCTCATTCCTTGCAGGATCTTGCTCATCCCCATGATAAGGCTTTAAAAAGCTCACATGAACTGTGGGGTGAATCACCTTTCAGGCAGTTTCAACTTGTAAACAACAACACCAACTCTCTTCACAATTTCAAAGGGACCATCATACTTTGGAATTAAACCTTGGTGCACACTTTCACTTCTAAACTTTTTCCAAATTTGTGGAGTTAGCTTCAACAGCACCTTGTCCCCAACCTGGAACTCAAGAGACCTCCTCCCTTTATCAGCATACTTTTTCATTATTCGTTGTGCTTTTAACAAACTATCTTGTGCTTCCTGCATCAGTTCTTGTTTAGCAATAGCAAATCTGTATGCTGTAGGACACCTACCCCCTGAACGTTGTTTTGCAATCTCATGAGGTGTTAAGGGATACTGCCCCATTGCCAACTCGATTGGACTCATTCTTGTTGAAGAAGACTTGTGCAGATTGTAAGCAAACTATGCTGAATCCAACAAGTCCAGCCAGTTTTTCTGACTTGCAGTCACATAGTGCCTCAAGTAATCTTCCAACATAGCATTGATCCTCTCGGTTTGACCATTTGTTTGTGGGTGATTAGAAAACGTCAACTGTGAACCCAGCAACCCAAACAACATTGTCCAAAACCGACCAGTGAATCAAGAGTCTCTATCATTCACAATATCTTCAAGCAAACCAAAGTACTTCACCACATTTCTGTAAAACAGATCAGTAGCTACCTCTACTATGCAAGTACTTGGTGTAGCCATAAACACGGCATACTTCAAAAATTGATCAACCACTACAAAAACTGAACCCATTCCCTTCACTTTAAGCATACCAATAATGAAATTCATTGAAACAGAAATCCATGGACTTTCCGGTATAGGAAGAGGTTATAGCAAACCAGCTTCCTTTTGAGTTAAACCTTTATCTTGTTGACAAACTAGACAAGTCTTAACATACAACTCAATGTCTAACTCCATCTTATGCCAATAATACGAACGGAACAATAAAGCATACATTCTTTCCTTACCTAGATACCCTGCCCATTGTGGATCATGAGTCTTTTTCAACAACTCTCTACAAATCTTCCCACTAGGAACAAACAGTTTACCACCCTTTGCATACAACAACCCATCTTCAAGCCAGTAACGACGCACTAAGCTTGCAGTCACATCTTGCACCAATTTCTGGTAAGTGGCATCAAGCTTAGAACTTTCCTTGATCCTCTCCACAAAATCTTACTCAACTCTGGTCAAGGCAACAACATACTCTTGCACTTGTTTGTGGCTAAGTGCATCTGCTACTTGATTATGCTTGCTAGGCTTATGCTCCCACAAAAAATTATATTCTTACAGCAACTCCTGCCACCTAGCTTGCTTAGGAGATAGCTTCTTCTGTGTGTTGAAGAAGGTATTGGCTACATTATCGATCCTCATCACAAATTTAGGGCCTAGCACATACACCCTCCAAGTTAGCAAACAATGAACCACAACAATCATTTCCATCTCATGTGTTGAACATTTCTGTTCCGCATCATTTAGTTTCCTACTTTTGTAGGCAACTGGATGTTTCTCTTGCACCAGCACACCACCAATTGCTTTGTTAGAAGCATCAATATGGACTTCAAATGGCAACTCAAAATCTGGCAGACACAGCACCGATTCACTCAACATAGCAACTTTAAGCTTCTCAAAAGCTTCTTGGCATGCATCTGTCCACACCCATTTCTTTTCCTTTTTCAGCACATTTGTAAGAGGAGCAACCTTCTTGGAATACCCTTGAATAAAGTTCCTATAATAGGTAGCCAACCCAAGGAAAGACCACAACTTAGCAACTTTACTTGGTGGAGGCCAATCAATGATAGCCTTCACCTTCCTTTCATCCATCATCACAAGACCTTTGTTGACTTTATGCCCTAGAAACAAAATCTCTTACTGGACGAACTCACACTTCTCTTTCTTGACATACAATTGATGTTCCCTTAATTTGGACAGCACCTTTCTAAGGTGTTCCAAGTAATCCTCCAAGGACTCACTATATACCACTATTTCATTTAAGTAAACCACAACAAAACGGTCTACAAACTCATAGAATACATCATTCATCAAATTGCAAAATGTAGCAGGGGCATTTGTTAAACCAAAAGGCATAACTAAAAATTCATAAGAACCATACCAAGTTACACAAGTTGTCTTTGGTTCATCCCCTTTAGCAATCCTCACTTGCCAATAACCTAATCTCAAGTCCAGCTTGGTGAAGTAACTGGCTTTGCATAGTCTGTCAAACAGGTCTTGAATCAAAGGAACTGGGTACTTGTTCTTCACCGTTACTTTGTTCAAGGCTCTATAGTCCACACACATACGCAATGATCCATCCTGCTTCTTTTGGAACAGAACAGGGGCACTGTAAGGGGCTTTGGAGGGCTAAATGTAGCCTGCATCAAGCAATTCAATCGATTACTTTCTCATCTCAGCCAACTCCATAGGGGACATTCTGTATGGAGCCTTCGAAGGAAGCTTTGCACTAGGAACCAACTCAATCTTGTGATCAACAGCACGCCTTGGTGGAAGGGTCTTAAGCAATTCTAAAGGCATCACATCAACAAATTCCTCCAACAGTCCAGTAACAGCATTTGGAACTTCAACAAACTTGTCCTACTTGACTTCAATCATTGCAACCAAGTCATCTCCCTTTCTTCAACCTATGCTCCACTTGCATGGCTGACACCATTGGCTCTTTCCCCTTGCTAGTTTTGCTATTTCCTACCACACGCCTAACAGGAATATAGCATGGCTACTTCTCATAAAAAATCAACATCACACCGATGAATGGCAGCAAGGTAGCCTTGGCAGCCACAAAGAATTCATCCAGAATTACATCAAAGTCATCCAACTTCATAATCAGGAAATTCACCTTTCTTGTCCACTCGCCAACCTTGAACTTCACACCAAAAGCAATTCCCGAAACAGGTTTTGCTTCAGAGTTTACTGCCTTGATCTTACTTGGACACTTGCTCACTTTCAAACCAAGCTATTGGATTTTACTTTCATCAACAAAATTTTGGGTAGCAACAGTATCAAGCATTGCTGTAGCCCCATTCCCATTCCTCTGTACTTGCACGTAAGACAGCCCCTTAGAATTACCTCCTGCACTAAAGGCATTTAGTAATTATAAGGGGTTCACCCTTTTGGGAACTTCTTCATCGAACTGCCCCCTCTCATATTCAACAACCATTGCATTAAGCTTCTCATGCTTAGGGCAATCTCTTGCTCGATGAGGGCCATTGCATATGAAGTAACCTGTAGTCAAGCTGTTCTTTGCTTTGTTAAGAGGTAGAACTCTCTCCTTTGCTCTTGTTACCCCAATTTTTCTTTTGCTTATCCTTGTTCTTCTTGCCATCTTTCTTCTGCTTGTCTTTACCTTTGTCCTTGGACTTAAGTTTTTCATCATCCCCACTGGGCTTATTGAATTTATAGTCCACTAAAGCATCTGTAGCAGACATAGCAGCGGGCAGAGCACGCATTGCCTGCCTCTTTAACTCCAACTGTGCCCAAGGTTACAAGCCAGACATGAAATTGAACAACTTATCTTCCTTTGACATGTTCTTGATATCTAGCATCAAAGAACTAAATGTCTTGACATATTCTCTCACTGTACCAGTTTGCTTCAATTTCTTCAAGGAATCTTTTGCAACCCATGCAGTGTTAGTAGGCAAGAACTGGTCCTTCAACTCTTTCTTTAAGGCTTCCCATAAGTCAATCTTCCCTCTACCAGCATTTGCATCATCTTCCACATGGGTTCTCTACCATAACTTGGCATCCCCTGAAAAATACATGCTAGTAATGGTTACCATCTCTTGATCAGGCACCCTTGCAGCCTTGAAGTACTGCTCCATGTCCTAAAGGAAATTCTCCAAATCCTTGGCACTCCTAGCTCCATTAAAGGGCTTTGGTTCAGGCACCTTCACTTTGGTGGCCACTTCCCCCTCCCTAGGCAGGCCACACATTGCCCTCTTCAACTAGGTAATTTTTGTCTCAAGTTGGCTCTGGGTCTTTCTTATTACATTGCCTTGGGCATCCAATGCAGCAGCCAACTCTTCAACACGAATCAACATAAGATCGCTCTAATTAGAAATCTCATTCCATATCACAGCATTTTCTATAGACAATTTATTTAATCCATCACACACAGAAAGTTGATCTCCCTCTGCAGAAACTCCAAGTATATTCTCCAAGACAGTCACCCTTGCCTTGGTGTTCAAAGACATTGCAGCCAAGCTCTAATACCAATTGTCATAGGGTAAATTTTTCACTCAAATTTTCTGCCTATGATGGCCCTAAGTCCCTGACTTAGTCTCAGCCAACACCAAACACAGACTGCAATAAAACTTAGAATAGATTATATAGGGACGTTTAAACACATAGCACACACAATATTTATAGGGAACCCATCCCCAACTTTTATTACTTAATCTCAAGTACAAAGGAAACCCTTTTACAAGCCTAGAGAATTACACAGAATTTTCCCAAGGCCAAATACACTCTGTTGTTGACACCCCCAACAGCCTTAGGGTTAAATACACAGAATTAACCGCTATGGCAGTTACTGCCTAGTAACTACCTGGGTCTTGGACAATTTGTCACTTGTGTTCTGACTTTGGACACCTTCAACTGATGTTGTCTTGGCTTGCTCTTCACATTTCTAGCCCCTACACAACAGGTCTAATCATCAGGAAAGCTAGGAACTGTTTGGTAACTGCCACTACACATGTTGCACATGCACAACCTATGTCTCAGCAGACCATGAGGCCTTTGCCCATCCTCCAGTAGTCCACACAACAAGTTCCCATATGTTTTAGAGAGGCTTGGCCTATGCTCAAGGTCTCCCATCAGCACTACAGCCCACACAGCATGCCCACATGTAGCACACAAAGTAATTGCCATCAGCCCACAAGCACTTGTCCATGCATTCAGCCAGCCCCATTAGCTCAATGCCTTGCACAAAACCTTTAATCATCACAGCAGCCCTACCCTACCCTACACTTAAGCCACCAAGCCCATACACAAGAAACCAGCAACTAAGCCACTAAGCCCACACACAAGAAACCAGCAACTAAGCAACCAATGTCATGTACCACCACATAGGGTTAGCACCACCTGCTGTTGCCCATCATCATCATAACCATCTCTGCCCACCATAGTCCTCCTCTGCCATGGCCTTGGGGCATTATGTGAAGAAAGGTTCCTCCACATGCTACCCCTCATCACTGCTCATCGATCCAACTCAAGTAGGAAAACTGGGCAGGTCCCCCTCAAAGAACCCTTAGGAGCATCACTAGTCAGGCATGAGGAGCCATGAGTGTTTTGAGAAAACATAAAGCCAAGTGATTGACCCAATGCTGCCCAAGCACCCTCGTTCCTCATGCCATCATCAGCAACCTATAATGCTCCTAACACTGTGTTTGTTTGAGAGATGATGGACTTTAGAGGCATCATTGTGGATGGTTTGAGCGATGGCTTTGCCGTTGATAATATTTTGGCCTTGTGATCTGACATCTTTATCCAACTAATTTGACAAAGATCTGTGTTTGATTTGGGAATTGAGTTGCGTTTTAGTGTAATGCAGTTGTAAAAGAATTGTGTTTTGTGCTTTCTTTGAAATGTTGTTGTTTTGAGGCCTGATTTGGCAAAACAAAAAAAAATACATATCAACACGCCAGCATGTCACTTAATAGCCACATAAGCGAGTCACTAACGGAGAGTCAAGTTTTGCTAACGGAACAAAACTTCAAGGTGTAAAATTCAATTTCTTAAATTTTAGAATGTAAAATCCAAGAACTCCAAACTTCAAGGGTGTAATGTCCCAATAAAAAAAAAAAAAAAGTAAAGGTCAAATTTTTTTTAAGTCCCACGTGCCCTACCTAACACTCTAACCCCCACCACACATGTCACACACCATCACTTATCCTCTTGGCCGGCCATCTCACTTCTCTTCTCTTTTGTTCTTTTTCATTTTTCTCTCGAACACTCTTCTCACTCCCTCGCACTCTCCCACTGGTGCCACTTCATACCACAATTTCCACCATCATTTTTCTGGCAAGATCACCGGAAAATCTTTAAGAATCCCTAGGCACCTTCACATCTTTTTTTGAGGTAAAAATTTCTAATCTTTTTGGTAGGTTTTACACTTTTGCTTGAGGTTATTTTTATCTAAGCTTTAATAATGATACCTACATGATTTATGAGCATTGGAAGTGACATTTATGTGTTTATATGTATGGGTTTTGTATTGGTGAAATTATTTGATGAGTGGGTTTATGGTTTGTGCTAATGATGACTACCTAAGGTTTATTTATGGTGAAAATTTAGGGGTTTTGAGTTATAACATGTGATGGTTGGTAAATCTAATTTTTTTTCATTGCCATTGGGTTTATTTGGAGTTAGTTGAAGTTATAAATTTCTTGTCTTGGTGGATATTTTGATTTTGCTTTCATGGGTCTCTTGATGATGTTGTAGATGATATTGAATGGGTTAACTTTATAAATTGGAGTCTATCCCTTGTGAATTAATTTGTTGAGAAACTTTGGAAGTGGAATATATTATTGATGAGGTTAAATATTGGGCTTGCCTAATTAAGTGCTTATTTGGCAATTCCTTAATTGTAGTTAGGTACAATTTCAAGCTCTATGCTTATTGTGACAGGTTTGCTTGATATTGTTTAGGTTCTAGCTAAACTCCTTTGGAGCTTAGAGAATTAGGCTTTTGCGGGTTGTGAGGTAAGTAGCTTTTTGATGGGATTTTGGAAAATAACCATGTTGCATAAACAATGTTTTTCTTTTTGGGTCAAACACATTTTGGAAAATTATTTATAGAACTATGTTTTCTTAAAAAGTGTTGTATTGTGACCCAACTATATATGATTATATATGAAAGTGCATCATATTTGTTATTGCATTTGGGGAAATACATGATTTGTTGACATGGAAAAATGAGCATCTTTTATTTAATCTTTGATAAGGAAATCATGGGTTTTATGGTATATTAGAAAATTTAAAGATGCTTATCTTGTCTTGTTATTTGGGAAATTGATAGAAAATCTTTTTGACAAGAATGAAGTTGAAAACCTTACAAATTTTGTGGAAGTTAGATTATTTAAGGCCTTTCTAAAATTATCGGGATATAAACTATGTATTTGAAAGTACATGTATACCTGTGTGCTTTATGTTGT
Organism: Quercus robur; assembly: GCF_932294415.1. Taxonomy (NCBI): domain Eukaryota; kingdom Viridiplantae; phylum Streptophyta; class Magnoliopsida; order Fagales; family Fagaceae; genus Quercus; species Quercus robur. Next base: position 21,277,332 of record NC_065542.1, read on the forward strand.
TTTAACCTTATGCCATGTTTGATTTCTCAGTGATCACCCGATTTAGTTTTTGTAGTCTTTGTGACAACAAAATCAGATCCAGGTAGTGCCCTTTCACTTTGGATGACGTGTTCTTCCCTGCTGCCTATTGGGGGAAAAGGTTCCTTGATTGTGTGTGGGTGAGGCTACTGCCCATGGGGCCAAAAGACCACATGCAAAAAAGGTCCTATTTGACGCACTCTCCTTTGCTACCTATGGGGGGGGGGGGGGGGGGAGAGAAAAACCTTGAGGGTATGAGTGAGGCTGCTGCCCATGGGGCCAAAAGGCTGCATACCAAAGAGGAAAATATCATGCCTGTTGTGAATGGGTGGATCCCTTGACCGGTCTATGTGATAGTGTGGTATATATGTGATAAATTACCGTTTGTTAGATTTTATGACTTTGGATTTATATTGTTAGTGCTCACAGATTATAATATATAGTTTCAAGGTATTTACTTTGAGAAACTTTGTGTTTCATTATTCAATCACTCTTGTCATATTATTATTATTGAAAATGAAACTTGCATTTCCCCTACCCCCATTAATTATGCTACTTATTGGGCTCTGTCTCATCCCATTATTTTACAGAAATTTTCAGAGTAGATAACGATCATTTTGAGACAGCTTTTTGGTGGCTAACAGTAGTTATACTAACTACTGATGGAGGTTGAACTTATGTGATGGAGATATTAGATGATGTACATCTTAGAGTAGGCTTAACTCATTCTTTTGTGTATTATCGTGGTTGTGACTTTATTCCTATTAATGGGACAAGCTGATGATATGTGATTATTTATTTAGACCTCCATTCTTTTGTGGCCAATGGTCCTTGTAATTATTGCATAGAGCTCTGACTTACTTTGGGAGTATATTTAATGGAATTATTATGATAATTTTTTATGTTGGTACTTGATATGATTTATTTGGATTAAATTATCAAAAAGGAAAAATCTATAGGTACTTTTGAAATGTCTTTCTCATTCTTTGGACCCTTTGGGGTTTAGGGCGTGATAGTTATGGTGTCAGAGCTTAGGTTATGATTCTGTAGACTTTGGAAATAGGAATGGATTTTGATCTAAGTCAAAGCATTAGGAGTTTGATGAATTCTTTATTCTGTTCTTTTGTTTTAGCTTCCACCTGCTATTCCTTTTTCCTTATCTTTTTTTTCTTTTTCTTTTTTTTTTCTTTTTTTTTTTTTAATTTTTTTTAATGCTAACCTTCTATGTTGCCTAGTGATTTACTTGCTTGTTTCTTGGGTATAGGTATAAGTACCTTTGTACACTATGCCTCCTAAAAAGAAAGCACATAAAGTAAGGCATGTAGATGAGGTTACAGCTCCAAAGCATGGCCATAGGTAACGCCAAGAGCGTGAGAGATCTGTCACTCCTGATGGTGGTGAGATTGATGAGGTGGCAAACAGGATTTATGCTAGAATTGCCAGAGTGGTCCAGGGTGGTGAACGTAGGAAGGAGAGTTGCTTTTTTGGGGAGTTCCATAAGCAAAACCCTCCAACTTTTAATAGGGATCCTGATCCTATGGCAGCAGAGAATTGGCTACTAAAAATGGAAAAATTACTGAGAGCCTTTGAATGCACTGATGCTTAGAAGGTGGTGTATGCCACTTTTGCTCTTCAGGGTTCTGCTAAGAGATGGTGGACAAGCACTAAGCGTTTGTTGAGTTTAGAGTTGGGAGAGAACACTCCCATTACTTGGGAGAAGTTTAAGGAAGATTTTAATGAGACATATTTCCTTGATGTAGTAAGGGACCAAAAGACAAGAGAATTTTCTAATTTGGTTCAGGGGGCTATGACGATGGAGGAGTATGCTGCTAAGTTTGTTGAGCTCTCTCGCTTTGCTCCTTACTTGATTTTGGATGAGCCCAAAAAAGTGAAAATGTTTCGGGAAGGCTTTAATGGTAGGGTTCGCCCCTTCATTATAGCCTCCAAAGTGGATACTTTTACTAAGGCTGTGAAGTGGGCAATAAGTCTTGAAGAAGACTTTAAGTACAACCCTAGTTCCAAGGAGAGTGAAAAGAAGCAAAGGCCCTCTAATTCTCAACATGGTAAGGGTCAAGGCCATAAGAAAGGATTCTTTAAAAACTTTGGTAATAAAGGACAATCTTCTAGGCATAACAAGAGTGACAATTTCTGTAGTGACAATTTCTCCTTTCGATGCACGGCTCCTAGTACGTGACTAACCAATTGTGTGGATCCCAGTACGCGACTTCAATCACCAACTAGAGAAGTTTGTTGGTTGCAAAGTTCTTCAGTTCATCCCAATGATGAAGATCAAGAAAATGCTTGGTCACAAAACCCTACGGTGCACAAACACAGTAACTTCTTCACAAGATAGATGAACTAGGGCAAAACTGTCTCCGGTCACAAATTGCTTGAACAAACTTTGCTTAACACTTGTGCAACTTGTGAACACTTTGACGGCCTTTAAAAATCCTTTTATATGTCTAGGGTTGTGAGAAAAGAAAGCCCAAACACATAAACACGGATTGGAGTCAAAACAGAACGGAAAATCTATTTTTCATAAACCTCGACAGATACCCTATTTGTCGAGCTGTTGTCGAGCCACGGGGCTGAACAGCTCTTTTAAGCTCGATAAATGGCTAGCTGTCGAGCTTTGACAGGTACTTTTCAGCTTGAATCTTGGACAGACTTGCATGGCTTCAACACTTGATCTTGAAACAAAGTTTCTTGAAGTATTAAATACATCATAGATCTACCCAAATACAAGTAAAGTGCGTTTTGTCAAAAAATTAGCCAATTACATAAAATAATGACATATGTTCCTAACAAGTGAATCACATATGTCCTAACAATCTCCCCCTTTGGCAATCCGTGACAAAACCACAACAAACAAATGAACATATGAGAGAAGTCATAAATCACTCAACTCATACTCACTTGTTGAATACAATAAAATCTATCCTAACACGAACTCTTGAAAAACTTTGCAAGAAGAGAGTTTATGGCAAGAAGATTTTGACAATCTGTATTTCTGAAACACTTTAAACAAAACTCATTAAGGCATCTTTGTGTGAAACAGAAATAATAGATTACATACAAGTAATAAGAACCATGTGTATAAAAAAAGAAAAGAAACAACATATGTAAGGATAGGTGAAAGAAACATACATCAACATACATCAACATATAAAGAAAATAAGTACAATGTATGTCAATAATAAATGTATCTAAGGTAGAGAAAAGAAAAAGATACAAGTAATCCTCACTACATCTTTCAATATGCACTCTCCCCCTAACAAAAATCTCCTATGCTAACCCTCCTCCTAAGTATGAATACTCTCATAACCAAAACCAAAACTACTCCCCCTTTTTGTCACGAGTGACAAAGGGTAAGAGTGTCAAGTAGACATCTCATCATCGCAAGGTGAGCTAGCATCGCCATCATCCTCATCATCAATATCAGCATCATCATCATCATCAACATCATTCTCATCCGTAGGGGCCACAGGAGTGGAAGGCATAGTATAACCACCCATCTCAGCTTGACGTCAAGCAATGCGTCCAACACGGGTGTTCACCTAACACAACTCATCACTGAGAGTGTTGAGGCGAGCATCCATGCGCTAAAGCTGCGCCATGATGTCCTCTAGAGTCACTCCGCTCATAGAAGAGGAAGGAGCGGATGTGGATGGAGCAGAAGGAGTGGGAGGAGCTGCCGTACTGGACCGCGTCGATCGAAACTGCACCTCGCTCTATTTAACAGTAGCATAGTCAATGGCAGATATAACGGGGAAGTGGTCGAAAGAGGAAAAAAGAACAGAAAAATGGCATAAAATCCGCGTGATAGCCGACGGGAAAATGAGCTTATCACGGGTAGCCATATCCCTATACACATCTATAAGGGAAATAATACAATGTGAAGGAAAATCTATAGTGAGGTGCTCTAACAAGGAAAGCAAAAATCGAGCACGAGGCTCTGTGATAGAGTTATAGTGAGAGAATGGGTGCAAAAAAAAAGTTATCACCATGTTCATGAATCTAGGACCTTTAGAAAAGGCCTTACATGGTGTAAATTGACGATCTCCCCAATTAGAAGGGTGCTCGCAGAAAGCAGAGATCATCTTGTCTTTAGACACAGTCCTCAGACACTCACATCTGGGGTAGTCAAGATGCTTTACCCTCGGAACATAGAGCACATCGGATACCAACTCCGGTGTGACAACAATGTGCGTACCTCGAACGCGAGAATGAAAGAAAGGTACTGAAAAATCGAGTCCATGCATGTTGGAGTAAAACTCCTGAATCAACATGGATGGACATGTGACTGGGACATCACACAGTGACTCCCAACCCCGACTGTGAATGACATTGGGAAGGTCAGTGTTGGCGAAGTCCGCCAAAATGACTCGGTGTTCCAAATGAACACCTCGTCGAGAAAAGTTCTTCGAGAAGTCCTTTTGGGCATCCTCATCACGGAACTGAATAGAAGAAGGGGTAGGATCAAAAGACGAAGTGGATGCCCTAGAACGCAAAGGGTTCTGAGACGGAGCAGACTTACATTTTGGTGCTATTGACACATTAACGTAAACTAGAGAGTGAAGGGGAAGAAAGAAACACTCAGAAAAGCTCCAAACAGTTCAAATATATAGAAATATACTGAATGTAAGGTACGTATGCATGAAAATGCATGAACATGTGACATGCAAAATAAATTACATCATGGGCTCATCCCAATCTAAACGTATCAACACACAATCAGTTTAACATATATAACACACATCTAAATGCATGAAAATACAGTTATAATGCATGTGTGATGCAATGCATGAGGTTTTAAACTCATTTAATTAAAAAACCATCCCAAAATTTCAACAATAACTCAACAATTTTGAAAAACCCCAAAACCTAGGTCTAAATGCATGAAATGCATGAAAAATGAGAGAAAAAGAGATCATACCAAGTGATTTGAAGCAAGAAAAGGCCGAAAATCACGTGGGTTAAAGGTTTTGAGAGAGAAGAGAGTGTTTGAGAGGTGAATAGGCACGGATAGATCAAGAGAGATCGAGAAAATGAGGATCGGATCGCACTGAAGCCTATATATAGATCCTCAGTAATTCTCAACAAATAGAGGTGTCGAGAGGTATCGAGCCAAGTGTCGAGACAGGTGTCGAGAAAACAAAACGTCGACAGATACAGCTATTGAGAAGTGTCGAGGAAGAATTCGTTAGACACGATCAAAGAAGCTCGATCAATCCACCAGTTGTTGAGAAGCTATCGAGGGTCCAGGAACTTTCTCGATCGGTCCACCAACTGTCGAGACAGCAGATAGGCCACAAACTGAATGACCCCTTGTGATAGAAATTAATTAATTAATTAGCCAAGTTATTAATTAATCAATTTTTCATGCAAATGCGTGGTAGCACAAACAAATCACCAACAAACTAAATATGCAGCGGAAAATAAATAACACGGTGATTTGTTTACGAATGGGGAAAACCTAACAGGAAAAACCCCACTGGGTGATTTTCAAGTCACCACTCCCGAAACTCCACTATTATCACAACAAGCGGTTACAAGTAAAGGAATCCAAGTACCTTACCAACCTATAGTTGAACCCTTACCCCAATACCCAATTGGATTTGTTCTGTAGTGACAATTCCCCTTTCAGATACACGACTCCCAGTATGTGACTAACCAATTACGCGGATCCCAGTACGCGACTTCAATCACCAACTAAGAAGGTTGTTGGTTGCAAAGTTCTTCAGTTCATTCACACGATGAATATCAAGAAGATGCTTGGTCACAAAACCCTACGGTGCACTTACACAACAACTTCTTCAAGAGAAAGAGATGAACTAGGGTAAGAACTTTGTCTCCGGTCACAATTTGCTTGAACAAAGTTTGCTTAAAACTTGTGCAACTTGTGAACTCTTTAATGACCCTTAAACTGATCCTTTTATATGTCTAGGGTTAGGAGAAAAGAAAGCCCAAAGAAACATTCACGGATCCCAAGAAAATCAGATTGGAATTCTGAAAATCTTAAGTCTCGATAGATAACAGGTGTCAAGCAGGTGTCGAGCACATCGAATGTAGAACAGCTTCCTTAAGATTGATAGATGCAGCTGTCAAGATTTAATGATTTTGCACTCTAAACTTATTTTCTTGAACAGACTTGAAGACTTTAATACCTGATCTTGAAACAAGGTTTCTTGAAGTATTTAAAGACATCCTAAATCTACTCAAATACAAGTAAAATGCGTTTTGTCAAAGGATAAGCCAATTACATAAAATCATGACATATGTTCTTAACATGTGAAACACATATGTCCTAACAATCTCCCCCTTTGGCAATCCGTGACAAAACCACAACAAACAAATGAAAATATGAGAGAAATCATAAATCACTCAACTCATATTCACTTGTTGAATACAATAAAATCTATCCTAACACAAACTCTTGAAAAACTTTGCAAGAAGAGAGTTTATGGCAAGTAGACTTTGACAACTTGTATTTCTGAAACACTTTAAACAAAACTCATCAAAGCATCTTTGTGTGAAACAGAAATAATAGATTGCATACAAGTATAAGAAACATGTGTATAAAGGGAGAAAAGAAACAACACATGAAGGGGTAGGTGAAAGAAAAACATACATCAATATAAAGAAAGAGATAAGTACAATGTATGTCTATAAATGGTCACAAGACCTCATGTACAAGAGTAATGTATCTAAAAAGAAAAAAAAGAAAAGATACATACTATGCTTACTACATCCCTCAAAATGTATCAACACTCCCCCTAACAAAATGGTCCTATACTAACTCTCCCCCTAAGATAGACTACTCTCTTACAAAACTACTCCCCCTTTTTGTCACGAATGACAAAGGGTAAGAGTGTCAAGTAGACATCTCATCGGTAAAGCTAGCATCTCCATCAGCATCATCCGAAGCATCATTGTCATCACCATTAGCATCATCCTCATCCTCAGAATCAGAAGCCACGAGAAAAGGTGGTGAAGGAGTAGCCTCAGGAGCAAAACCACCCATGGACGCCTGTCGTCGTGCAATACGACTAACACGAACGTTCACCTGATAGAACTCTGTAGAGAGTGTATCGAGGCGAGTATCCATGCGCTGCAGTTGCGCCATGATGTCTCCTGAAGACACATCGCCTGAAGAAGAAGGAGGAGCCGATGTGGATGGAGCCGAACGGGATGAAGCTGAACGGGAGGAAGGAGCTGCTGAATCTAACTGCCGCGACCAAAGCTGGGCCTCGCTATGTTTAACGGTAGCGTAATCTATGGCACACATGACGGTAAAATGGTCGGAAGAGGGAAAAGGAACGAAAAAATGGCGTAAGATCCTCGTGATAGCGGAAGGAAAGATGAGCTTATCACGGGACGTCAAATCTAGATGAACATCTATAATAGACAAAATGAAATGAGAAGGAAAATCTATGGTAAGATGCTCAAGAAGTGATAACAAAAATCGAGCACAAGGCTCTGTGATGGAGTTATAGTGAGAGAGTGGATGCAAAAACAAAAGTCATTACCATGTTTATGAATCTAGGACCTTTAGCAAAAGGTCGACATGGTGTAAACAGACGCTCACCCCAAGAAGAAGGACACTCACAGAAAGCAGACATGAGCTCATCCCTGGACACAGTCCTCAGACGCTCATAACTAGGATAGTCAGGAAACTCTATCCTAAGGACCCAAAGCACATCCGCAACCAGTTGCGGTGTGATAGGAATGCGCGTACCTCGAAGGCGAGTGAAGAAAAGAGGTACTGACCGATCAATCCCGTGCATGTTGGAGTAGAACTCCTGGATAAGCACGAGAGGACAGGTGACCAGGACGTCACACAGTGACTCCCATCTCCTACTGTGAATGACAGAGGGAAGGTCGGTGTCAGCAAAATCCGTCAAAATGACTTGGCGTTCCGAATGAATGTCTCGTCTAGAAAAGTTCTCCGAAAATGCCTTAAAGGCATCATCATCACAGAATCGGATATGAGATAGAGTAGGATCAGATGAAGAAGAAGCACCAGAATGAAGAGGATTCCGGGCTGGAGTGGATTTACGCTTAGGTGCCATAGACACGACTAACGTAAACTAACAGAGAGGGAGAGAAAGAATGACAATCAGAAAAGTCCCAAGCAGTTTCAAATATATCAAGTATATTGAAAAGAAGTACGTATGCATGGGAAATGCATGAACATGTGACATGCAAAAGAAAATGCATCATGGGCTCAGCCCAATCCAAACCTATCAACACACAAACATATAGCACACATCTAAATGCATGGCAATACCATTAAAATGCTAAAATGATGCAATGTATGAGGTTTTAAACACATTTAAGTGACAACCCAACCCAAAATTTCAATGAAAGCTCATCAATTTTGAAAAACCCCAAAATTTTTCAAAAACCCCAAAACCTAGGTTTCAAAACATGAAATGCATGAATGAGAAAGGATTTGAAGCTTACCAAGTAAAGAAAAACTTGAAAAAGCTTGAGGAATCCTTAAGGGACCAAGTTGGAGTGAGATGAGAGTGTTTTGGGAGAGAAAACAGAGAAGTATCAAGAGAGATATCGAAGGAAATGAGAACCGGATCACACAGGATGCTTATATAGGACAAGCAGTAAATCTTGACAGATGCAAGTATCGAGAGGTATCAAGGTATCTGTTGAGGAGGTGTCGAGGAAATGCTCGTCGACAGCTGAGGTGTCAAGGAGGTATCGAGGATCAACTCATCAGAATCAAGAACAAAAGCTCGATCGATCCATCAGGTGTCGAGAAGCTATCGAGCATATAGACCCAATCTCGATCGATCCACCAGGTATCGAGGTGCAGGCGAGATTGCGATAAAAAAAAACTTAGGAAGCTTGACAGATAGCTAGCTATCGAGGAGGTGTCAAGCCAGCTTTTAAAAGCAGTTTTTCGAGATGTGAAAAACACAGACATGAATGCAATCCAACATGCAACTCAACCAACGATCCAATCAACATATTAAGCTTTCAAAATCAACTCTCAAACAAAATTTAAGCACATGGATCTTCAAAAACACACACACACACTAAACAAGTTTAACCAATTTTATATTTCATAAAACAAGTCAAGACAGTTTAGTGAGCATACATTAATACATGTAAAACCTCATGATGGCCAAATATTATTGTACCTGCACATATATCAAGAATAGCAAAGAATATTGCGTGTTGTGTGTGAAAAACATCGCAAGATTGCATAAGTGTATGCATGTTATGACGATTTGAGATATGAGAAAATCACTTTAACTCACACACAATCATAACTACTTGATGGGGACTATCACCTTTGAGATACATCCTATAACTCCTATATCTCCTAGAATACACGCTTGCAATCATTTTTAAAGCATTTTTTGATCTTTTTGCTTTTGATTTTTTTCTTTGCATATTTTTCTTTTAAGCATATCATGCATGGGCATATTAGAGAGACAAAAGAAATACCCAATGATATTTGACATTTCAATTTTGCTATGCCTAAACACACAAATGTCATTGACACTACACTTTTGCTATGCCAAAACATACATGTGTCATATTATGATTGGCAGGCAACAGTGGTGAGATAGTTATTTATGCCTTTTTGTTAGGATTTTTTAGTCCTTCCCGTCAAAAAGAGTGATACGAGTGTTGAGTACAAGAGACAACTAAATCGTACTCATCACAAACACGAGCCACAAAGCTCACTTGCTTAATTGTGCATAGAGATGCTCATCTAAGCTACAAATGATACAAAGTTTAGAATACTTTGTTTCAATGGCCATCCAAGGTACGCAAGTACCAAAGTACACATAACAGGCAATGTTTTTGTATTTTTCTGATTTTTCAATTTTTTTTTTAATTTTTATATGAAAAACAAAACAAGCAAAAACTAAAAAATAACCAAACAAAAACATGTTAAACAACCAAAGCATAAAAACTAGACTGACTCAAAACATGAATTCAAAACACCTAAGTAATGCACACACAAAAACAAGAAGAGAGAGAGAAAAGTGACAGAATCACTTGGAGCCATTTTCCTTCCACACCTTGGAAGAACCTTTCCATCTAGCAAACCCTTGAACTAGCGGTGAAGGGGAAGAATTAAAACTGTTCAAGTTCGAAAGGAACATGAGGGCTTTGAGAAGATCTCCAAGGGGAGCAAGAGAGGATTAAAGCTGATTCTGGTTCCCAGATGCTATCATGCCGTTACTCTGTTGAGTGGCAAGCCAATTGTAGCAATTTGGTCGAGTATGACTGGCCGCTCCACAATGATGACAGAGATGCTGCTTCTTTTGTTTAGGCTTTTGAGAATTAGCCTTCTTAGCCCAGGGTTTTTAACATCTTTTTTCTCAAGCTTAGGGGGTGCTCCTAAGATAGATTTACCCTTGTTTATGTTCTCACTAGCTAATTCAGTTTTAATCTCATTGTTCTCAGTTTTAACATTATTAGCAGGAGGAACAAAAATAGTAGTGCTAGAAGAAGCAGTATTAGAGGAAGAAAGTCAATACCCTAAACCTGTTCGATCCAAAGCAGATTTCTGAATGCTTAGCATCTCATCTAGTTTTGCACTTGAAGTCCTTTCCAGTTGAGCTCTAACTTGACCTAGCTCTGCTTCAAGCTTCTTGGTTTTCTCAGCCAAGAAATTGTTTTCAAACCTCAGCGCCCCAATAGTTTGATTAGCCTCATCAAACTTTGTGGAAAGCTCTTCACGGTCAAGTTCCACATCACTGAGCTTCTTGGTGGTTAGCCTATACAGTTTCTCATGCTTCTTAGAAAGCTTGTACAGTTTCTCATAAGCTATATGGATGTCATCTTGATCATCCATCTTCTCAAATTTGGATTCCATTAATTCCTCTTCTTCAACCACATCTTCAACAATCCCATCAGTAGGATTGACAGTGGCCGTGAAGGCATTTAAGATTCTGTCATCCTCATTGTCGGAATCATCCTCAGGCTTAGTGTCGCTCAAGGTAACAGCAAGTGCCTTGCTCTTCCCAATGCTTTTAAGGTATGTAGGACACTCATGCTTCATGTAACTGAAGCCTTGACACCCAAAGCACTTAGGTCCTGAGGGAACAGTGTATTGACCACCTTCCTTAGCATCCTTCTTCCCTTTGTCTTCGCCTTTAAACTGAGAAGAATTGGATTGCCTGCGGTCCTTGTCAAAACCTTTTCCATTGGTGTTCTTTATAAACTTCTTGAACTGCCTGGTAATGTAGAACTTCATCTTGGCATCTTCATCATCAGAAGATTCATCTGTTTCACTGCTCTTGGCCTTCAGTGCCATACTCTTACTTTTACCCGGCTTGCCTATTCTTGTCAACCCTAGCTCATAGGTCTGCAAGTTTCCAACTAGCTCAGTCAGAGGAATCTTGTCAATATCCTTTTATTCCTCTATTGCCGTAATCTTGGCACGAAATCTCTCGGGCAGAGATCTGAGTACTTTCCTCACAATCTTGGGTTCAAGAATGGTTTCCCTAAGATTGAAGGCTGAGTTCACTATATCCTTTAGCTTGGCATAAAACTCATCGAAAAACTCATCCTCCTCCATCTTTATCTCTTCAAAGCTTGTAGTGAGCCTCTGAAGCTTTGAGTCCTTGACATCCTTAATACCCTCATAGGTTGTCTGGAGAATGGTCCAAGCCTCCTTGGCAATTTCAGTTGAGGATATCTTCTTGAACTCCTCATTGGTGACTGCACTGAACAATGCATTCAATGCTCTGCTGTTAAAGTTTGCCGCCTTAATCTTGGCATCATCCCAGTCGGCTGGCGCTTCTGTAGGCTTAGTCCAGCCTATCTCCACAGCTTGCCACATTTTCTCATCTAAAGACTGCAAGAAAGCTCTCATGCGTACTTTCCAGTATGCATAGTTAGTGTCATCAAATAAAGGAAGTATGATTAATGACTGTCCTTTATCCATGACAAACAAGGGTCAATGGATCAACACAGCAAAGATTAAACTTTAATCAGAGTGTGCTTACTCTAATACCACTTGATAGGCCACAAACTGAATGACCCCTTATGATAGAAATTAATTAATTAATTAGCCAAGTTATTAATTAATCAATTTATCATGCAAACGCGTGGTGGCACAAACAAATCACCAACAAACTAAATATGCAGCGGAAAATAAATAACACGATGATTTGTTTACGAATGGGGAAAACCTAACGGTAAAAACCCCACCGGGTGATTTTCAGGTCACCACTCCCGAAACTCCACTATTATCACAACAAGCGGTTACAAGTAAAGGAATCCAAGTACCTTACCAGCCTACAGTTGAACCCTTACCCTAATACCCAATTGGACTTGTTCTGTAGTGACAGTTCCCCTTTCAGATGCACGACTCCCAATACGTGACTAACCAATTGCACGGATCCCAATACGCGACTTCAATCGCCAACTAAGAAGGTTGTTGGTTGCAAAGTTCTTCAGTTCATCTACACGATGAAGATCAAGAAGATGCTTGGTCACAAAACCCTACGGTGCACGTACACAACAACTTCTTCAAGAGAAAGAGATGAATTAAGGCAAGAACTTCGTCTCCGGTCACAATTTGCTTGAACAAAGTTTGCTCAAAACTTGTGCAACTTGTGAACTCTTTTACGGCCTTTAAACTGATCCTTTTATATATCTAAGGTTAGGAGAAAAGAAAGCCCAAAGACACATTCACGGATCCAAAGAAAATCATATTGGAATTCTGAAAATCTTAAGTCTTGACAGATAGTAGGTGTCAAGCAACTGTCGAGCACACCGAATGTAGAACAGCTTCCTTAAGCTCGATAGATACAGCTATCGAGCCAGCTGTCGAGATTTAATGATTTTGCACTCTGAACTTGTTTTCTTAAACAGACTTGAAGACTTCAATACTTGATCTTGAAACAAGATTTCTTGAAGTATTTAAAGACATCCTAAATCTACCCAAATACAAGTGAAGTGCGTTTTGTCAAAGGATAAGCCAATTATATAAAATCATGACATATGTTCAAACATGTTAAACACATATGTCCTAACAACAGCTATAGAGATTGCGATAAGAAACAGCTTAAGATCTCGACAAAAAGGCCAAGTGTCAAGAGGTGTCGAGGAGGTGTTGAGGTTGCTTAAAAATAGTTTTTCAAGAAGGGACAAACACAGATATGAATGCAATCAAGCATGCAATTCAACCAATGATCTAATCAATATTTTAAACTCTCAAAAACATCTCTCAACAACAATTTTTAAGCACATGGATTCCCAAAACACACACACACACTAAACAAGTCTAACCAATTTTATATTTCAAAAACAAGTCAAGACAGTTTAGTGAGCATACATTAACACATGTAAACCTTGTGATGGCCAAATCACATTGTACCTGCACATATATCAAGAGTAGTAAAGAATATGCGTGTTGTGTGTGAAAAATATCGCAAGATTGCATAAATGTATACATGTTATGATGATTTGAGATATGAGAAAATCACTTTAACTCACACACAATCATAATTGTTTGATGAGGACTACCACTTTCGAGATACATCCTATAACTCCTACATCTCCTAGAATACATGCTTGCAATCATATTTAAAGCATTTTGATCTTTTTGCTTTTTATTTTTCTTTGCATATTTTTCTTTTTAAGCAAATCATGTATGGGCATATAAGAGAGTGAAAAGAAATATCCAATTATGTTAAGCATTTGACATTCCAATTTTGCTATGGCGAAGCACACAAATGTCATTTCATGATTGGTGGGCAACAGTGGTGAAATGGTTATTTATACCTTTCTCTTAGGATTTTCTAGTTCTTCTCGTCATAAAGAGTGATATGAGTGTTAAGTACAAGAGATTACTTAATCTTACTCATCACAAACAAGAGCCACAAAGCTCACTTGCTTAGTTGTGCATAGAGATACTCATCTAAGCTACAAGAGATACAAAGTTTAGAAAAATTTGTTTCAATGGCCATCCAAGGTACACAAGTACCAATGTACATATAACACACATTGTTTTTGTATTTTTCTGATTTTTCAATTTTTTTTTTAAATTTTTATATGAAAAACAAAATAAACAAAACTGAAAACAAACAAAAACATGTTAAACAAAGCAAAGTATAAAACTAGATGCATATGCGTGAGGAAGAAGAAAGAGAAAGAGATCAATCCATGGAGATAACACCAATGTTTTGATGAAGGAATTCAAAACATTTGCTGTCAAGAGGTTTGGTGAACAAGTCAGCCTTTTGATAATCAGTGAGAATACCATCTTCAACAAGCTCCCTAATGAAGTGATGTCGAATCTTTATGTGTTTGGTTCGAGAATGTTGAACCGAATTCTTAGAGATGTTGATGGCACTGGTATTGTCACAATAGATGGTGAGATGTTTTTGACAAATACCATAATCATGGAAGAGTTTTTGCATCCATAGGAGTTGGGTGCAACAGCTATCAACAGCGATGTACTCAGCTTCTGCAATGGATAAAGAGATGGAGTTCTGCTTTTTGCTCATCCAGGAGACAAGATTGTTACCCACATAAAAACAACCCCCCGATGTACTTTTTCTATCATCAGTATTCCTAGCCCAACCAGCATCAGAATACCCAACGAAGACATCATTTGTGTCCTTGCTGTACCACACACTGAACTCAGCAGTGGTTTTGACATACTTTATAATTCTTTTTAAAGTAGTCATACGAGATTCTTTAGGATTAGCCTGATATCTAGCACACACTCCAACACTGTAACTAATGTCAGGTCTACTAGCAGTAAGGTAAAGAAGACTACCTATTATGCTTCTATGTGGAGATGAATCTACACTTTTGCCTAACAAGTCCACAATAAATTTAACATTTGGGCTCATAGGGGTTCTAATAGAACTAGCAGATTCCAAACCAAACTTTTTCATAAGATTCTTAGCATATTTAGATTGAGATAGGAATATACCTGAATTTTGTTGACGAATCTGCAATCCAAGAAAGTGAGTCAGCTTTCCAATCATGCTTATCTCGAATTCGGCTTGCATGGGTTTTGAGCAGCCATGAGCAAGTTCATCCTTAGTCGACCCAAAGATGATATCATCAACATAGACTTGAGCAACTATGAACTCGCCATCTTCCTTTTTGATGAAGAGAGTCTAATCAGCTTTTCCTCTTGTGAACCCATGTGACACCAAGTATTGTGTGAGCCGATCATACTAAGCTCTAGGGCTTGCTTTAAGCCATAAAGTGCCTTCTTGAGATACAACACATGGTCTGGAAAGTGTGGATCAATGAATCCATTTGGTTGAGCCACATAGACATCTTCTTTAAGTAGCCCATTCAAGAAAGCAGTCTTTACATCCATCTGATAAAGTTTGAACTTCAAATGACACGCTAGGGCAAGGAGAATTCTGATGGACTCCATATGGGCAACTGGGGCAAATGTTTCATCATAGTCTACTCCCTCCATTTGTGAGTATCCTTGAGCTACAAGCCGAGTCTTGTTGTGAATCACATTGCCCTCCTCATCAGTCTTATTGCGGAATATCCACTTTATGCCAATGACGTGCTCACCCTCCGGTCTAGGTACTAAAGTCCAGACATCATTCCTTTGAAACTGAAGCAGTTCATCATGCATTGCTTTGACCCAACTTTCATCCTGAAGAGCTTCCTCAACTTTCGTGGGTTCAACCTGTGACAAATAACAAGAATAAGACACAAAGTTAGCAACACATTTATCAACTACATGTTTCCTTAATGTGAGTTCATTCATATTTCCCACAATAACTTCTAAAGGATGATTTAATTTAATCCTGGAGGAAGGTCCTTTCTCTTCATGAGATTTAGAATCTGGTGAAGTGGGTATATCTGCAGAATCTTCCACAACACTGGGAGTACCGGGAGTACTTGGAGATGTAGGTTCTTGTTCAACAATTTCTTGAACTTCCTTAGGCTCAGGATGAAGAATTTCTTTGGGGAATTCCTCAATGCCTTTCTCAGAACTGGAATTTGAAGACTCATCAATAACAACATTCACTGTCTTCATTACCTTCATAATTCTTTTGTTGTATACTTGATAAGCCTTAGTTGTGGAGGAGTAGCCCAGAAATATACCTTCATCGCTCCGAGAGTCAAACTTTCCCATATTCTCTCTATCCTTGAGGATGAAACAAGTACTTCCAAAGATTCTAAAATACTTCACATTCGGCTTCCTTCCTTTCCATAATTAATATGGAGTCTTCTTGGTACCGGGCCTGAAGTACACCTTATTAATCGTATGACAGGCTGTGTTAATGGCTTCTCCCCACAAGTTTCGAGCCCCATCCTTGTTGTGTAACATGGCTCTAGCCATCTCCTGAATAACCCTGTTCTTCCTTTCTACTACACCATTCTGCTGAGGAGTAATAGGAGCAGATAATTCTTGAGATATACTTGATCTTGTACAAAAAGACTCCATATACGAGTTCTCGAATTATTTACCATGGTCACTTCGAATTCAATCCACCTTCATGCTCTTCTCATTCTACAATCTTGTGTACAAAGCTTCAATGTGCTCAGGAGCATCAGACTTGATTCGTAGGAGAATGACCCAAGTATACTTAGTGAAGTCGTCTACTACAACCATGATGTATCTCTTACCACCAAGAGACTCGATTCTAGTTGGACCCATAAGATCCAGATGTAGAAGCTCCAATGGTCTAGATGTAGCTGATGTCTGAGTGCTCGAATGCTTAGGTTTCGTTTGTTTCCCAAGCTGACATGGTCCACACACTACATTGCTCATTCTACTAAGCTTTGGTATCCCTAAGACTGATTCATGCTTAGATACAATAGAAAGATGTTTGTAACTAGCATATCCCATCCGTTGATGCCATAGATCTTCATTTGGCAAACGAATGCTATTGCACACAATATTAGCATTAGGAACCAATCCATAACAGTTGTCTAAAGTGCGAACACCACTTATGAGTTTCTTTCTAGACTCATCCATGACAAGACAGTTTCCTTTTGAGTATAGCACCATAAAGTCTTAATCATATATCTGACTTATACTCAACAGGTTCACCTCAAACCTTCCACATATAGAACATTCGCAATGTCCGGTAGTCCAGGTAAAGAGATGATTCCCTTTCCTTTAATCTGTGACTTGCTCCCATCACCAAAAGTGACATTGCCACCTTTCTTAGAGTCGAAAACTTTGAAGAGAGATCGGTCTCCAGTCATATGTCTTGAGCAACCGCTGTCAAGGTACCACAAACACGTGTCCATAACTTTAAATGTGGACTTCATCATAAAACACACTTCATGCTTAGGATGACAGATCAGTAGGAATGGTGCTTTCTCTCATGTGCCTTTTACGAGCTAAACCTTTAACTTTCACTCTTCTGAGACAAACTCTTTTGCACATTTTCATTCTAAGATAGTCTAGTTTTTTCTTAAGCAAACTAAGATCTTTTACAATGGTCATCACAAGTGAATTCAAATAACTTTTAGACTTGTATTTTTTCAGACACTCAAACAAGCAGAGATTAGAAAAACAAGATGTACTTGAATTAAAAGATCTCTTCAAGTCGGTTGCAGCCATGACAACAGGGGTCAATGGATCAACACAATAAAGATTAACCCTAATTAGAGTGTGCCCATTCTGATACCACTTGATAGGCCAAAAACGAATTGATCCCTTGTGATAAATTAACCAATTAATTTAGTCAAGTGAATTAATTAAGTTAATTAACATGCAAATGCGTGGTAACACAAACAAATCACCAATTAAACTAAGTATGCAGCGGAAATTAAATTGACACAGTGATTCATTTACAAATGGGGAAAACCTACACGGCAAAAACCCCACCGAGTGATTTTAAGGTCACCACTCCCGAAATTCCACTATTATCACAACAAGCGGTTACAAGTAAAGGAATCCCAGTACCTTATATCAACCTAGAGTTGAAGCCTTACCCCAATATCCAATTGGACTTGTTCTCTAGTGACAATTTCTCCTTTCGATGCACGACTCTTAGTACGTGACTAACCAATTACGCGGATCCTAGTACGCGACTTCAATCACCAACTAGAAAAGTTTGTTGGTTGCAAAGTTCTTCAGTTCCTCCCAATGATGAAGATCAAGAAGATGCTTGGTCACAAAACCCTACGGTGCACAAACATAGCAACTTCTTCACAAGAAAGATGAACTCGGGCAAAACTGTCTCCGGTCACAAATTACTTGAACAAACTTTGTTCAACACTTGTGCAACTTGTGAACACTTTGACTACCCTTAAAATAATCCTTTTATATGTCTAGGGTTGTGAGAAAAGAAAGCCCAAACACATAAACACAGATTAGAGTCAAAACAGCACTGAAAATCTGTTTTTCATCAACCTTGACAGATACCCTATCTGTCAAGCTGCTGTCGAGCCACGGGGCTGAGCAGCTCTTTTAAGCTCGATAGATGGCTAGCTGTCGAGTTTTAATGACAGGCACTTTTCAACTTGAATCTTGGACAGACTTGCATGGTTTCAACACTTAATCTTGAAACAAAGTTTCTTGAAGTATTAAACACATCCTAGATCTACCAAAATACAAGTGAAGTGCGTTTTGTCAAAGGATTAGCCAATTACATAAAATAATGACATATGTTCCTAATAAGTGAATCACATATGTCCTAACATCATTCTTTTGTTTCTTGTGCATTTGCTAAAAATAATGACAAAAGCCTCGAACTACTTGATTTTGAGTTATCAGCTTCTACCCCTATTGGTGATACTTTAATGACTAATCTTGTGCTTAAGTCCTGTATTATATGTATTGAGGGTAGAGAGTTATTGGCTGATTTAGTGTTATTAGATATGCATGATTTTGATGTCATTTTGGGCATGGATTGGTTAACTTCTTACCATGCTAGTGTGCATTGTTTTGAGAAAGAGGTGATGTTTAGGCCTCCAGGTGAATCAAAATTTCTGTTTAAGGCTTCATATTTGCCTTTTATGCCTCGTGTGATATCATGCACACAAACAAAATGCTTGCTTAGAAAGGAATGCCAAGGATACCTTGCTAGTGTAATGGATTTAAAAAACAAAGAATCGGAGATAGGAGACATTCCCATTGTGCGGGAATTTTCAGATGTTTTTCTTGAAGATCTACCTAGGTTGCCCTCGGATCGTGAGGTTGAGTTCTCTATTGACCTCCTTCCTAGTACTGCACTTATTTCTAAGGCACCATATAGAATGGCACCCACTGAGTTGAAAGAACTTAAAGAGCAATTGGAAGAATTGTTAGAAAAGGGGTTTATTTACCCTAGTGCCTCACCTTGTGGAGCTCTAGTTTTATTTGTTAAGAAAAAGAATGGGTCTATGAGGTTATGTATTGATTATCATGAGCTTAATAGAGTCACCATTAAGAAGAAATATCCCTTGCCTCGTATTGATGACTTATTTGATTAGTTGCAAGGAGCACAAGTCTTTTCTAAGATTGATCTTCATTCTAGTTACCACCAGTTGAAGATTAAGGGTGAGGACATACCAAAGATAGCCTTTTGGACTAGATATAGTCATTATGAATTTTTGGTGATGCCGTTTGGATTAACTAATGCCCCTACTGCTTTTATGGATTTGATGAATAGGGTATTTCATGAGTACTTGGATCAATTTGTCATTGTATTCATTGATGATATTTTGATTTATTCTAAGAGTCAAGAAGAGCATGAAGAACACTTAAGGATTGTTTTATAGATTCTAAGAGAAAGGAAGTTGTATGCTAAACTGAAGAAGTGTGAATTCTGGTTGAATCAAGTAGTATTCTTGGGTCATGTGATATCTATGGATGGAATTACAGTGAATCCTAATAAGGTAGAAGTGGTGGTTAATTGGGATAGGCCTACAAATGTGAGTGAGGTTAGAAGTTTCTTGGGCCTTGTTGGTTACTATAGAAGATTTGTAGAGGGATTTTCCCACATTGCAGCTCCTTTGACACAATTAACTCAAAAGAATGTTAAATTCGAGTGGAAGGAAGAATGTGAGAAAAGATTCCAAGAGCTAAAGCGTAGATTGGTCACAGCTCTAGTGTTAACTTTCCCTTCAGGTACAGGGGGTTTTGTCCTTTATAGTGATACTTCTCATAAGGGACTTGGTTGTGTGTTGATGCAAAATGGGAAGGTTGTGGCATATGCCTCTTGTCAGTTGAAAAATTATGAGAAAAATTACCCCACTCATGACTTGGAGTTAGCTGTAGTTGTTTTTGCTTTGAAAATTTGGAGACATTATTTGTATGGGGAAAGATGCGAGATTTTCACTGATCATAAAAGTTTAAAGTATTTCTTTACCGAAAAGGAGTTAAATATGAGGCAACGGAGATGGTTGGAATTGGTTAAGGATTATGATTGCTCTATTAACTATCATCTGGGTAAGGCTAATGTTGTATAGCTAATGCTCTTAGAAGAAAGCCTTTAAGTTTTTCAACTGCTTTGCTAACCACTCAAAAGGAAATTATTTGTGATCATGAAAGGATGGAGATTGAGGTTGTTGTGGGCCATTATGAGGCCTACTTGGCTAGTTTGAGTGTTCAACCAACTTTGGTAGAAAAAATTAAATTGTCACAAGCCAATGACCTACATTTAAAGGAAATCATGGATGAGGTGTGTAGTGGAAAAAAAATCTGAATTTTCTATCTCTGAGGAAGGTGCTTTGAGATTTGGGAGTAGACTTTGTGTGCCAAATGATCCATTGATTAAAAAGGAGATTCTAGAGGAGGCTTACTATTCCCCATATACAATACATCCGAGTAGTACAAAGATGTACCATGATCTTCATGAAAACTTTTGGTGGAATAATATGAAAAGAGAGATTGCTCACTTTGTTGAGCAATGTTTGACTTGTTAGTAGGTTAAGGTGTTGCACCAACAACCCTCAGGTTTGTTGCAACCACTTCCTATTCCCCAATGGAAGTGGGAGAAAATTGCTATGGATTTTGTTTCAGGATTACCGAGATCTCCTAAGGGTCATGATGCTATTTGGGTGATTGTTGATAGAATGACAAAATCAACTCATTTTCTCCCTATTCGAATGAACTACTCCCTTGATCGGTTAACTCAGCTCTATGTTGATGAGATTGTGAGACTTTATGGAGTACCTGCTTCTATTATTTCAGATAGAGATCCAAGGTTTACTTCTCATTTTTGGGGTGGTGTGCAAAAGGGCTTGGGTACTAGATTGGATTTTAGCACAACTTTCCACCCTCAGACAAATGGACAGTCTGAGTGGACTATTCAAACTCTAGAAGATATGTGCAGAGCATGTGTTTTGGATTTTAAGGGGAGTTGGGCTAGTCCCTTTCTTCGGTGGAGTTTCTTACAATAATAGTTACCATTCAAGTATTGAAGCAGCACCTTATAAGGCGTTGCGTGGGAGAAAGTGCAGATCCCCAATTTGTTGGGATGAGGTTGGAGAATGAAAAATCTTGGGGCCAGAGATTATTCAAAGGACTTGTGAAATGGTAAATCAGATTCGTGATAGACTACGAGCAGCCCAAAGTAGACAGAAAAGCTATTATGACATTAAAAGGAAGGCTTTGGAACTTGAAATTGGAGATAAAGTTTTCCTATGGGTTGCCCATATGAAAGGAGTAATGAGATTTGGCAAGAAGGGTAAGTTAAGCCCTAGGTTTGTAGGGCCTTTTGAGGTCTTGGAGAGAGTGGGTGAATTTGCATATAGAATTGCCTTACCACTGGCCCTGTAAGGAATTCATAATGTTTTCCATAAGTCTATGTTAAGGAAATACATTCCTGACCCTTCACATGTATTGAGCTATGAGCCTCTTCAAATTAGAGATGATTTGTCATATGAAGAAGTTCCAGTAGAGATTTTGGATCATAAGGAGCAAGTGCTATGCAATAGAACACTATCTTGGGTAAAGGTGTTTTGGAAGAATCATTCAGTGAAAAAGGCATCTTGGGAGTGTGAGGATGATATGTTGTCAAGATACCCAAGCATTTTTCAGGATCAAGGTACGTAAAATTTCGAGGACGAAATTTTTATAAGAGGGGAAGAATGTAACGTTCTAGTAAAAAAAAAAAAAAAAAAGAAAAGAAGGGAAAGGTCAGATTTTTTTACGTCCTATGTGCTCCGCCTAACACTTTAACCCCCACCACACATCTCACACACCATCACTTATCCTCTTGGCTGGCCATCTCACTTCTCTTCTCTTTTGTTCTTTTTCATTTTTCTCTCAAACACTCTTCTCACTCCCTCACACTCTCCCACAGGTGCCACTTCATACCACCATTTCCACCATCATTTTTCCGGCAAGATCATCGGAAAATCTTTAAGAATCTCTAAGCACCTTCACATCTTTTTTTGAGGTAAAAATTTCAAATATTGTTGGTGGGTTTTACACTTTTGCTTGAGGTTATTTTTATCTAAGCTTTAATAATGATACCCATGTGATTTATGAGCATTGGAAGTGATATTTATGTGTTTATATGTTTGAGTTTTGTATTGGTGGAATTATTTGATAAGTGGGTTTATGGTTTGTTCTAATGATGACTACCAAAGGTTTATTTATGGGGCAAATTTAGGGGGTTTTGAGTTATAACATGTGATGGTTGGTAAATCTAATTTTTTCATTGCTATTTGTTTTATTTGGAGTTAGTTGAAATTCTAAATTTCTTGTCTTGGAGGATATTTTGATTTTGCTTTCATGGGTTTCTTGATGATGTTGTGTAAATCTTAGGGAAGCTATTCATAATGTTGGAGATGATATTGAATGGGTTAACTTTATAAATTGGAGTCTATGCCTTGTGAATTAATTTGTTGAGAAACTTTGGAAGTTTGTTAGGTGCTCCGTTTTATTTTCCCATTGAGGCCAAACCTAAACCAATGCTTGAGAGATCCGTCGACCTAAGAAACTAAGAGAAAGGTCTATTAAACCAATGATTCATTATTGTAACAAATAGCAATGACCATTTGAATATCTAACTAGTTCCGGGTTCGAGTCCCTAGCAACCCATTCAAATATCTAAATTATATGTATGTAAATCCAAATTCTATCTTAGGGTTTGTAGCGATAACTTGGTATATCTACTATACAACCATTCACAGAGGGGAACAACAGCTGGAAACGACTGCTAATACCCCCTAGGTTGAGGAGCAAAAGGAGGGGCTCGAGTCTAATTAGCTAGTTGGTTGTCTCCACTTATGAATGGTCAAGCCGATACAATTAAATACTAGGCTTGCCTAATTAAGTGTTTATTTGGCAATTCCTAAATTGTAGCTGGGTACAATTTCAAGCTCTATGCTTATTGTGATAGGTTTGCTTGATATTTTTTAGGTTCTAGCTAAACTCCTTTGGAGCTTGGAGAATTAGGCTTTTGTGGGTTGCAAGGTAAGTAGCTTTTTAATGAAATTTTGGAAAATAACCATATTGCATAAATGATTTTTTTCTTTTTGGGTCATACACATTTTGGAAAATTATTTATAAAACTATGTTTTCTTAAAAGGTGTTGTGTTGTGACCCTACTGTATATGATTATATATGAAAGTGCATCATATTTGGCATTGCATCTAGGGAAATGCATGATTTGTTGACATGGAAAAATGAGCATCTTTTATTTAATCTTTGATAAGGAAATCATGGATTTTATGGTTTATTGGAAAATTTAAAGATGCTTATCTTGTCTTGTTATTTGGGAAATTGATAGAAAATCTTTTTGACAAAAATGAAGTTGAAAACCTTACAAACTTTGTGGAAGTTAGATTATTTAAGGTTTTTCTGAAATTACCTAGATATAAACTATGTATTTGAAAGTACATGTATACCTGTGAGCTTTATGTTGTTTTAACCTTATGCCATGTCATTGACTACATAATCATTCTTTTTATTATTTAATTTTTATTCCTAAATTTGGTTATATATATATATATATATATATATATATATATGTAGATTGACTTTACATATTCATCTTGAGTGGTTTTAACTTAATATATAACTTTGCCTTTACACATTCATCTACTTTAATTTAGATGTTATAACTAAGCAATAAAATCAATGAAGAATCTAAAACCAAAAACAATGTCTATACATATCTATCTATACTATTATATAATAATGGAAGCTTTAAAATAAATTTTACAAAAGCTCTTTTTGTGCCATGTCATTAGCATCCTTTTTTATTTTTTTGCAATTTTTATTTTTCGCAATTTTTATTTTGTTTAACCTTTCATCTTTTTCAACCATTGTCTTCTTAGTTCAATTTTTCATCCTCTCCAATCATTGGCTTCTTAAATTTGTCTTTTGATTTCTTTTATAAATTTCTAAATTTTCTCCTTTATATCTTCATAAATTCTACAATTTCACTTTTTTGAACCTTTCATCTACTTCCACCCTTCCAACCTTTATTCTTCATAAATTTTACAGTTTCACTTTTTTGAACCTTTCATCTTCTTTCACTCTTCCTCTTCCAACTTGATTTTCTTAAAAATTTCTTTTACGTCATCTCAACCTCTCCCCTATTCCTTCCTAGTTGTTCACTACAAAAAAAAAAAAAAAAAGGTCAATTCTCCTCTCTCTCTCTCTCTCTCTCCCCCCAATTTTGTCTCTTTTGATACTTTTTATTATTATTGTTTCAACCACTCCCCCCCCCCCCCCCCCGGGCAATGGTTCTTTTTGTTATTGTTGATTTAATTGTCACTTCACATTTGTTTTGTCTTTTCGGCAAATTTGTATTGACTTTTATGCATATTTAGGTATTTTGGTATTCCAATTCCTGATAAAAAAAATTTTTTTTTAGTGATTCAATTAGATGTTAAACTAGGAGAATTTCCTAAGTTTTGTTATGTTTTTTTTTTTTTTTTTTTAAATCATTTTGAGTGAACAAAACTGTAGTTTTTGTAGAGAAAGTACTCTTAATAATTGTATTAGAAATACTCTATAGTGCCACTTATTTAGATAAAAGCAAAGGTTAATCAAATGGAAATAATTGAATGAGTGACATATTTTAGCTTTCGCAATTGTATTTTCATTATTATTTTTTGTTGTTGTTGTTGTTAATTATTATAATGATGCACATAGAAACTTAATTTTGAGATTTTGCTAATAATTGTTTATTCTATAATCTTTTTGAGTGGAAAATTTTGCAGTTTCTGTAGAGAAAATAATCTTAATATATTATAAATAAAATATTATTTTCCTAATCGATCAAATTAACCATTGTTAAGCGATGATTGATATGACATTTTGCAAAACGATGATGGATGAGACTTTTTTTTTTTTTCCAAAGCATCTTCATATGGGTATATTTTGATTCGATGTATTTTTATGCATGTATTGAGATAAGTAATGAATTCAAAAAGAGAGATTATGATTATACTTTGTATACTTAAAAAGAGATAGATTGGTTTGGAATTAAAGAAAACAATAAAATAGGATGTTGCAAGTTGAAATTTATTAATGGTGGGAAAAAGCAATTTTTCTCATTCTTTTCTAAATGTCATAATTGGAAAATTTTAATCCACACTATATTCTATCAATAGCAAATTGTATAATTTTTTATTTATAGAAAACACAAAATTCATTACTTAAAAAAAAAAAAAAAAAAAAAGACCCTTGCCCTTGGTTGGTTTTGTAAATAGTTATATAAAAAAAGAAATTTCTTAGTTAATAGTTTAATACATTTAAAATGAAATCCTCTTATGAGAAAACACTATGTTAGTCCTAATATATAATTTTATGAATATTAAAAAAAATTATATATTACATTTTATTTTAAAATAATTAGATATTCCCGAGCATCGCCCAGGGTTGCGACTAGTAATAATAAATGAAAAAGACAATAGACCCATTTGGCCATTTCCCAATGTTACCCTATTTTCATTCCCCCAATACAAAGTTTGGATTACTTTACTTCATAGCCCTAATAAGATATAAGAGGGGTTAATAGTTAAAACTAATAAACAAAAAAATTAAGAAAAAAAAAGAAGAAGAAAGAAGATAAATTTGTGTAGCTCTGGATTGGTTTGGTTGTGGTGAAAACAAGGGAGATAGAAAATGGGGGAGAGAAAATATGAGAGAAATGGGACTTTTGGGTTGTTTGGTTGGAATGGAAATTGGCAAGATTTTGGTTAGGCCCAAGAGCTTTCTCCCAATTTGGAGAGAAACTCGGTTAATTTTGCTACTATCATCCCGTTTACTTTTTTTGCCCCAAAGTTGTAACGTTCTAATAGGTATCTCTCTTTTTGATTTTTTTTTTTCCTTCTATTCGTTTTTTCTTTCTTTGATGGTTTGTTCTCTCTCTCTCTCATACTTTTTTTTCTTGATGTCATTTACTCTCTTTTATTTCTTTTTTAGCTTGTTCAATATCAATCTATGTATTATTTTGGGAAAAATGCTCATACACTCCGTAAACTTTGAAGTAGTGGCCAATATAACACCCAAACTTTTATTTTGGCCAATTTACTTCTTCAGCATTATACACATGCCAAATAAGTACTTCAGTTAGTTTGGTGTTAAAAAAAAGGGAAATATCAACAAAAAAAAAAAAACAAATGGGAAACTCATGTGAGAGGCAACTAACATTACCAAGGGTGAATCGGTTCAATTGAGAGGGAGAGAGAAAGCTTGGATGAAAGAGAGACAAACCAAAAGTTGAACTATCGCAGTAACCTTCCCTCTGGTGCCGGAGTCTTCTCTCCATTGGTATGTTTTTTTTTTTTTTTTTTTTTTTTTTTTTGGTAAAATATGATTTTGGTCCTTAAACTTTGTCAAAAGTTTGTTTTTTGTTTCCAAACTTTAAAATTTTCTTTTTTCATCCCTAAACTTTGTAAAAAATTTTTGTCATTAGTTTAGAAACGAAAATAAGGATGAAAAAAGAATTTTTTTTTAACAATTTAGGGATGAAAAACAAACTTTTGGTAAAGTTTAAATAATAAAAAATAAAAAATAAAAAACATTTTCAATAGTTTAGGGACAAAAGATGGACTTGTTAATAGTATAAGGAAGAAATATGAACTTCTTAAAGTTTAAGGATGAAAACCAAATTTTTGGTAAAGTTTAAGGATCAAAATAGTATTTTACCATTTTTTTTTTTTCTGCTTTGTGTTTTTCCAATCCTCCATTTGCAAGTTTCTGTTGCAATGTTTAGGTTTGGTTTAATTTTCGGGCTTACCATTTACACTTATCCTAGTGTTTCAAGGCCTGTGATGGATTGGGTTGAGTTGATTGTGATAAAATTTCCATTCCATCAAAATTGGTTTTGAGTAGCTATAGGGTTTGCAATTTCTTGACAACAATTTCCATGGTCGGGTTTATGTGGTTTCATGGCATATTTATCTAATTATGAAAAAAGTGAGACGAATTTGGTGCTGGCAAATTTTTAATTAATGGGTTTTGTCAATTTGTAAGTAAAAATTTTTGTTTTTGAATTGGTGGAGTTATTGTGAAGGACATGATCATGATAGTATTTATTTTAGTCTGAGGGGTTTTTATTGATTTCGTTAATTTTTTTTTGGAAGTTTGTTATTGCTTTGTAGTGGCCTAATTTGGTTTATGTGTCTAGAAAAGCAGTTTCCATGATTGCCACTGTGAATAATTTGTATCGTTTTTTGTTTTCTATACAGAGAATGATTAAATTGTCTAATTGATAGCTGTTAGAGATATCTTGTATATTCATGCTTGATTGCTAAAGGGTTCCAGCACCTAATGGAAGAGTTCATTGCAGAAACTTTCAAATGCTTTGCCATTTGAGTTCTACCTGATCATGTCCTTCACAAACCCTTTGAACGTGGCATTACAAGGAACTATGATTCTCATTGGATTTGCTTATGTAGGCATTGCCCAGCCTATTGGAACCAGATTTAGCCCATCTAGCCAAGCTTTTTTTTTTGTTTTCTTAACACCATTATTCTTTGCATGTGGCAGATGTCTAATTCATTGTATTTCTTTCCATCCACTTTCACGAACTTGAATTTTGAAGTTTGTGATAGCATTTGTTCTTTGAAACGTATTTCTCCACTTAAGATGATTCTGTTAGGCTAAATTTTGAAATCTCTAGAGTTGCTGGTAGAATTGGGGTACCCTTAGCAGCATGTGGTTACTTAATCAAGCTTTAGTTTTACAATCAACTATTATGGTTTTCCATTTTTGAGTCCTATGGTGTAAATACCAGGTTTAAGGTGTTCATTTGTTTCATTTTGGTTTCACTTATTTGTGTTTGGTTTCTAAGTTGTGCACAGTCTAATAATTTTGTTTATTTATTTATTTATTTTTGTTGTGTAGGATCGTAATGTATGTAACTACTTTGAGTGGCATGCCATTGAATTCACACCGAGGAGCAAAAGTGTTATTAATGGACTACTTGACACTTATGGAAGGCTGAAGAATGATGTTGGCATAAGAGGATCCCTAAATGGCTTTGGTTTCTTAAATCAATAGTGAGATTGTGGTAGACTTTTGTATGGGATCCAAGCTTAACATCGATAACATTACTACAATTAACCATTCCCGTGCATAAGCATGAGTTACATACTAGTTTTATTAATTGACTTCTTTTTTTTTTTTTTTTTGGAGGAAGTATTAATTGACTATTTAGTAACTCTGCATGGGAAAGTTTAACATAATATAATTTTTTTTTCTTTTATTTTTTATCTAATTATAATTATTATATTATGGTAGTTATTAGTAGGCATCAATATGCTTTTTTCCCCTTAGAAACATATGATTGTATTTAATATTAGGTATTTATTATTATTGAGTTTGTATATGAAACTATGTCTTCACTATTTAAAGAAAACACGCTGACTCAAGATTTTAATAAAGAGTTTAAATATGCAATTAAGTAATGAAAAGATTAAAAACAAAAGAATTGTGAGGTCTCAAAAGTTTATGTGGTACAATATTGTGAGGACTGAAATGAATTTTTCAGTCAAATTTAGAGTGTACAATTTGTATTTTAGCCTTAAAATATGAGAAATGTTATATCTACAACATTTTCACAACACTTTTACAACAAATTTTAAGTGGCAAGTTGTTACGGGTTATTATTAGTGAGCCAAAAAAGTCATTTCAATTGTAGGTTTAAATTAGAACTAATAACAACTAATCACCTATGATTTGTTGTAAAAGTATATATAAGTAGCACTTTTCTAAAAGTATATATCAAAATAACAATTTTTTTCTCAAAAGTTTGAGTGCAATTAAAAGTCAAACTTGTCTGGTTTTATATATCTTATAGATTAAAACGAAATGGGATTCTCTTATACTTGGTTGGGACATTGAAACCCGCTCTTAGCTTTCTTCCATTATTTTTTAGCATTCTCTAATCTCTATATCAAAAGTTTAGAGCTTTATTTAAGATTTCAAAATTTTTTTATGTAAAAAAATTCCTGTGAACACGCGATGTGTGATTAACTGCAATTTAAATATCTTTTTGTCAAACTTTCAAAGTAATGCAGGTGATGACAGTATTTTCGATTGGGGCACCAACATCAATGAAATAAGGTTAAAAAATAACTCTTATACTTATATTTATTTATTTTCCTATATATGTTTTTCATTGTTGTAGCCTTGTAGGTTTTTGAAGTTAAAAACTTTTTTTTTTTTTTTTTTGGCTGAGTAAAATTCAAGAAACTTGAAATTTATTAATTTAAACGGTGGATTGATAGAAATTTTAATCTAAATGTAACTTTTAATTATGTTACACCACCTTATAATAAATTTATACTAAATGTATTTTTTAATAAACCTATCGGCCATCATTATATAAATTATATTGTATTCTTATATTCTCCCTACTTACAAAATATCAAATTGATCAAAGATTACTAACTATCTCATCTACAAAATTTTTAAATTTCAAATTTATTATTTATTTTTTTAAGGTTTATAGTTAATAATAAAGAATACCCGATTAACTTAAAATAAAATTTGATATGCATATTAAAAATGAAAATAACATATAATTTTGTAGGAACCAAGTTCAAGACTTCTGGGCCTTAGGTTACTTGGGCTCACAATTTATTTGTAGTGGGCTTAAGGATTTCCTACAATGGGTCGTTCTCGGCAGAGAGACTCAAAGCAACACTCTGTTTATACTCTCTCCTTGACTGTTTTCTCTCAATTTTTCTGAACCCCTTCTTCTCCCAACTTTCTTCTATTTATAGCTAAGGTTAGTGGGGAGATTATGATTACATCCACCGTTAATGCTACTGGAGGTCCAATATTATCTGATTAAAGTGGATGTTTAGGTGAAAGGGCGGTGCAGCATTTATGATCTTGGAACTTGGCTCCATCTTGGCCGACTATGTTCGGCAACTCAGTTCCCTGGGAATATCACAATTTCCCAGGAACAGTTCGTATATTTGACCGGGAATGTTTGTCCGATCACCTCTTGGCATTCAATACCCTACGCTTGTTCGTACATGAAGGAAGCCCCAAGAAGGGCACAGGACAACTGGACCTTTCTGCTGGACCTTTGCCCAAGGCTGGTATGGAACTCGGCCCAGGGCCTGTGTGGGATTGGGCCCAGGGCCTGTGTGGGACTGCGCCCAGGGCCTGTATGGGCCTAGGATCTCGGTGCCGTATAATAGCCCCCTCTTGATTCATACTCGGTCGCCGAGAAGAATCAAGGAGCTGTTCGGGCCTTTTGACCTCGGGAACCTTCTCGTCTGGGACTTATGACTGTTACTTTTTACTAATATTCTCAAAAGACGCGCCGTCTCGCGGCGCCAGGCGCAGTCGTCATTATTGTCTGACGGTTCGTGGACCGAAGCGGCGCGCGAATCGGTTACGTTTGGCAGTCGCTGGGTCGCTCATAAATTGTGCCCATTTATTGCTTGAATAAATGTTTCTTCTCCCCCCACTTCTTTTTGGCTTTATAAATAGTCCCTCTCTGAACACCATTCCATTTTTCCTTCACCTCTGATCTTTAGTGCTTACTCTCTGCCGACCACATTTCTGTGCGCTTGCTTGCTCAGTGTTCTTTTCCTCCTTAGAACCTAAAGTAAGTCTTTCTTCCCCTTCCTGTTCCTTCAGCTTTGTTTCTTTGAGTTCACTTTTGTAGTTTTAGGCTTTATAGATGGGTTACTCTTACCTTCTAGAATCCCCGGCTGCTTTGGCCACTTTTAGGAGTAAATTTGATATTCCCGATGACGTGGACGTGGCTTACTGCCATGAGAGTGATATGGAACTCCACCGAGGGCAGGGTACAACCTTCTTTCCTTTGATGTCCATTTTAGAAGGTGGGGTCAGGTTCCCCGTAGATCCCCTCTTGATAAGCACACTCACTTACTATGGGCTGTGCCCTGACCAGCTTCCCCCCAATTTTTACCGGGTAGTTAGTTGTGTCAGTAAGTTGAACCACACCTTTAACTTACAGTTAGACCACCATGATATTAACCAAATGTACAGCCTCTGTGGGAGCAAATCCACCAATTATTACCTAAAGACAAGGGATGCTCGGGTACGGCTGATATCGTGCCTACCCGATTCGAACAGGAACTCCGCCGGGGAGTTCGTCAGGGTGAGCGGCAATTGGTTTGCCGGGGAGATCCCTTGCCCCCTTACACGACGTGAAGTGGGTTCGTACCATCCCCTTCATATAATTGCTTTCCACCGCCTCTTCTTTTCTTCTTAGAGTAAAATTTTTTTATTGTTAAAGGCTAATGCGTCACCTGTTCTTTTGCAGATGGCAAAGTGTTTGTTCAGGACCTCAGAGCCGTCCACGCCAGGGATTTAAACTTCGTCCTCCGTTCCGAGATATACGTGCATTGGGACGGAGAACTCCGGGCCTCACACTTGATCCTCGGAGTGGAGCCGGTTTACTCTACTTGGCAGCCTTTCAAGCAGGCACTGATAGTTGACAGCCCCCTGCTATCATACATAGACATCCGGTACGTAAATTTTTTGCCGCCGAAGCTTACAAGCGGGGAAGCAAGGGAATTTGGTCGGCGGTTCACTGCCTCGGACGAACTAGCTCCCCTACGAGACGAGTCCGCGAAACGGGTATCTCAGCGCCTTAGAGAGAGAGCCCACGAAGCCATACAGCAAGGGGACCAAGCCCAAGAGCAGCCCCATCCCGAGAATCCACCCGCCGAGCCTCAACAGCAAGTGGTAGAAGCGGCTGCCTTGCTAGCTGAAGCGATCTAACTCGGTGCAAGAATGGTGGCAAGGAGAGTCATGACCCTCGACCGGTTCGTGCCTGGTGCCCGGCAGCACAACCAGCCCCCGCCTACTCAGGGTCGGGGTCAAGCGTCTCAGCCTCCTCCCCCTTCGTAGTCCGGACGGGCCCGTAAGAAGCAGAAAGTAACCGAGCAACCTTCCACGGGCCCGGGGGATGCCGCAGTCCAGACTCCTCCCTAACCAACTGGCGGAATCGTTATCCGCGAGCCGCCAACCGAAGCTGGCACGGGGGGCGCGTCCTCCTCCCAAGTGGCTCCAGCATGGGAGCCAAAGTTCCTTCTGGACGGCAAGCCATTGCCCTCAACCGTCTCTGTTCGGATGTGGGATAAGGGCGAGGGCGGCCGTATTGCCCAAACTTTGGCTGAAGCTCTCCAACTTCCCGAGGACGTGCACGCTTTCGAGGATGGGTCCGAGGAGTCTGTTGGGCGCCAGTTAGAGTGGCACGCCATTGCGGTAATTCTTTTGTCTATCTACTCCTTCATATAGATTTCCTTTTGTTTCTTTTCTAACCTCCGTGCTTGCTAGGCCGCTCAACTGGCTCACATTATGGCTACCCAGGCACGGGAGCTTGACGAGGAAAACGAGCGCGAGAAGGGGGCGCGGGAGGCAGCAGTTAAAACGGCTAAGGAAAAGCTGAAAACTGCTGAGTCTGCTGAGAAAAAGGCTGCTGCTGCGGAGAAGTACCGGGCATTGGCCGAAAAAAGGTATGCGGAGCTCCTGACCAAGCAAAATGAGACGGAGGTTAAATTAGCCGAAGCCATCAGCCTTAACACTTCCAATGCCGAGGAGATAGCCGATCTCAGGGCAGGCTTGGCGGCCGCGGAACAAAAGTGGTATGACGTAGGTTTTGCCGATGCTGAGAATTCCGCAGAGCCGGTGGTGGCTCGGGCTCGGAATATGGGTTTCGAGGCCGGGTGGTTTGCCGCTCTTCAGGCAATGGGAGTTCCTGAAGATTCGCAGCTGAGAGACCCCGGCCAAATTCCATTTCCGAACCCTGTACCTGCCGTCCAGGACGCCCCGGCTGCTTTTGACGAGGAGGAGACGGCCAGTATGAGGGCGCTGGTTGAGCAAATCGATTCTCACGCCGAGCCCGAGGAAATGGAGGCCACGAGCATCCCGACTGTGTAGGAGCTTCTCGGTGAGGGCCCGCCTTTTCCCCTGACCGTCCAGCAGGAAGTGACACCGCCGACCCAACCTCCCAGCTGATTTTACTTTTATTTGCTAGCTTATTTTTATTTTATTGGTTTTATTTGCCTATGTCACCGGGATGTGGTGATTGAACAATTGCCTTAATTTACTGGTTTTATTTGCCCACGTCACCGGGGTGTGGTGGCTAAACGATTGCCTTTATTTGTTTAATTAGTAGTCCGTTTTCTTTTTCCGTTTCAATTTGTTGAATGAATTTATATCTATTTGTGTTTTGCTTGAATCATACCAGTGCTATGGCCGCTTAATAGAATGGTACCCCCGAAAACCTGTTGTGCGGCGCTGTGGGTAATTTGAGAGCGCTATTGGACTTAGTATTTGTAAAAGGGTTAGGTTTTTATCAGGTTTTGGTTTAACCGAGAATTTTGTTTTCGTCCTTAGAGTATTCGTTTTTAAGGTTTCCACTTGTCCGGATATTTGATTTTAACCGAGAATCAAGTTTCTGTCCTTATAGATTTGTTTGTAAGGTTTCCGCCTGCTCGGCGATTTTGATTGAGCCGAGGGTCAGGTTTCTGTCCTTAAGATTTGTTTGTAAGGTTTCAACCTGCTCGGCGATTTTGATCGAGCCGAGGGCCAGGTTTCTGTCCTTAAGGTTTGTTTGTAAGGTTTCTACCTGCTCGGCGATTTTGGTCGAGCCGAGGGTCAGGTTTCTGTCCTTAGGATTTATTTGTAAGGTTTTCACCTGCTCGGCGATTTTGGTCGAGCCGAGGGTCAGGTTTCTGTCCTTAAGATTTGTTTGTAAGGTTTCCACCTGCTCGGCGATTTTGGTGGAGCCGAGGGTCAGGTTTCTGTCCTTAGGATTTGTTGGCGATTCTCTTGGTGTGCGGTTACAGAGTCAAAAACAGCATATGCAAAAAAGTTCATCATGCTCTTAATTTTAATGGGATACAAGTTCTTGCTCACACCGATGATTATGCGTAGAATTTCTTCAAGTTGTTGGCGTTCCATGGTCGGGGGAGCGGCCTCTCGTCAAGGTCTTCCAAGTAGTAGGCCCCTGCACCCACGATGGCTGTGACTCTGTATGGTCCCTCCCAACTCTGAGCAAGCTTCCCTACAGCCATGTCCCGCATGTTCCCCACTACCCTTCTGAACACTAGTTCCCCAGCACGGAATTCCCTGGCCTTTACATTTCGGTTGTACCTTTGGGCCAGCTTCTGCTGATACTCGGCAAGCCACACGGTCGCGACCTCCCTGCATTCTTCTAGCCAATCCAAATGCTCTATCATCAGGTCGGCGTTCTGTACGGGGTCAAACCCGGCGACCCGTGCACTGCATAAGCTCACCTCGGTCGGTATCACTGCTTCTGCTCCGTATGTCAGAGAAAACGGGGTTTCCCCCGTGGATCTCCTGGGGGTCGTGCGGTAGGCCCATAAAACACTGGGTAGCTCTTCTGCCCATCTTCCTTTCGCTCCATCCAACCTTCTCTTGAGCCCGTTCAAAATAGTCTTGTTCACTGCTTCAGCTTGGCCGTTGCTTTGTGGATATGCCGAGGTTGAATACTTGTTCTTGATGCCGAGCTCGCTGCAAAAGGTCCGAAAGGCGTTGCTGTCGAACTGTAGCCCATTGTCTGTCACTAGCGAATTCGGCACCCCAAACCTTGTAACTATGTTTTTCAATACAAATTTTTTCACGTCAGTATCCCGGATATTAGCCAAGGCTTCAGCTTCAGCCCACTTTGTGAAGTAATCTACAGCCACCAATACAAAACGGCGGTTCCCCGTTGCTCGAGGGAATGACCCGAGGATGTCAAGCCCCCATTGTGCAAATGGCCACGGGCTGCTGACAGGATTTAGACGTCCTGCCGGCTGATGGATCATTGGGGCGTGCTTTTGACATTGTTCGCAACTCCGAACGTATTCGGCGGCATCCTTCTGCATCTGTGGCCACCAAAACCCCTGTGTCATTGCTCTGTGTGCTAAAGATCGTCCCCCAGCATGCTCGCCGCACACTCCCTTATGCAGCTCGGTCAGAAGCTCCTTGACTCTTTCGGGATGCAAGCACAAGAGGTAAGGGCCCGCGAAGGACCTTCTGTACAACTTTCGGTCCGAAGACAGCCAGTACCTGGGAGCCATTCGTCGAATCTTGTTGGCCTCGGCCTCACCGTCTGGAACTTTATCTTCGGAAAGGAAGTCTATGATCGGGTTCATCCAACATGGCCCGGCCACTACCACCTGCGCAACCTCTACTCCGGCCTGGTCGAGAACACTCTTCACACAGATGCTTGGTTCCCTTATAAGTTCTATCGTGATATGCCTTGGCGTGTCCTCGGTAGCTGATGAGGCTAACGTGGCAAGAGAGTCAGCGTGCTTGTTTTGTGACCGGGCTACCTGGGATATCTTTACCGTTCCAAACTGACCGATAATCTGCTTTGCCGTACTTAGATAAGCTTTCATTCGGGGGTCCCGAGCCTCGAAGTCCCCAGTGATCTGATAAACAACCAGCCGAGAGTCCGAGTAGATCTCCACGTCCTTTGCGCCCAGATGCAATACTGCCCTCAACCCGGCCAGTAGGGCTTCATATTCGGCTTCGTTGTTCGAGGCTTTGAACCCCAATCTGAAGGAGTGTTCCAGTCGTATACCCTCAGGGGTGATTATGACAATACCCGCCCCGGCCCCCATAGCATTTGATGCGCCGTCCACAAATAACCTCCACGGGCGAATCTCCGCACTACAGATTATCTTGCCTTCATTCTTGGGTGTAAATTTTGCGATGAAATCGGCGAGAACCTGTCCCTTCACCGAGCTTCTAGGTCGGTATCTTATGTCAAACGATCCCAACCGAGTCCCCCATTTGGCAATCCATCCGGTGAAGTCGGATCTCTTCAACAGTGACTGCAATGGATACTCGATGAGGACGAACACTGTGTGTGCTTGGAAGTAATGTGGTAACTTCCTCGTGGCGTGCACCAGGGCCAAAACTAACTTTTCAAGAGGCAGGTACCTTGTCTCGGCATCGACCAAGGTTTTGCTTACGTAATACACCGGCATTTGCACTCCCCGGTCTCTTAGTAACACAGCACTTACGGCATGATCGGTGACTGCAAGGTACATAAACAGATCCTCCCCGGGCTCCGGGGCCGTCAACCTCGGCGCCTTTGCCAAATATTCCTTTAGTTCTTGAAAAGCTTCTTCGCAGCTCTCGTCCCATTGAAACCCCTTCCACTTTTTCAGAAGCTGATAAAACGGCCGGCAGCGATCGGCAAACTTGGAGATAAATCGGTTCAGGGCGGCTAACATTCCAGTGAGCACTTGTACCTCTTTGGGATTGCTTGGTGGTTTGAGGCGGTTCACGGCTTCTATTTGATCGGGGTTAGCTTCTATTCCCCGAGTAAAGATCAGATATCCCAGGAACTTACTAGCCCCCACTCCGAAAGTGCACTTCTCGGCATTCAGGCGCAATTTGTGCCGACGTAGTATCTCGAACACTCCCCGGAGATCTTCGGTATGCTGTGACTCAATTCTGCTTTTTACCACCATATCGTCGATATAAACTTCAACCGTGCATCCAATTTTTTCTCGGAACATTCTCGTCATCATTCGCTGATACGTAGCCCCGGCATTCTTCAATCAAAACGGCATGACCTCGTAGTGATAGTTCGCATTCGGGGAGATAAATGCTGTCTTTTCTCGGTCTTCAGGCGCCAAGGCAATCTGGTGGTAGCCCTAGAAGGCATCCAGGAAGCTCATCCTCGGGTGCCCGTATGTTGCATCTACTAGCTGGTCAATCTTGGGCATCGGGAATGGGTCCTTGGGACATGCCTTGTTCAAGTCTGTGAAATCCACACAAACTCTCCATTTCCCGTTCTTCTTCTTCACCACGACAGTGTTTGCCAACCACTTCGGGAAGAATATCTCCTTTATGGCTCCGGCCTCCTTCAGCCGCTGTACTTCTAGGTTTACTGCATCGACGTGTTCTTTTGATGCTCTTCTCGGTCTCTGCTTCTTCGGTGGGAATAATGGATCCACGTTGAGTCTGTGGACAATGAATTCGGGATCTACGCCGGGCACTTCATAAGGGCTCCATGCGAAAACATCTATGTTCTGCAATAGGAACAACAACATCTCTACCCTTTCCCGGTCATTCATGCTTGTACCTATCTGGAAATATCTGTCAGTATCTGGGAGAATTCTTACCTTCAGCACCTCCTCAGCAACGTCCGCCCCAATTTCCCTCGGGGGTTTCTGTAATTACTATGCAGCCTCTTTCTCGGCGTGCTCAGCCTGACCGAGCTACTCCTTTTCCCACCTGACCGCGGCTACAAGGCATTGCTTCGCCACCTGTTGGTTCCCCCTTACCTCTGCAACTCCATACTCGGTAGGAAATTTTACTTTCACGTGAAGGGTGGACGGAACAGCCCCCATGGCGTGAATCTACGGCCTTCCCAGGATTGCGGTGTAAGGTGCGAATGATCGGACTACTATGAATGTAACTACAACTCCCTTGCCTTCCATGTCCACTGGGAGAGAGATTTGCCCCTCGGGAATCACAACTTTCCCGTCAAACGAGACCAACGGCGTGTCATACTTCGCCAAATCCTGGGTCTTTAACCCGAGCCCTTCGAAGAGGTCCAGGTACATGACGTCAGCCCCGCTACCTTGATCAATCATCACCCTCTTCACCAAGAATCCGCCTATCCGGGCTGTCACCACCAAAGCATCGTCGTGAGGTTGGATCATCCCTTCTAAATCATCTTCTCCGAACGAGATGGCCAGCCATCCAACTTTCTTTTTCTTCTTGGATGATTCTCCCTCCGCGCAAGCCACTGTCATTACCCTTTTTGCCGCTGTTGCTCTTCTTGGTGCGACATGAATGACGTCGATTACCCCCAGGGGTGGTGGAAGGGGGTTCCTTTTCTGTTGGGCGCCCTGCCCAGGTTCCCGGTCAATGGAATCTGCTACAAACTCTTTCAGGTGCCCTGCCTTCACTAACTGTCCGAGATGATCTTTTAATACCCTACACTGCTCGGTGGTGTGCCCCTTGTCTCTGTGATAGGTGCAGTATAGGTTTTGGTTCCTCCGAGATGGGTCGCCCCCTATTTTGTTCGGCCATCTGAAGAATGGCTCGTTCTTGATCCGTTCCAAGATTTTGTGCACGGGCTCTTTAAACACCACATTAACCCCTTCGATCTGCACCTCTGGTTCCTGCATTCTGAAGTCTCTTTTTGGTTTTGGCGGCAAGATGCTTTGTCGAGATCTCCCCACAAAAGGAGCTTTCCCCCTGCTTTGCAGCCGGTCATCCTCCAGGCGTTTGTACTCCTCTATGCGTCTCATCAGTTGCCTCATATCCTCCGGGGGTCTTCTTGTCAGCGACTCCCGCAATTCAGAATCTTCGGGGAGCCCCGTCCTGAAGGTGCTAGCCGCAATTTTCTCGTTTCCTCCACCAATCTCGTTGTAGAGTTCCCAGTATCGGCTGGCATAACTCCGAAGGGTTTCCCCGACCCTCATTTTCATGGAAAGCAATGCGTCGACCGGTTGTTGCACTTGGCTGCATGTTACGAACCTGCTGCCGAATTCCTGAATCAGCTCGGCAAAGCTGTGTATAGAGCCTTTCCGCAACCCATTGAACCATCTCAGTGCGGTAGAGCCGAGACTAGAGGGGAATACTTTACACATCAATGCATCGTTGTGCGCATGCAAAGTCATCATGTGGATGTAATGACTGACATGCTCCACGGGGTCTGTCCTCCCCTCATAGGAATTGAATGGTGGTTGCGTGAATCTGCTCAGCATGGGTGCCCATTCAATCTCATCGGAGAATGGAGACCGGGCTGCCATCCGCAAGGCTCTGCTCATGGCGTCCATTGCGGCGTTGTGGTGCCGCCGCTCCTCTGGTGACTCTGATCCTTGGTCATCATATCCATGCGATCGGGAATGGTCCCGTCTACGACGCGTCTCCCGGGAGTGTCGATGTGACTCTTGAGAGCGTGATCGGTCTTGGTATTGTTGCGTAACAGATCGGCTGGAACCCTCCTCGCCACGGTTTCTCCTGGGTTGGGGGTTGTGGTTCCTTTCGTGGCGCCGACCCCTTGCTTCCAGCTCCAAGTCTATTACCAATCTGCGTAACCACTCCAGCTCTCGGTCTCTATCATCATATTGCCGATGTGCTGAGACGCCTGAAATTGTCCGGTGTGTCTGGGCCGATCCTTCTCCCAATCCGGACCTTTCCTCTCCTCTTGGATGCTCCCTATCCTCCAGCCGTTTCTGCCTTCTCTCTCTCCACGTCGATCCCCGTGAAGATCCTGCGGAATTGCTCGGAACATGACCTCCTGAACGCTCCTCAGACATCTCCCTTGCTTGAGTCTCACTCGAACCACAGCTTCGTAAGAGGGCCCCACGGTGGGCGCCAATTGTAGGAACCAAGTTCAAGACTTCTGGGCCTTAGGTTACTTGGGCTCACAATTTATTTGTAGTGGGCTTAAGGATTTCCTACAATGGGTCGTTCTCGGCAGAGAAACTCAAAGCAACACTCTGTTTATACTCTCTTCTTGACTGTTTTCTCTCAATTTTTCTGAACCCCTTCTTCTCCCAACTTTCTTCTATTTATAGCTAAGGTTAGTGGGGAGATTATGATTACATCCACCGTTAATGCTACTGGAGGTCCAATATTATCTGATTAAAGTGGATGTTTAGGTGAAAGGGCGGTGCAGCATTTATGATCTTGGAACTTGGCTCCATCTTGGCCGACTATGTTCGGCAACTCAGTTCCCTGGGAATATCACAATTTCCCGGGAACAGTTCGTATATTTGACCGGGAATGTTTGTCCGATCACCTCTCGGCATTCAATACCCTACGCTTGTTCGTACATGAAGGAAGCTCCAAGAAGGGCGCAGGACAACTGGACCTTTCTGCTGGACCTTTGCCCAAGGCTGGTATGGGACTCGGCCCAGGGCCTGTGTGGGATTGGGCCCAGGGCCTGTGTGGGACTGGGCCCAGGGCCTGTATGGGCCTAGGATCTCGGTGTCGTACAAATTTAATTGTGATATTTTCAAAATATTAATCAAATAAAAAATTATTAAATACTAATATAAGATTAACAAAAGTAACATGATCAAGATTTATATGCACTTGTAGGCATAATTAGGCTTTCGTACACACCTAATGGGTTGTCCACTAAGGTTCACCTATTGGGCTTAAGTCGAAATCATACTGAGCAAGTTAGTTGCTGACCGCCATGTTGCTGGGACCTGCTGTATATTGTCATTTTTTTTCCCAATTCTGACGTACGTGAAGTGTGTCATCAATTGTCAATTTGAATAATTTTTTCTTAGTTTAAAAAATAAAATCTATGTCTTTGTCTAATACATAAATGTTTACACTACCGCACACTCTTGGTGTAGTGGTTACTCTACAAGTATAAATACTTGTAGGGTGTGGGAGACAAGGGCCGGGGTTCAAGTCTCTAAGAGGGAACTTCATACACATACACTTAGATTAGGCTAGAGTAGAAATTCTATCTTATATCAAAAAATACATAAATGTTTACAATAAGTGCATTATTTAATTGAGTAATAAGGTTTGATATACTAAAACAGATTATTTAAAACTTCAGACCCTATTGTTTGTGTGTGTTTTTAATAAGAAAAGATAAATAAACCGACCATCAAACTGGAGTGACAACTAACAACCCCTTTTCTTGATGTTTTTATGGCAGGTTTATTGTGAACTTCAGCTAAATGAACCAGCAACAAAAGAGGTTTTAAAATCTTAATTAGCATTGACAAAAGGGATAAAATAACTTAATAAAAATGCCGACAAAGAGATATTGAAATGGGCTCTTAAGGATGGGCTTACCATGGCAAAGCAACTGGGAATTGAGAACATTTGTATTGAAATGGATGCTGAGTTTATTGTTCAGCTTGTTTCAAGACCTTCAGTGGTCAATCTAATATTTGAACCTCTCTTAACTTAATGCAGGAACCTGATAAGGACCTTCCCTAATTCCTCGGTGGCGCACGTGTTCAGGGAAGCGAATGGTCGTGCTGACCGGTTAGCTAGGATGGGAGCAGAACTTGTTGTAACAAATTTTCACTTTTTGTTTAACCCACCGGATGTGGTGGCTGAGTTGCTGGCTAGAGATAAAGCTGGTCTTGTTTGTTGTAACAGACTTATTGTTTAGTAGTTTAATACTTTAATTCCAAGCGTCATTTACCAAAAAAAAAAAGAAATTGGCTCCTCGAAAGAGATTCTGGGCAGCTTCTTCGAAGAAATATGACATTCACAAAACCTCCTGACTTTCCACGTTTTATTACCATATTGTCTAAAATAAGGAGAATCTTCTTATTTTGGTCAAAGTGGATTTTCAAAGGCATTTAGTCCTAAATGTTCGTTGGAGTATGAAGTGCCTGGTTACCATCCAAGAAAGGACAGAGTTTTTTTTTTTTTTTTTTTTTGGTAATCATATTCAGCACAAAAAAGTTTTTTTTTTCATCTTTCCCTTTAATAATTACTATAAAATTATTACAAGGTAAAATTGCCAAATAAGGTTTTGTTTATTACTATTATTATTATTAGGGTGTAGGGATTTGAACCTGGCAATAGCGGCTTAATGCATTTGGGAGCCCTAAAGCGAAAACTAACATTGAGGCCTTTTATATATGTATATATGACTTAAAAATTTTCTCAAAAAAAAAAAAAGACTTAAAAAAATTAAATATTACTTAAACTCTATTATCTTGTTTATATGCAAAATTATTACTAATTAACATGAACCACTTAAAATAACTTTTTTAGAAAGTTTATAGACACAAAAAATTTGACAAAACTTTTTATACCTGTTGATGTCGTAGATTAATAGTAGTAAGTAAAAGAATGATGTTAGTAGTGGACCTAAGTGAGAACTAGTAAAAGTTTGCAAACTCAAATATTATGAAGATGTTGTGAATTTTTTTTTTTTTAGAAGTGCTACATTTACAATATTTTTCACAACAAATCCTAGGTGATAAATTGTTACTGATTCTAATTTAAACCTACTAGGCTATTACTAGAATTATTTTTTTGCCATCAATAAAGAATTTTTTGTAAAAATATTGTGGATGTAGCATTTTTCTCTCTTTTTTTCTTGTCTTTCATTTGATTAAAGAAAATTATTTTATTTGTTAGCTAATATTAGGGTTTAATTAATTAAAAAATAACCATATTGTCTAAAATTTGGGGGCCTTTTTTCGACTTAGAGCCTTAGACGACCGCATCAACTGCATCTACTATAGGGCCGACACTAAACCCTGGATGTATTAGTTGAAATTAACTAATTAAACTACAAAACTTTTGGTAATTTGCAAGATTTTGCTTTTAATGATTAGACCAAGACATCTTGGGGCGGAGCCATGTACATAGGTGAGGGGCCATGGCCCCCCCCAAAATTTTGAGAAGTTCTTCAATATATATATATATATATATATATATATTAATGTTTTCAAATTTTAGCCTACAAAAATAAGAGTTGCCCCCCCCCCCCCCCTAAATATTTAAATTAGTCCAATGATGCTTTTAAAAAAAATATTTGGTCTAATAGTTATTGTAAGGACCGGATTTGAGTCCTAAGCCCAAAAGTTAAAAGGATATAAGCCCAAAGAGCCCAATACAATGAATTTGTAGAAAATAGATTGGAAAACTAGGCTTTAATGAGTTGGGTAGTAATTATAGTAGATCTAAATGACAATAAAGTAAAAATAAACTGGTTGTATCTAATGAAAATTGTCATCGGCATAGTCCGAGGAGATCAATTCTTGTATATAATTCTTGAAGTTGATTACAAGTACAGTTCTTATTGCTATAGTATTTCACTCTCAATTCTCCGATCACCTGCCCTTAGGGTCTTCTTTCTATTTTATACTATCCTTGTTAGGACATATGTGATTCACTTGTTAGGAACATATGTCACTATTTTATGTAATTGGCTAATCCTTTGACAAAACGCACTTTACTTGTATTTTGGTAGATCTAGAATATGTTTAATGCTTCAAGAAACTATGTTTCAAGATCAAATGTTAAAACCATGCAAATCTGTCCAAGATTCAAGCTGAAAAGTGCAAGTTCATTAAAGCTCAACAGCTAGTTATCTATCGAGCTTGAAGAGCTATTCCAGCCCTGTAGCTCGACAGACAAGCATCTATTGAAGTTTATGAAAAACAGAATTTCAGTTCTGTTTTGACTCTAATCCGTGATCATGTATTTGAGCTTTCTTTTCTCACAACCCTAGACATATACAAGGATTATTTTAAGGGCCCTCAAAGGTGACACAAGTTGCACAAGTGTTAAGCAAAATTTGTTCAAGCAAATTGTGACCGGAGACAAAATTTGCCCTAGTTCCTCGTTCTTTTG
The DNA here is from genome assembly GCF_932294415.1 of Quercus robur. Lineage (NCBI taxonomy): Eukaryota > Viridiplantae > Streptophyta > Magnoliopsida > Fagales > Fagaceae > Quercus > Quercus robur. Next base: position 21,321,007 of record NC_065542.1, read on the forward strand.
AAGAAGTTGCTGTGTTTGTGTACCGTAGGGTTTTGTAACCAAGCATCTTTTGGATCTTCATCATGGATGAACTAAAGAACTTTACAGCCAACAACCTTCTCTAGTTGGTGATTGAAGTCACGTATGGGAATCCACGCAATCGGTTAGTCATGTACTAGGAGCTGTGTATCAAAAGGAGAAATTGTCACTACAGAACAAGTCCAATTGGGTATTGGGATAAGGGTTCAACTGTAGGTTGATATACGGTACTAGGATTCCTTTACTTGTAACAGCTTGTTGTGATAATAGTGGAATTTCGAGAGTGGCGACCTTAAAACCACCCGATGGGATTTTTACCATGTTGATTTTCCCCATGCATAAACAAATCACTGTGACAATTTAATTTCCGCTGCATTTAGTTTAATTGGTGATTTGTTTGTGCTACCACGCGTTTGCATGTTAATTTGATTAATGAATAAACTTGGCTAATTAATCAATTAATTCATCACAAGGGGTCAATACGTATTTGGCCTATCAATCCTCCTCCTTCATCTCTACGCTCCACGTGTAGATTAGATTGCTGGTGTTGATCCTTGTCCCATCAACACCTTCTTGAAGTCTTTGGAAAGTAGCTATAAGGCTGAAAGTTATTGTTCAGGTATCACTTCCTCATTAATGCGGCCAAAAAGTTAGCTACAGAACATTCAATGCAGTGGTAGCAGCTTTCTTTTAGATATTTCATAGCTCCCATGTCTCCATGACGTGTATCCTTGTCAATAGAAATTCCTAGAATGTTACTCTGGATGATGGGCCACACCTTCTGACCTCTGCCTTGCTTATCTAAGGAAGCATCCCTACACAGATCACCTTCCTAGACTATCATGCATAGATCCCTTCCTTTATTTATTAGTGCCGACCTCTATAACACGTTTACCCATCCTCGAACTACTAGGTGTCCTTGAATCGGACCCTCGGCCCATTAATTTCTACTAGGTCTATCATCCCTATAGTTATAGAGACAAAACTTTATCTTTTACAATTTTATTTTTTATTTTAAAATGTACTCTTATATCTGTTAAATATTTGATAAAGTTTGGCACCAAACATGTTTAGATCTATCTTTTTTAACCTGTTATGTGGCAATTAACAAGTCATTGACTCATTAAAATATATATATATATATATATATATATATATTATCACTAAAACAACACATGAAATGTCTCTTTAGTTGCCACATAATGAGTTAGAGTAAGATAGTTGAAAATATGTTTGAAGCATAACTTATTATTCCAAGTTTTGGATCATTCATGTTTTTGAAAATTTCATTAGTTCAATTGAAAGATTTTTTACTTACTTTAAAATTTGATAATTTGTATTAAAAATGAAACTTTCTAAGAATTTCACTATAAAAATGAATTTTATTTTATGAAAAATTGCCATCAAACATAATTTTGATTGAAAATACTAAGCACATTTTTTTGTTGGGTGTGTGTATATGTATAACTTATAAAATAAAAAAGTGTGTATATATATGTGTGTGTATATAATAAAAAAGCACGTGTACGTGTGGGGGATTGTCTTGATAAATATATTAGTCCAAAAACTTAGCCCCCCCAAATAAAAATTCCTAGATCTGCCTCTGAAGACACCAATTAGTTTTTGGTGTAAGTGGGGGTTAACCTCCAAATCTTTTATTCAACCATCAAAGACTTTACACCTGAATTCACAAACAAATTGAATTTTCGAAACTGTGAGAATGACCCCAAATCCACAAAGATCCACCACCTACCTAAAGCTCACCCAAACATACCACAATTAGCACCACCATTTTATTTTTTTTCTTCTCTCAAGGTTGATTCCTTTTCCAAATCTCTCACAAATATTAAAGATTCATTTTCTATTTTTTGCACACAAAAATAGAACACATTAATTCTCCAAGCATGTTACCCTCTAAATTCCAAAAGATTCAATGTTCATTGATTTGAATTTTAGACCAATCAATTAAAAAAGCAAATAAGATCTTTGTATTTATAAATTATAAGCCAAATCAAAATAGTAATGCAAAATTGTGAATTAATAGCTCTTTGGAGATTGTGAATAGAACTTATACTTCAATTTGAAGTGCTAAGGTCAAGATTTTCTTAGATTTTTATGGAAAAGCATATATGAGAGAGAGAGAGAGAGAGAGAGAGAGAGAGAGAGAGAGAGAGAGAGAGAGAGAGAGGCAAGTTTGGATATTAGAGGGTGCTGATGAGAGAGAAAATGGGTTGGGATCTATTAGATGTGTAAATTTGATCATATGCGTCTCACATACCAGGACATATGTTATTCTATAATGCTACCACATAGTTTGTTTGGAGGAAATTCCTTCAAATTAGGTTGTAGACTTGTAACTAAACTTTACTCTAAAAAAAATACTAATTCTCATTATTGTTTTTAAAAATAACTTGAGTAACGGTTTATTTTTCTTTTTTACCCATATGTGTTTGTTTTCAAAACAATATTTGTTTTATTTTTTATGCCTCTATAATTCCCTCCAAAATATATAAATATAAATATATACACACACACTAGCCTCGTCACACACGCTTTGCTTGTGCGATGAGGTTTTTTTTAATTTTTTTTTTTGGTCTAGTGTCATAATTTCCCTTTATTTAAAAATTTTGGATAAGTTTGTTTTGACTTTTGAAGAGGAGGATTAGTAGGAGAGTGTTCTATTTTGTAAGCATTTTAAGTAGAGTTAGAGATATATTTGTACAGGATTGTCCTAAAAAAATTTCCCTTTTAAACCTAATGTTTACAAGTATTTCTAAACCATATAAAAGTCTAGTTCAAAGAGGAGAATCCTCTTATAAATAGTGTAGATACTTACTTGTAATTTGTTAGTAATATATAAAAATAAGAATTATTATGTTAAAAAGTAGGTTAAACTAAAATAGTCTGATACACAAATAGCAAACAGCTAAACAAGTTTATTACATTAGTGTATTCTAATTAAATTGTTGAGAATTTTCTATATGATTGTAATATGTTGGATTATTGTATCTATCTCCAAAAAATTATATAGAAAATGTATCCATACTTTTGTTTTGAAATTTTAAAACATAAATGTATTATATTTGTACTATGCACATACCAGGACAAAATGGGCTTCTGCCCTTTTTGGGCAAATTAATTAGTCTTTTGCCCTTCTTCCCAAACTAAATAGGTAAATGCCCCTCTTTTGAAAATCGAGTTTCTCAAAATTAAGTTAAAAAAAAAAAATTTGGAGCTCTATAGTGACGTTTTTAAGGATTTATAGTGACATTTTAAGAACCTATAGTAACGTTTTATAACTTGATATCCATGAAATCGAGTTATAGGCAATAAAATTGCTTATAACTCGATTTCATGGATATCAAGTTACAAAACGCCACTATAGGTCTTTATAAACGTCACTATAGGTCCTTGAAAACGTCACTATAGGGCTTAAATCGATTTTGAAAAACTCGATTTTCAAAAGAGGGGTATTTCCCTATTTAGTTTGGGAAGAAGGGCAAAAGGCTAATTAATTTGCCCGAAAAGGGCAGAAGCCCATTTTGTCCGCACATACCGTTCATTTTGCATTTATGTACGTACCTTTTATGAAAGATGCTTACCCGTCTGTATACTTACAATATCGTACACGTATGATGTACCATATTTTGCTAACTATTCTCCGTACAACATAGTGAATATACTTCAAACGAAATGGTTGGAATGGTACCGAATTTATAATTTTGGTGTTATTGTTAAGAGGAAACCATTGTCAATCATTTGAAGCTCTTCATTCTGATGAGCAGGAAATGTCTAAGGCTGTTCAACTTTTTGATTTGGTTAGGCATATTGTTGAGTAAACTTTGTTTTACCATATTCTTCGAAGTATTGGTGTGGCTGATATTTGGCTAGGCATGCTAAGCTTTTAATTTGTCACCATCAACATCAAGTATGATTAGAAGATGTACCTGTCACAGGAGTTTACCACAATGAAGTATCCTTTGAAGGTCCATCTATCTCCTATAGGACTTCAATGGTTAATAGGTCCATTTTATGTTGTAGCCGAAGACTACACCTACGATTAGTAGTATATATATATATATATATAAAAGGATTCTCTTCTTCGGACTGGACTTTTTTGTGAAAAAAAAATACCCCTAAACTTTACGTTTAACAGGAAACAAACTTAAGGACAATCCAGAAAAAATATATCTCAAACTCCACTTAAAATGGCTACAAAATATGATACACTCCTACTAATCCATATTTTCAAAACAAACTTATCCAAAATTTTTATAAAATAATTAAAAAAAATTGAAAATTATGACACTAGACTAAAAAATAAAAAGCCTTATCGCACGGCAAAGCGTGTGTGATGAGACTAATATATATATATATATATATAGGGTTGGATTCAAGTTACACCTGGTATAACTCTAAACAATGTTACACCACTCAATATTTTTAAATTGGATGTGAATATTGACAAATCCATCGTTAAATTACATTATCTTCGTATACATGCTTGCAAAATTTTGAGGTGATCAAAAATTAATAGCCATGTCATCAATCAATTATTAAAATTCAAATTTTTGTAGTTTAAAATAATGCATAAAAGATGAGTTTATAGATCAAATGGTAAATAGCATCCAATTGATATTAAAATTGGCATGCATGTTAAGAACATATAGAACATGTAATTCAACGGTTGGAGTTTCAAAATATTAATTCAATAACAAATTATTGGGTGGTGTAACTTTACACATTTTTTATACCGTAGATTTATAAAAGATCTAACTGTTAAAAAAGACACCATTAAATGCTATTGTTTTACACTTTATTACCTAATTAATACTAGCATTTTCTCTCTCCTTATTTATTGCTTTCCACCAAATAATATTTTTTTCAACACAATCTAACAAATATATATATATATATATATATATATATATATGCTTTCCACCAAATAATATATACTCCCACTGTCCCAGTTTGTTTATCCTTTATTCCATTTTAGGATGTCCCAAAATATTATCCTGTTTTTAAAAATAAAAGTCATTAATTTACTAATGTTCCTATTATACCTCTACCTTATTTTCAAAACTATTTGAAAAGAAAACTAACAAATATTTAAAAAAATCAATCTAATTAGGGCACCTTTTTAGTTGCCTCATTAAGAATAACTCTTTAAAAAAAAGTTGATAAATTTATTTAAAGGTAATTTTGTAAACTTAAACTACCTCTATCCCAGTTTGTTTGTCCTCTATTCCATTTTGAGATGTCCCAAAATATTGTCCTATTTGTAAAAGTAAAAATTATTAGTTAACTAATGTTTCTATTATATCCCTACTTTATTTTCAAAACTATTTGAAAAGAAAACAAACTAATATTTAAAAAAATCAATTTAATTGGGGCACCTTTTTAGTTGCCTCATTAAAAATAACTCTTTTTTAAAAAAACTAATAAATTTATTTAAGAGTAGTTTTGTAAACTTATACATTTTTATAAGGCGGACAAGACAATAAATGATATTCCCTTAAAATGTTTGACTTTTCAAATAAGACAAACAAATTGGGACGAAGGGAGTATATTTTTATAAGACAGACAAGATAATAAATTATGTTCCCTTAAAAAGCTTGACTTTTCAAACATGACAAACAAATTGAGACGAAGGAAGTATATGCTACGTTAAACATTTTCAAACTTCCAAAATTCCAACCTGTTTCAAGTAAATAAATTTCATTACACTTTTCAATAAAATTAGGCTAGAAATTTCGGGTAATTATTATTATTTTTTTCCTCTCTCTTTCAAATCTCCTGAAATGTATTTAAAATTGTTCCAAATGGCAAAGCACAAACAAAACTCAGCCAAGTTTCCTTGCACAACTTGGCTAGCATTCTCCCACTATATTTATTATTTAAGCTAGCCAAGTCGTACAAGGAAACTTGGCTGAGTTTTGTTCGTGCTTTGCCATTTGGAACAATTTTAAATACATTTCAGGAGATTTGAAAGAGAGAGGGAAAAATAATAATAATTACCCGAAATGTCTAGCCTAATTTTATTGAAAAGTTTAATGAAATTTATTTACTTGAAACAGGTTGGAACTTTGGAAGTTTGAAAATTTTTAACATAGCATATATATATTATTTGGTGGAAAGCATATATATATATATATATATATATATATATTTTGTTAGATTGTGTTTATGAAAATATTATTTGGTGGAAAGCAATAAATAAGAAGAGAGAGAATGTTAGTATTAATTAGGTAATAAGGTGAAAAGTAATAGCATTTAATGGTGTCTTTTTTAACCGTCAGATCTTTTAGAAATCTACGGTGTAAAAAATATGTAACTTTACAAGAGTTACAACAGGTGTAACTTGAACTCATCTCATATATATATATATATATATATATATATAGATTGAGTTCAAATTACACTTGGTGTAACTCTAAAGAATTACACTTTTTCTACACCATTAGATTTAAGTAGATCTAACGGTAAAATTAATGAATCCATTAATGCTGATTACTACCTCATTTATTATTCCCTTATTTTTTTTAGAGGGGGAGAGAAGATGAAGATGATGATGGAGAGCAGAGAGTTAATGTTGTTTTTTATTTATTTATTTATTTATTTTTATAAGAAGAATTAATGACTTAGTTACTAATTTCTAGGTAACAATAATAACATAACTATGAGTTACAACATTAATGAGGTAGTAAATTTTACACCAGTGAATAAGCCTATATTAAGCGTTAAGAAACCACTGTAAAACATGGAATGTGAGTTCTCTCAAGGCGAAAAGTCCATAGAAGAAGAGGCGGAGCTCCAACGGAGCACTAAGAAAGCAAAAGATGTGAAGGGAGCATCGGAGTTCGGCTCTCCCCCTTCCTACAGAGATAAGCTTATCGGTGAGATGCCAGGTGCCTTTGCATAGGCCTTCAACCTTGATAGCTATGAGATGGATATGTCCACACCGTCAGTGAGTATGGGTGAGCTAGTTAACGGTATGGTGGCTGTCAACTTGGACCAGGATCCAAGGAGGTCCATTAGAGCAAGATGGAACCACGCCTTGATAGTAAAGGTGTTTGGACAGATGGTGGGTTTCCATTATCTCTGCTCGAAGGTTATGAGCTTATGGAAGCTAGCGGGGCGGCTTGACTGCGTCGACCTTGGTTGGGATTTCTTCCTTATGAGGTTCGGACTAGTTGAGGATTTTGAGAACATCATCAAGGGAGGACCATGGTTCATCGAAGGCCATTTTTTGACGATTAGAGCGTGGGAACCAAATTTCAAACCAACTAGTGTAGTGTGCAATTTAGTGGCTGTGTGGATCAGGTTATCGGAGCTACCTTTTGAATACTACGATCCTAGGGTACTAAGAGAAATTGTCTCTGCTATTGGACCAATCCTGAGGGTGGATTCTAATACTGAGTTAGAGGCAAGGGGTTGATTTGCGAGAATTTGTATCTAGGTTAACCTGGACAAGTTGTTGACCACAAGCATCTTGCTTAAAGGGGTTGTACAGGAAATGCTCTATAAGGGTATTAACACCCTATGTTTTTCATGTGGCCGAGTGGGGCATCAGCGGGAAGGATGCCCATTTACAGTCAAGGAAATAACGCGAACATCGGAGGTGGAGGGTCCTGACTCTTCTGCCGATAAAGCTGACACTAGTGGGGTGGCTGGTGCCTGTTCACAAGAGGCAAGAAAGGTGGATTTTGATTTGAAAGGTGATGGGAAGGATGCGTATGGCCCTTGGTTGCTTGTTAAGAGAAAGAAAGCAGGAGCTAAAACTAAGGGGCTTCGAAACACCAATTAGGGAGTGGACGTGGGCCTGGGTAAAGGGTACTTTCGGTATGGTGAGGCTTCACCTAGGCATGTTAACATGACACGTGAGAAGCCACCCTATAATGTTAGATATGGGTTTGACAAAGAAAAAAAGGAGGCAGGCCACAGGGTGTCTTTAAGCCCACCCTCGTTTAGAGAAAAGAAAAGCAACCCCTATTTTCCACAGAACCGAAGCTTCAGTCCTCTTAAGAAGCCCTTTTTCATGATTCTGAAAGTGCTCCTTTCTTTTCCTTCGGTGCAAGGACCAACTCCATGAACGGGACATCTTCTAGCTCGTCGGATGCTTGTGTCTCTGGCGTGAGAAGTTTTGTTGGCACAACCTTACCGCTAGGCTTGGGGAGTAATGGGAAGGCTGATGGCAGGGATGGACGGCTGGAGCAAGCAAGAATAGGCAATTTTCCGAAAGGGAAAAATCATGGTGGTATTTCTGAGTATGCTAGCACAAATAAAAGCAAGCCCCACCATGATTTGGGGCTGGTATGATCTGGAAGAGATGCAAGCGTGGCAGCACATCTTCCCTCTAACTCCAGAAAGCAAAAAGAGGGGATGGCTTCCATTGTCAGACCCGGCGTGGATGGAATGGGATTGCCCTTGGTGGATATTTTCGTCAGACAACTAAGGGGGAAGCACAAGTTTTCGAGTGGTGAGCGCTATCTCCACAATCTCTAGATCAAAGCTTGAAAGACTTGGAACTGGAGGAAGAGGATGTGGTAAGGAAAATTTGGATGTCCAAGATGGGGGTAGTGAGGTGTTGGGGAAACGTAATTTCCAAGAGTCTGATTCAAGCTGAAGCAACCTTGAGGGGGTCAAACTTGCTGATATCATTAAGGGAGGCACAGATAGGAGTACTGGAACATATGGTGCTGCTTGCACAGGGAGTGGATCTCTCCAAGAGATCTCTGAGGGAGTTGGGATGGAGATTTCTAAGCAAGATGGAAGCTCAGAATCTGCATAAAGGTGCGATGGTTCTCCCCATTTCTGTCCCAATGAATATTTTACTATGGAATTATAGGGGGGCTTTGAACCCTCGTTTTCATGTCACTCTAAAGAATTTGATCGATACCCACACTCCCACAATTGTGATTATTACTGAAACTCAAGTTGGTGGAAAGAAGGCAAAGGATATAACTGATAGGCTTCCTTTTGATGGAGCCTTACATGCTGACACTATTGGCTACTCGAGTGGTATTTGAGTGCTTTGGAAGTTTAATGCGGTTGAAGTTACACAATTAGCAAAAACTGAACAGGAAATACACGTGGTGGTCAAGGTACGTGCTCTAAATTCTTCCTGGTTACTTTCAGCCATTTATGCTAGTCCTAGATTAGAGGAAAGGAAATTGCTGTGGAAAATTTTAGCTGCTATTTCCCCCATGCACGAATTACCCTGGCTGATGTTGGGTGATTTTAATGAGTTGCTAGCTAGTAGTGACAAGCTAGGAGGGAAGCCTTTTAATCCTAGAAGAGTTCAAATGTTTAAGGACTGTTTGGACTCTTATGGTATGGTGGATTTGGGCTTTCATGGGCCTAGATTCACTTGGGTCAAAAAAAGGGAGGTGGGCCACTTCATTCAAGAGAGATTGGATAGAGGGTTTGCAAATTTTGATTGGAGAGGGATGTATCTAGAGGCGGCAATTCACCATCTGGCTTGCACTCATTCTGACCACTGTCCAGTGCTGCTTAAAATGGATGATCATGGCCTGTCAAGTTTTTGCAGGCCTTTTCGATTCCAACCCATGTGGATGTCTCATCCCCTATTCCCGAAAGTTGTAGTTGACTCTTGGACTGAAGATGGACCCTTGAAATTAACTGTTGAGAAGTTCACAGCTGATGTCAAGATTTGGAATAAAGAAGTCTTTGGAGATATCTTCCAAAGAAAAAAAAAGAATTGAGGCTAGACTTAGAGGAATTCAAACTAGAATTGCTGAAGGGCCGAATAGTCATCTCCTAAACCTAGAAAGTCATCTTAGAAAGGAGTATTTCGAAGTTCTCCAACACGAGGAGGAGTTCTGGTCTGTAAAATCAAGGTACAACTGGCTTATACAGGGTGATAGAAACACAAGCTTCTTCCATACCTCGACCTTGATTCGAAGAAGAAGGAATAGAATCCTATGCCTTAAGGACAGCCTTAGGAATTGGGTTTAGGGCGAGAGTGAAATCGCTGAGCTGATTAGAAGCGGATTTATAAAGCTCTTCTCTACTAGTGTTACTAGTGTCCCTAGAATGAGGTGGAGTTTGAGCATTTGGCCTAGTTTCCTCGGGAATGAAGATGCTAGCACCTTATGTGCAAATTTGACTAGACTTGAAGTAAAGGAGGGATTGGGGAGTCTTAAGCCACTTAAAGCTCTAGGACCTGATGGGATTCATGCAGGGTTTTTCCAAGCTTATTGGCAGCAAGTTGGTACTTTGGTGATAAATGAAGTGTTTAAGGTGTTTCAAAGCTCCACCATGCCCCCTCACCTAAATGAGACCCTTATCACTCTCATCCCAAAGCATCTAGGGGCTGATTGTCTGGCTTCCTTTAGACCTATAAGCCTATGTAACACAGTGTACAAAGTGGTCACCAAGATCATAGTCAAGAGACTTCGTCCTTTTTTGCCTAAACTCATATCTCCCCTCCAAATCGCCTTTGTTTCGGGAAGAATGGGGTTGGATAATATGATCATCACACAAGAGCTTATTCATACAATGATGCTCAAAAAGGGGAAAACGGGGTTTATGGCCATCAAAATAGATTTGGAGAAAGCTTATGATAGACTTGAGTGGCCTTTTATTAGAGATGTTCTTGAGCTCTACAGGCTGCCCCCCTCTCTAATCAAACTCATTATGAGTTGTGTGTCTAGTTCGTCAATATCTATTCCTCTCAATGGTGGCAAACTTGACCCCTTTCATCCTTCAAGTGGTATTAGACAAAGGGATCCCCTCTCCCTGTATTTATTCATCATGTGTATAGAAGTGCTTAGGTTTCTTATTTCGCAGAGGTGTGAGGAAAATTTGTGGGATTCGGTCTGGGCTTCAAGAGGTGGGCAAGCTTTTTTCCATCTTTTCTTTGTCGACGACCTTGTCCTTTTTGCAAAAGTTGATTTACGGAATTGTATTAGTGTGAGAGACCTTGGATACCTTTTGTGAATTTTCGGGTCAAAAAGTTAGCCTGAATAAGTCTAAAGTTTATTTCTCCTGAAATACCAGTCCTGAATCTAGAAAGGAGATGTGTGGGGTGCTTGGCATTCACTCGACCCCAAATCTTGGTAAGTACTTGGGTTTCTCGATCAAGCACCCGAGGTCAACATCACAAGATTTTAACTTTGTGGTGGAAAGGGTTCAAAATAAGCTGTAAGGCTGGAAAATAAACTTACTGTCGATGGCAGGTAGGGTAGTGATTGCCCAATCAGTCCTCTCGGCAATCCCTGCCTATGTGATGTAAGGGTGCATGCTCCCTACCCGAATTCTAAATAATCTTGATAAGGTTAATAGGAATTTTGTGTGGGGATCGATGGAAGATCATAGAAAATTGCATATGGTTAGCTAGCGAAAAGTTACTAAACCGAAGTGCCGAGGGGGTTTAGGCATTCAGGAAGCAAAAGGAAGAAATTTAACTTTAGCTACTAAATTGTGTTGGCATATGGAGAACTCAAAAAGTGGAGGCTGGGTTGATGTGTTGAGGAAAAAGTACATGGCTGGGCCTGCTAGAAAGCCAAAGGCTCATACTAGAGCTTGGAATGCAGTGAAGATTGGAAGAAGCATTTATGGGAAGGGCTCTAAGTGGATAGTGGGTTGCAACAGCCCACTGAGCTTCTAGAATGATAAGTGGTTGAATATTGGCACAATCAGGTCCCTCATTAAAGGCCTGTTGAACCAAGGAAAGAGTGAGGTGTGCATTAAGGAGGTGACTATGAATAATGGCTGGGACTTGACTAACCTCTCCTTTGTCTTCCCTAAACACATTCTGAAGGCAGTGAGAGCCACCCCTCTTAGAAGATTTTCTGTGAGGGAGGATCACAAGAGCTGGATTTCCAGCTTAAATGGGGAGTTTGACTCAAGAAATGCGTACCTATTGGCTATTGATGAGAACCTTAAAAGATCAGATTTTCATGGAAAATGGATTTGGAAGCTCCAAACTTCGCCCAAGATTAAAATGTTTCTATGGAAATGCTTGCACATAAGCTTACTAGTGAAAGCCATTTTGACACATCATGGTATTGGCGGTTTGAGAGGCTGTGATATTTTCACAGAATTGGAGGAAAGTATTAATCATGTTCTAAGGGATTGCCCGACAGCAAAAAACTTTTGGGAGCAATCAAGCTGCCCTGATAATCTAAAACAGTCCTTCTCGGATGATCTTGTGGCATGGATAAAAAAGAATGCCTTAGATTCTTCAAAGGCACATGGTAAGGATTATGACCGGTGCAATTTCTTCCTGCTTGGCTTGTGGAATTTGTGGCTACAACAGAATAGAAAAGCTTTTAAGCAACAATCTCCCAACCCAAATTTGGTTCAAGTGGTGGAAATGCAAACATGTGAGCTTATGTACTGTGTTTTGGAGCCTAACACAGGGAAAGATAGACAATTGAAGTAGGTCCAATGGTTGAAACCAACTAAAGGTTGGCATAAGCTAAATACAGATGGCTCGGTTGTTAGCACTAATGGGCTGTTAGGGTGTGGCAGTTTGCGTAGAGATAGCGCCGGACAGTGGGTTGTGGGATTTACAAAGTCCATCAGTGTTAGCTCAAGTATCGCCATGAAGTTGTGGGCATTGAGGGATGGGCTGGGGCTATGTTTAGAAAGGGGAATTTCTGCAATGGAGATTGAACTTGATGCAACCGCAACAATTTCCTTAGTTTCAAGTAATGTCAATGCTAATGGAGATTTGTCTGGTCTTGTTGATGATTGCAAGGAATTGTTGCTACGTCTGCCTCAAGTTAAATTATCGCATTGCTTCAGGTAAGCAAATTCTTGTGCCGATGCTTTAGCAAAACTGGGATCGACTTCCGCTGATTTGTCTTTAGTTTTTGTTCCCCGCCCCACCACCCCCCCCCCCCCCTGTTATTTTGCAGCTCCTGTATGATGCTATGATGGGCATATGTTACTCTAGACTTTGTACAACTGGTGCTGCTGCCAGTGTTTCTTAGTTAATGTTAATTCCATGTTTACCCAAAAAAAAAAATTTACACCAGTGAAGAATTTCCATATCTGTCTTATCTAGACTTCAGTTTATGGTCTTCTTCCTCAAAACTTCAGAAGTGAAATTTTTATTATTATTTTATGTTTAGGAGTGCTTGATTGCTTCGTTCATTTGCTACCACCTGTGAAGCTCTTCTTTCATGGGGCCATGCTTTCCCTTATGGTCTTCTTTTGGCCAATATGGACCGATGTCTTATCTAGACTTCAGTTTATGGTCTTCTTCCTCAAATTGTTAACTTCTTAATTATCCTCCAAAATGGGAGGAGTAAAGGAGAGCATCAAATTTCAAGGTCCGACATAAATAACTATGGCCGAAACCTGTCTTCCCAATTTGAAAGAAACAACCTTCACAGGTTTCACGTTGTAATGATTAATTCCTACCAACCATTAAAAACAAATTGTGTATTGATTAGAATTATATATAAAGAATTTATCACAAAAAAGACATACATACAAAAAATTCACCAAGCAAATAACCAAAACAAATCAAATTATATTTGGGGGAATGGGAACAAAAGTTGAAACTGCAGGTACTATAAGTTGTGATTTTAGTCCTTAGTTGAATTCCAACACCATTTTGTCTAAACTAAAAAGTCTAAACTAAAAAATGAAAAAGAAGGTAGGGTGCATTTTTCTGGTGGGGTACATTGCGAGAGAGAAGTGAAACACAAATATTTTGAAGATAGAAATAGACTACCTATGTAGGATAAGTTTTTGCTGTCCCTATTTTTTTGGAGAATGTTTTGCTGTTCCTATTTTATAGCATTAAAAAATGTAGAAATAATAGAGAAGAAAAAAGTACAATAATACTGCATCAAATTTTTTTGGCTACAAATTTTATAATTATTGCTTGAGTGATGAAGAAAGAATTGTGGTTTCATTATTCTTAGTTATGTCTACCACTCAAGTAGACAAACTCAACGGTTGATCTTAATTAATTAAAAAAAAAAAAAAAAAAACTTAACAGTTATAAAATTTATTATAAAAACATTATGTATAAGGGATTTTTAGTGGGACCAAGGTAGCAAAAATAGAAAATCAAAACAATTTAATGTGTCTAGATTTAAATAGAAAACCAAAACAATTAAGACATTTATCCTACCAATCCCATTTTATTATCAAATATGTAAACTTTTTATGACAATATTGACATTCCCTTAATATTTTTTTCATTCAATAATGGCCTGTGTTTTTTTCACTGTTTCACATACTGTGTAATGACTCACTTTTTCAGTTTATAAAAAACGCTGTTACACGGTGTGTGACAGAGATTTTCCCATAACAAGCTTGTGCGTAATTCACGTTTTCAGCTTAAAAAAAATAAAAAATAAAAAATAAAAAAACAGATTTTGAGTTTTTCTCCTTCAATAATTGTCCTCCCTTTCTATCTTTTTCTCTCTCAAAAGTGATAACAATCAAATTTACTTACTCGTCTTTTGTCCTCATTTCTTTTCAGAAAAGGTTATCCCTTTAAATTTATTAGCTCATTTTAACACTTAACCCACACTAAAGAGCCACACACTCGCTTATCAAACATGGAGACCTGGTTCATCATCGTTATCTCTCTCTGCATCTCAGCCCTTCTCAAATCTCTCCTCAACCTCACCACCAACAACAAAGTCTCTGAAAACAATAAGCTCCCTCCTGGACCCTACACCATTCCCATCATTGGCAACTTCCTATGGCTCCGCAAACCCTTCCCTGAACTCGAACTCATCATCCGCAAACTCCATGCCAAGTACGGACCCATCATCACCATTTACATAGGCTTTCGCCCTGCTATCTTCGTTGCCGACCGCTCTCTCGCTCACAAAGCTCTCGTCCAAAACGGTGCCGTTTTCGCTGACCGCCCAACTCCTCTACCAACAAACGCGGTCATATCTAGCAACCAACACAATATCAGCTCAGCTTATTACGGTCCCACATGGCGACTCTTTCGTCGCAATCTCAGTTCGGAGATTCTTCACCCTTCACGCGTGAAATCCTACTCCCACGCGCGCAAGTGGGTTTTGGATATCCTCCTCAGCCGCCTTGATTCTCAGTCTAAATCCGGTAAACAGATTGTTGTTAAAGAAGATTTCCAATACTCCATGTTTTGTTTGTTGGTGCTCATGTGTTTCGGAGACAAACTCGGAGAAACCCAGATTAAGAAAATCGAAGAGATTCAGCGTCGCTTGCTTTTGAGCTTTGGTCGGTTTAGTATACTCAATTTTTGGCCCAGTATTGGAAGGATTGTATTTCGTAAGCGTTGGGAAGAGTTGTTTCAAATTCGGAGAAACCAGGAATCTGTGTTAAGGCCTTTGATAGAAGCGAGGAGGAAAGTGAAGCTAGAAAGACAGAGCAAAGTGAAAGAAGATAAAAATAATGATGAGTTTGTTGTGTCGTATGTGGATACGTTGTTGGACTTGGAGTTACCAGAGGAAAAGAGGAAGCTTTCTGAGGAGGAAATGGTTAGTTTGTGCTCGGAGTTTCTCAACGGAGGTACAGATACTACGTCCACAGCATTGGAGTGGATTATGGCGAATTTGGTGAAATACCCGCAAATCCAAGAGAGGCTTTTTGTGGAGATTAAAGGGGTTGTTGGTGATGGAGAAAAGGAAGTAAAAGAAGAGGATTTGAACAAGATGACTTATTTGAAAGCAGTGGTTTTGGAGGGTTTAAGGAGACACCCACCTGGGCATTTTGTGTTGCCACATGCAGTGACTGAGGATGTGGTTTTGGACGGGTATTTGGTACCAAAGAATGCTACTTTGAATTTCATGGTGGCAGAAATGGGGTGGGACTCGAGGGTTTGGGAATATCCTATGGAGTTTAAGCCTGAGAGATTCTTGAGTGGTGAAGATGGTGTGTTTGATATAACTGGAAGCAGAGAGATTAAGATGATGCCATTTGGTGCGGGGAGGAGGATTTGTCCTGCTTCTGGTATGGCAATACTGCATTTGGAGTATTTTGTGGCCAATTTGGTTTGGAATTTTGAGTGGAAAGCTGTTGATGGTGATGAGATTGATTTGTCAGAGAAGCTGGAGTTCACCATGGTGATGAAGAATCCTCTCAAGGCCCACTTATCTCCAAGGCGTTAAATGGTTCTATCACTATGAAAGTGGTTTTTTTTTTTTTTTTTTTTTAACACTATATGTGTGTGTTTGGGTTCCGCGTTGCTGTGTCTGCATTTTCACGGTTTTTTTTTTTTTTTTTAAATTTCACGCCTTTTGCAGAAAAGGGGGACAAACGGCACTGTAGCGGCACTATAGCAATACTGTTTATGGGACTCACAGTCACTTTATTCATTAAAAAATATTAAAAATGGGTCTCACAGTACTATTTACATATTTAAAAATTATTTTGCTACAGTGTTTTCAGTTTTCAGTTTCAGCAACAATAAGTTCGATCCAAACACACCCTATGACTATGATAGTGTTATTTGAAATAAAGTTAAATGAATAAAAGTTACATAACATATTGGACATCACCGTAGGATATCTTTCTCCAAAGAAATTTAAGCGTGAACCTCAAAATAGACCACCTCTTTTTCTCTACCGTTAGACTACACTCTCTGAATACCTTGACTCGTGGCCTACCTTCCATGTATTGGCTGAGTACAAATAAGTGGTGCCTTGGCCCTTTGTACGTGCTCCACTCCATCTGAATTTGTTTCTTTCAAGCCTTCACACCATTTCTATTGTTTCTGTGCTTGTTTGATTCTATTATATGTACTGGGTGATATTTATCTCTTGTGGTATGAAGGATGTGTGGGCTTTTGGACCTATGTTCCTTGCCTTTTATCCTTTCCTTGGACTGGGTGTTGCTTGGGCGAAGGCCCTGCCGAGCCCATGTTTTTTCTTTCTTGCGTCTGTGTGCCTCTTGGCTATTGATCTTGCCATATCACTTTATCGTGCATGCTATAGTTTTAGCTCTCTTTTCATTTCTTGTTACCCCGTGGGCTTACAGGCTTATGCTCCTACAGTGCCAGCCCACTTCTTTATCAATCTTTTACTCAGGGCTTTCTTAGCCCACTTTCCATAGCTTTACCTCTTTTGGGCTTTATTGGCAACATTTTTACTGTGCCAGCCCATTTCATTATTTCATTCTCAGGCTTCCTCGACCCATTTACTTCTTCTTTGCCTCTTTTACTCTCATGGGCTTCTTGCTAGATCCTTTGGGCTTCCTCGGCCCAATTACCACATCCTTACTTCTTATTACTTTTTGGATTTATTGGCCTTTAAACTAACTTAATGAGTTTACTAATTCATTTCTCAGCCTTTCCCAGCCCATTTACTTCCTCTTTATCTCTTTTTATTCTTGTGGGCCTGCTGGCCATCAATTCTACCATTTTAGCCTACTGGGCTTGCTTCCTTATTCCCTTACTATTTTCCCTTTCCTACATTTTCCATATTGTTAGGCTTCTTCTACTGTTGGGCCCTTTGTCAAAAGTGGGCATCAACACTTTTATATGTCAACGATCAGCTTGTGGCATGTAAAAGCAACGCTAAGATGGACAAGTTGAAGACTTAATTGAGCAAGAGTTTCAATTTTTAAACGAAGGACATTACAAAAGCAAAGAAAATACTTGGCATTGAAATTGTAAGAGACAGAGTGCAAAATTCATCTATCACATGAACAATACATTCCGAGAGCACTATCTTAGGTTTTATATGCATGTCTAGTTGGTAGATTAGCGTATGCCTTAAACAAGGCCAAAATGGCATAATAGCACTGTTTACAGAAATATATATCAATCTACTACTGTTTCGGAAATATGTAGGGATCTATCACTTTTTGTGTACTTGAGTTTAGGGAACTCAACTTTTTCATGAACTCGAGTTCCATTAAAAAATTTCTAACAAATTTGAAGGCTATTTTTTCAAAGAACTCGAGTTCATGAAACTCAAGTATCATGGAAAACTCGAGTTCCCCAAACTCGAGTACCTAAAAAGTTGTAGATCCTTACTTATTTCTGAAACAGTAGTAGATTGATATATATTGGTAAACAGTGGTATTTGGCCATTTTGGCCCCATAAATAAGGTGTACAAGGTTTGACTATTAGTATTTTGAGCATTTACATGCATAATTAAAGTAAAGGGCATCGATGGGTAGAAAAGTGGATTTAATATATATATATATATATATATAACCCCTAAATTCACAAACAAATTGAATTTTTAAAACCATGAGAATGACCCCAAATCCACAAGGATCCACCACCTACCTAAAGCTCACCCAAACATACCACAATTAGCACCACCATTTTATTATTATTTTTTTCTCTCAAGAGTGACTCCTTTTCCAAATCTCTCACAAATATCAATGATTCATTTTCTAATTTTTGCACACAAAAATAGAACACATTAATTCTCCAAGCATGTTGCTCTCTAAATTCCAAAAGATTCAATCTTCATTGATTTGCATTTCGGACCAAGCAATTGAAAAAACAAATAAGATCTTCGTATTTATAAATTATAAGCCTAATTGAAATAGTAATGCAAAATTGTGAATTAATAGCCCTTCGGAGATTGCGAATAGAACTTATACTTCAATTTGAAGTCCTAAGGTCAAGATTTTCCTAGATTTTTATGGAAAAGCATATGAGAGAGAGAGAGACAGAGAGAGGCAAGTTTGGACATTGGAGGGTGCTAATGAGAGAGAAAATGGGTCAGGATCTATTAGATGAGTAAATTTGATCATATGCGACTCTCACTCCAGGATATTTGTTATTCTATAATGCTACCACATAGTTTGTTTGGAGGAAATTCCTTCAAATTAGGTTGTAGACTTATAGCTAAACTTTACTCTAAAAAAGTATACTAATTCTCATTATTGTTTTTAAAAATAAATTGAGTAACAGTTTATTTTTCTTTTTTACCCATATGTGTTTGTTTGCAAAAAATATTTGTTTTATTTTTATACCTCTATAGTTCCCTCCAAAATATATAAATACACACACACTAACCTCATCACACGCGTTTTTCTCGTGCGAAGAGTTTTTTTTTTTTTTTACTTTTTACTTTTTACTTTTTACTTTTGAAGATATGAATTAGTAGGAGAGTGTTCTATTTTGTAAGCATTATAAGTAAAGTTGGAGATAGTTTAAGCGTATTTTTGAACCATATAAAAGTCTAGTCTAAAGAGAAGAATCCTCTTATAAATAGTATAGATACTTACTTGTAATTTGTTAGTAAGATATAAAAATAAGAATTGTTATGTTAAAAGGCAGGTTAAACTAAAATAGTCTGATACACAAATAGCAAACAACTAAACAAGTTTATTATATTAGTGTATTCTAATTAAATTATTGAGAATTTTCCATATGATTGTAATATGTTGGATTATTGTATCTATCTCCAAAAAAGTATATAGAAAATGTATCCATACTTTTGATGTGAAATTTTAAAACATAAATGTATTATATCTGTACTATGCATATATCGTTCTTTTTGCGTTTATGTATGTACCTAAATATACCCATCTGTATGCTTACAATATCATACACGTATGACATACCATATTTTGCTAACCATGGTCCGTACAATATAGTAAATATACTTCAACGTTCAAACGAAATGGTTGGAATGGTACCGTATTTATAATTTTGGTGTTATTGTTAAGGGGAAACCATTGTCAGTCATTTGAAGCTATTCATTCTGATGAGCGGGAAATGTCTAAGGCTGTTCAACTTTCTTATTTGGCTAAGAGTAAGTCTGAATTTGTTGAGTAAACTTTGTTTTACCATATTCTTCGGAGTATTGGTGTGGCTGATATTTGGCTAGGCATGCTAAGCTTTTAATTTGTCACCATCAACATCAAGTATGGTTTGAAGATGTATCTGCCACAGGAGTTTACCACAATGAAGTATCCTTTGAAGGTCCATCTATCTCCTATAGGATTTCAAGGGTTAATAGGTCCATTTTATGTTGTAGCCGAAGACTACACCTACAATTGGTAGTCTATACTCTATACATATATAAAAGGATTCTCCTCTTCGGATTGGACTTTTTTGTGATTTAAAAATACCCCTAAACCTTACGTTTAACAGGAAAAAAACTTGAGGACAACCCAGTAAAAATATATTTCTAACTCCATTGAAAATGCCTACAAAATATGATACACTCCTACTAATCCATGTTTTCAAAACAAACTTATCCAAAATTTTTAATAAAAAAAAAATTGAAAATTATGACACTAGACTAAAAAATAAAATGCCTCATCGCACGGCAAAGCGCGTGTGATGAGGCTAGTATATATATATATATATAGAAATGGGTTCAAGTTACATCTTGTGTAACTTCACAAGAATTACAAATTTTTTGGACCATTGATTACTATCAAATCTAAGGGTCAAAAAACACTCATAGTAATGTCATTATTACTTCTTGAAATTAACAATTTTGGCATTAACTCTTCTTCTTAAAAGAAAAAAATAATAATAAATAAAAAAACAAAAGAAAACAACAGCAATAACTCTCCACTGTCTTCCACGTCATCATCTTCTTCCCATCCTCTCTCACATCTTTCTTCTTGCACTATGTACTTTTAGGCCATCACCATTGATTTCTTAACAGTATTTTATCATGAGATATTGAAAATTTTAGAAGTATATAGCCAAAGTCACAATTGTTTTAGAGAACAATTGTTGAGACTAAATATTTCTAAAACCCTCGTGAAAAATTTTATTCAAATAAAATTTTATTTCTAAGAGGTAAGATGTTGCTGTAAGTAACGCTGATATGACTCTTTTGAGTGATTGGTCTGATGAGCTTTCAATGGCGTCCATCTAAGTTGCTTTGATTTATTAAGTTTATTTTTTTGAAGGTTTTTTGATTTATTATATATTTATTAAGAGAGAGAGTGCAATCGCTGAGGATAAAAAAGTAAAATTTTTAAAAATTAAAACAATTTTTAATCTCATTATTGGTTCACTATTGCATGGAATTGCACCAGATTCATATATGTATATATATATTCTCCATCTAACACACAAACATGTGTGTCCAAGTCTTCAAGGCGGGTTTATGTTGGACAAGGACACGTATTACATTTTAGCACGTCTAGCTATACTTCTTACTTTGGCTAAGAAGTTATCAATTTTTGTTCCGATTAAACTATTAGAATATTCCATACTAAGCCGGCCTATACCTTGTTTGATTTCACTCAAAATTCCAACCTTTTTCGATCCCTTCTAGCCATATCCGTCAAACACAAAATTAACTTATTTTAAGATTTAGCACAAAATTTGTTTATTTTTAACCAACTCTACTCTACACCCTTCCCTTCTCCATCCAAACAAACCATAAGTATGCCGTCACCAATGACAATAAAGGAGATGATCTTGTATTTGTTTATGCCTTGTTGGCCAATGCATATCTTTTAGCAACAACAAAAAACCCAAAAATGCTAGTCATAATTGTTGCGTCATTTGGCAAAATGGCAGCGATGCCTTTATGCTTTTTTCAAAAGAAAATAAACTATACAAGAATTTAAAACATTATTATCCTTGATGATGAACTTCTGGAATGTATAGACCACAAGCATATATAGATTAAGTTATATATCAAAGCTATGTTATATTTTTTGATGGGAAAGCCACCAAAGTTGTATCATACTTTTTTGGTAGTTTTAGTCAAAATGGTGTTGGAATTACACAGGGCTACGCAGGATTTTCTTGTAACATAGGGATTTGGTGAAGTAAAGGCAACCAAAGGAGAAAGCATATAGTGTTTCAGAAACTCCAACTTAGCACACATGTGGTGTTTCTAAGGCCAATAAGAAATTGACACCTAGCCTAAAAAAAAGACACATAGTGTATTGAGATATTTAAAATAGAATGACTAAATTGGCCTTGAAAAAATTTCAAACATCCGCCATTTACTCTCTCTGCAAAACCAAAAACCAATTACTTTTCCTCTTTTCAAAATCAAATTTCTCTCTCTTCCTAGTCCCCATGCCACCATAGCCCCTGCTCTCTCTCAACCCCAAACCCTGATAGCCATTTCCCAGCTGCAGTGTCTCCGGCAGCACAACACTGCC